>NC_134172.1:7741668-8060418 GCF_964188355.1 Buteo buteo | reverse complement strand
TTACCTATTAAACTGTCCTTATCTCGACCCACGGAGTTTTAACACTTCCACCCTTCCCAGTCCCTCCCCTATCCCTGGGCGGGGGTGGAAGGGGTGGTGGTGAGCAAGGGGCTGTGTGGGGTTAAACCCCAACACTGCTGCAGTGGGGCTGCCTGGCCCAGAAACGTTTCTGTTGAGACCTCAGTACTGGGTCAAGGCTAAAAAAAAAAGGGCTCCAAGATGGGAAGCAGCCAGGCCAAAGCTGTTCTCCAGCCTTACTTACGTTGTGCGCTCCGGCTGCTGGAAGACAGAGGACCCGAGTGGTGTCGGCACTGGGGGTGAGCGGGGAGCACAGCTCGTGTGTCGCGGTTAGCGCAGGGCAGGCCAGCTGCAGAAACAGGAGAAACGAGCCACGAAGCGAAGCTGCTGTTGGCCACCAACTCCACAGGTCATCGAGACAGAAATATTTGACACAGGCTTAAAAATGAGTCCCAGGTGCAGTTTCTCTACAAATAAATTCTCAGTATGACTCAGCATACTGAGTGCTGGGACAGCTTAAATCTCAGGATAGGGCTTTTCTTTCTGTTCTTCCTACTGAGCCAAATTCCCAAGGGTCAGCTGTGAGCAGACACTCAAATAGAGGAAGAAAACTATGAATTTCCACCTAATCGCAGGCTGCCCATGCAGGGCGTAGCTAAGAACCATCAACTGATTCAGGACTGGGTGTTCACAGGAAAGATTTATACCCCTCTCTTCTTCAAATTTTGTGTGCAATGACCTGGCTCTGCGGCTGCAGCACTGAACAGCTACAGCTTTGGCCAAAAATTGTTCGCTGCAGAAACAACTGACACCATCCAAAATGCCATCGCCTCCATCTGTTCCTGGAAACCAGCACCAGTCCCTAGGTGCTGGCAGGGGCTGGGCGTGCAGAGGCTGAAGCCACCAGCCCACACACGCAGCACTGCAAATGTGGGTATCACCAATTTAAAAAAAAAAAAAGGTGCATTATTTATATAAGAGTGAGGTAGAATATTTATCTTCTTTATATTAAGGAACAATCCAGCTGTAACTCAGTGGTCCATCAATTCTACATTCTTGCCTATTATTGCAGGCTTAAAGACCGCATGTATTGAGCCATTTTTGACAGCTGCCTCCAAATTTCCTCACGGGGAGCAAAAGGTCAAAAATTCTCTGTGGCAACAGACTCAGACTGTAAATAAAGCAAGCTTCTGCATTGCCAGTTTGAGGATTTGTGTGGGTTTTGATTTTTTATTATTTTTTAAAAAGACAAAGGCCACAGGAAAAAAAAAAAGCCAGAGCAAGGCTACTGCACAGCCAATTTGACAGCCAAAACAAATTTCTCAGCCTACAGGAAAGCCCAGCAAACAGCTGAGAGCTTCACACTCACTCGTGGGAGCAGTCAGGGTTAAGCAGACAGGCATAAACAAAGCTGTAGCCCACCCTTTCGCCCCCAACAAGGACTGGAATTAATTCCACGCACAACAGCCACCCAGGTGTCCCCCCGAGGAAGCGGGGGTATTGGCGTAAGGACAGGCAGCACAAACCCTCTCCGGAGCTGTCGGCACATCCCGACAGCTGGTTTTACGCCGTCCCTGCTGCTGCTGAAAGGGTTCAGCGGGAGGCCCTGTGAGCTGACACCCTGTGAATCTGTTCCTGCCCTGCAACAGCCATTTGGGAACCGGTTTCAAGACTCTGGGTGCCCCCACGAGGGCCGCCTGACCCAGCGAGGGGCGCAGCACGGGCCTCGGCTGACGTACAGCTGCTGACGGGGGCTGGGGTTGTTTTCAGAGATTTCTCTTGCTAGGAAGGAACTTGGCTGGTGTCTAATGTTTATTCCCATCATAATGCTTTATCTGGAAGAACTTCCACTTCAGCCTATTGTTCTGGTTTACAATTAAACCTTGCTCACCTCGTTCCTCCCTGCCTGTGACTCACTGCTTCCCTAACTGATGAAGGAGGCAAGAAGCCGCGCAGCGGCAAGGGACCGCTCTTACCTGCTCGTGTTCTTCCTCTTGCTTTTCTCCTCCCAGGGTGACTGCCCTGGCAGATGACAGTCTGTCACAAGTGAATCTCCTCTCTGCAGGAAGACGTGGGTCTATAATTGCTCCAGCATTATCATTATTTGCCTCATGCTGCCCAAAATGAGGGTAACTGGATGCAGTTGGAAAATGTTTCTGCTGCCCCAGTGAAAGGGCAAGGCTGTCCTGGCGCTGCCGATGTTGGAGCTGTGTGCTTCCCAGGCAAGGCAAGTCGCTGCAGCGTGATAAACAAGGACAACGTTGCTAAGGAAAAATACGTTGGGTAAGAACAGCTTTTCTCTTCTGCAGCAGCTTCCACGCACTGAAGCGGCATCTGGGGGTGAGGCAGGAAGTCAAAGAAAGGTAAATAGTGAAACAAATGAACTTGGGAAGGGAAATGGAGAAGTGGAGGGGAAAAAAACCCAAACAGAAATTATCTGTCAAACCTTCCAAGACTTGAGAGAGGGAGAAAGAGCCAGCTGTGAAGAAAAGAGTGAAAACAAGGGAAGACCCAAGTTATGTGAACACTCGTTTTCATCAGTCTCTAAGTTGGTGCTTTCTGGTCCAACAGCTACAAAGAGTAAGGCCATACCAATTAATAAAAAAATGATACTTTATTTTAAATGCAGCTACTGTCATGAATCATCAAAATAGACTTTGTAATAGTTACTTTGTTTTAAATATGAGGTGACGAATGACCGCTAAGAATTTAAACTACATGAAATGTCCTAAAATTGTAAATTAAAAGAACTAAATTTAAATATTACAAATGACAATTTTCAGAAGATAAAAGGGAATAAAAGTATTTTCCAGAAAAAGTAAAATAATTTGGCCAGTAAAACCATACTAAAAATGTAAATTAATGAGATACTGCACATGAAATACTTGAAGAGGACTCCTTTCTGTCATTGTCATTTAAAAGATCCACAAAGCTAAAATCTCACAATTTAAATTACATTGCTCTAATAATTTCTCTTACTTAAAAACAGTTCAATAATCCAGGATAATCCAAGGAACCGCTGATAAATTGCACTTCTACATGTTGTTCTGCAGTGGGGCTGCTGCTATTACTGTTATATCTGACCAGAGACCGGTGACCACCTGGACCTTCTCATGGACACAGCTCTTCATAGCAGAGTATTTCTAAAGGGTCCTTGCAATGGTTGGGCCGGGTGTAGCAGCTAGGGGCTCCTCGCAAAGCCCTCCAGAATGACTTAAAATCATGGCTGAAGGGGAATCGAGTCTTGGCTTAACGCTTCTCAGCCGCATCCTCGCTGTCTCAGCTCTCAAAATGCCACTGCTGAGGAAGGGACCCATCGCAGATGGCCATGGTCACGTACCCCTTGTGGCTAAGCGGATCTACCACCTTCATGCACTGCCCCACGGAGACCTGGTAGAGGCGGTTGTTTTTCTAGAGGAGAGAGAAAGACAGATGGGATTTGTTTATTAAAAATTCTGTTCTACTCCACTGTCAAACTGAAGCCAAAACCAATGTTTAAGGGGAGAGGATGCTCCTTCCTGACAGATAAGCCTTTCAGTAGCCTCCCTGACACACCAGACCCACAGCAGCACCAGTTAAAAGCCAGAGTACAGCACACCCCATAACCACGTTCAGACCTTGAAACGAAGGCTCTCACATCCTTACAGGGACCCAGTTTGGATTTTGTTTATACCACAGTCCCGTAATGAGGTGGAGGGATGATCAAAACCGTTCCCCAGCACTCAGCAAAGAGGGAGACCACAAGGCTACAGCGCGGCACAGCCAGGTCCCTGCTCTGCAGCCGGCCAAGCTGTAGCAATGCCACTGCCCGCAGCACCCACGTCCCAGTAACCAGGGCAAGGCCAGACTCTAGTCAAGTGTGAGAAGGAAACAGATCCTTCTCCTCTTTTTTTTTCCCCCCAGAGGACCCTGTCATCTCCCCCCACCAACAGATTGTTGCAGCTGCTTTGGGCACTTTGAGGGTCCCTGTTCTATCTGGAAAGGTCTCTCTCCACAACCCCAGCAGCTCCCGTGGGCAGCAACCTCCTGCTCTCCTGCATAAAGGGAGCAGACAGGTGAGAACAGCCGCACCAGGCTCTCCGTCACTGCTCATGGACACAAGCAGATCTCCAGTGAAGTGGAAGAACACGGCAAGAATACACAACACTCCTCCAGAATCACCCCACCACTGAGTCTTGTACTGTAACTGAGAGCGCATAGTTGTCCTTTCTCTGTACCAGTGACTCACACACCTAAACTATTTCCCCTTACTCCCACAAGTCTTCACTTCTCTAGAGAGTCCCAGCCTGCTCACATATTCCTCATGTGAAAGGTGCCCCATGCCCTTGGTTTGCCCTGCCACCCATCTCTGAACCTTCTCCAGCCCTAATTTAGCCTTTCTGAGAGGAGACGACCAGCATGTGCAGTACGGGCAAACTACAATGGTGCAATGACGTTTTTCTGTTTTGGTTCCTATTCCTTCCCTAATCAGTCCTAATATTTGATTCGCCTTCCTTTGTTGTTGATCATTACCGAGCACCAATCTGACACTGTTAGAGATCTACCTCCCACGCCCTCAGTGAAAATGGCCAGCTCAAAGCCCACATTTCACACACAAAGCCCAAATTCTCCACCACCACTACAGGTATCCCCTAACAGTTACGTGCATTGAATTTCAATGGCCATTCTCTCAGTCTTGTAAAAATTTTGTCCGCTAGCTCAAGCTGAAGAACCCTGAATAATCTCTTATCAGCAGCAGAATTTTTAAGTTCTCAACTCCCAGTACCATTTGTGGCTGTGGCACTGCTGGTGCAAGCATCAGACACTCACAACGCTGGGCTCATGCAGTATCTGCCTCTGTATCTCCAAACCATCCTGGACTGCAACAGCCTTCCTTATTGGACCCCACTTAGGAACGCGTGCTGCCAACGAGCAGCGTGCTATGAACCCAAGACAGTTTATGCAGAGCTGTCCTGGAAGGGCAATAGGCAGTTCTGGCACTGCCCTCCTCTTTGTTAGACGATGTTTGTACTACAGACTCACTGCTATGCTGAGGGCATGTGAGGGAGCAGCCTCTGCGTTAATACGCAGGAGCCAAAAC
Source organism: Buteo buteo (assembly GCF_964188355.1). Lineage (NCBI taxonomy): Eukaryota > Metazoa > Chordata > Aves > Accipitriformes > Accipitridae > Buteo > Buteo buteo. The sequence goes on along the minus strand of NC_134172.1, from coordinate 8,055,320 downwards.
TCGTGTATGCAGCGCTGGCTCGGTTTTGTGAAATCAGCCACTCGAGACTCTAAGTGATTAAACTAACGCGATGCAATTATAGGGCAGACACGACAGCAAAAAACTCCTCTATCAATCCTCAGCTCTACCCTGTGCATCTTCAAGCACTAAGCAGAAATCACCACATGGACTGCTCCCATCTCCCAGTCCTGCAAACACAACACAACAAAGAGCTGTGGCATGGATTTTGTTCTCTCTGGCATACGCTTGTGAGCCACAAGTGCTGCAGGTGGCTGTGACAAGCAGAAAAAAGGCTAAACGGGGCTGCAGAAACCTTCCTGTGTTGCAAAGGAAAGGGCCTGCATGTTCCAGAGCTCAGCAAAAGTTTTATTCAGGCTGAAATACAGCCACCAAAGCCCATGTAACTTTTGTACAGTCTGCCTAGAATGTGGGCTGGCCCTAGTCCAGTACAATTGACTTGGTACATCTGAGGTTTGGTCATAATTAAACTCAACCCTAATGTCCTGTTAGTGCTATTGTCACTTATTGAGACATTAATTACAAGCAACATGCTATAGGCCAGACACTCCACTTACCCCGAACGTCCACTGCTGTGAGCCGCCGGACCCATGGCATTTCATGAGACGAGGTGGATCGGACGAGCGAGTTTCCGAAACATCCAAGCAAAGGAGATTATTTAAAATCAGCTCATGATCTTCATTGTAAATCCAGACCTGAGAGAGAAGATAAAAAGACATTTATCCCAATGTTTCAGGGCAGGTGCCCTGCATCTTTTGTTCAGCTACAGAGAAGGTGCTTTAGCATCTGGGTGTCATGAGACGTGCCTTCCAATGCCCACTGCCTCTTTGCTGCCTTTCTTCCAGCAACTGAAATGCAGCTGCGGTGCTCTATTGCCTTCCCAACATCACAAGCATTACCCCATACAGAGGCACTAAAAGGACCGCTTATGATTCTGCTCTGTAACTAGTGTTTTTAAAATTAAGCAGCCCCCATATGTTCCTCCTGTCCAGGCAGCTAGACAAGATAACATGACAGGCAAGCAGTAGATCTCCAAGCAGGTGACCAGCCGCTCTCTGAGCAAAGTCGTTAAGCCAGACAGTAAACCTTCTTATCCAAAGATGATCCTTCAGTCATGAAGGAGGAGCTGGTGGATTGCCTCAGCTCCACGTACGGAGCCAGTATGGGGGGCAGAGGTGGATGCTGGGTGACAGCAGGTGGCCCAAGAGCTGTGGGGAAGTAGCTTGGCAGGCACGCAAGGCCAAAAGGTATCTCCAATCTTCTCTGAAACCGCTGCGTTTGTCTATAAACACATAGGAATTTATTTAACATAGTGCGCTGGGGTCAGCTTGTAGATGCTAAATGATGAGAAACCAAAACCAGCTGTGCAAATTCTGGTGCTGGGTAGCCCACATTAGTCTCCACACTGGTCCCTGGGTCCTACTCCTTGCAGCTGGTGGCCTGGTGCTCAGAGATCTTTACTCAAGCAGATGATCACCAGCATCCAGGTGCTATCAAAACTTTCCATACTGCTCTCCACGGAGTGAGAAAAATTGCTGTTTTACCATTCCCATGCTGAAACTACATGCTCCATAACTGACAGGTTTATGGCCTTCTCTGCTCCCCAGCCAAACTGCTTTTTCTAGCTGTGCCGTGCTTACAGGGAGACCACCCCTCTCTGTTTCACAACCCACTTTGTATTGGCTGAACCAACACGAAAACGTCTTGATCTGGACCTAAAGAACCTATACAATATCCTAGCAGCTCACATAAGTGGTGGGAACTGAATTCAGCTCCTCTCTGGGGCCCAAATGTATAATGCAAGAATGCGTTGGTTCACATTTGCAGCTTCAGCTGCATTTGGTTCCTGAATATACATGACGTTAAAGGAGTTTCTCTGTGATCACGCTGAAAACCACCATCACCTTTAACAAGAAGCAAGGATACACTCAAGCTGTCAGTTTGTCCTCTCCTATATGCTACTTTAGCGGAAGCAGGTATTTTTATTGTTGGCATAAAAAAGTGTCAGGCACCTTCATTTGCTGCAGTTCATGCCCATACCCTGCTGGCTCCCACTGGGCTGCACTAAACCTTGCTTTGGAGCAAGGCATGTCGGGCACAGCTGAAGGTTCCGGGAAGCTGGACCACCAGCCTGGTCTAACTGCAGGAGCTGCTGGTCCTCCCTCCCTCCTTCAGTGCCTTCAGGCCTGCAAAGTCTCGGTCCAAGATGAGTTAGGTGGAAGACCTGGAGCTCTCATAACAAACAGGAGACTCTATGCAAGAAAGCAAAGAAATGAAGGAACTTCGGTGTGTGCAACTTAGAACATCCTGGGTTACGTAGGGGTAGGGAAAAGGAGAAGAAAGTATCTGAAAACTGTAACTGCAGTGCAGGGAAGATACTGAGACCACCTGGCTAAACACCAAACTACTGCTATTCTGAATGCACCGCGGGGCCCCTGCAGTCACGCTGCACCTGGACAGTATCTCCCAACCTCTCGGGGTGCTGAGCAGGCAACAGCATAGCTGGCCAGATCTCTTGCTCTGCTGCCATTCCCAGACCTGACACCAGGCTGCTTATCCACCTCACTTGCCAGCATCAAACCCCTTCCCCCTGACTTCTGACCCTGTGAATGAGAGGGAATTAAGCCCCTCGTAACAGTACCAGAAGTACCTACAGGCACACTAAGTTCTTCTAGTGCGCTCTTCTTCCAGCCACGTTTTGATTTCACAAAAGCTCACAGTGCTGCAGTAACCACGTCTGCTCTGTGGGGTTTTTGGTTTTCTTTTTTTTTTTTCCACTAAGTCTGCATGAGCTTCAAACTTAAGAGTACAGAATATCAAATTCCAGGCAGAAAAGTCAGGCAAATAGAACAAATTCTGGTGGTGGGTTGTTTTTTTTTTTTGTCTGATGACACTAAAAACAGCCTTCTGGAGGGAGCTGTGATTCAGGACACTGCCTCAGTTGGACAGCATGATTGAAAAGCATACAGCTCATTCATTATCACAGTGACTATTATAATACAGTGAAGGCCTCCTCTGAGGAAGTGCAGGTATTATATTAAAATTTGCCCTAACCTCAGGCATTCTCTGCCTTCTAACGTACTTTTTCTGTTTAAAACCTGTCATGAGAAAGAAAGCATGGCAAGATTAAAGAGGAGAGAATGGAGAAATAGCAGGACGTGCCAGAAGAGTATTATTATTAAAAGAAGAAGAATGATGGAGCCAAATGCAAACAACAGATGAAACTGGTAAGAACTGAGAGAGAAGACTGCAGTGACACAGGGAGCAGACCTTTAATCAAAAGCTGAGTAATGGCAAAGAACACAAAACAGCAGTTAAATCCAGTGTGATACTTCTTGAGAAAGGCTTATACAAGATGGCCAAAATTAATTTCAAACTAATTTTGTGTTTGGTATAGAAAACAAAGGAAAAAGGAAAAAAGGCCCAAATTTGGGACACATTATGGTTCCAAATTCAAATTAGAGTATCAGTATGAACTTGCAGATTATTAACAGATTCAAGCATGAGGAAAGCAAAGCCACCCCACGGGGGGGGGGGGGGGCTACAAAACTGCAAGCCTTTGCATACTCCAAAATTTATTAACTACTTTGCTGCTGAAGACTGGAAGGACGATGTTTAGCTCTTGTTGTTACAGGCTGTCAGGAGCAACAGCCCAGTATAGGAAGGAAAAAAATCTCCCGGCAGCCAGCACACTATCAAAAAGTCTATCATTAATAAGGTGCCTGCCTAGGATTTATACCTCAGTTCTGAGTGATGCTTTGTTTTATCCTCCTAGGTATTTTCTACAGAAAATGCCATTTTAAAAATTTATTTTATTTAATAATAATAAAAAAAGGTAACAGACAAGGTGCAGGGTATTTTCATCCTGCATCTACCTCCTAACATCTAGGACAGCATCACTGTCAGATTTCAGTTTCTAAAAATGGAATTGTGCCCAGCTCCCACCACATAGGAAAGGAGCCCCTTTAATTGCTGTCCCCCAGAGACACACACTAACAACTGATCGGCTCCACAGATCTAAGGAAAATCACTGACCAGTTTCACTGGGTCAAAAACACTGGGATGCAATTAGAATATAATGAATTGTTTCTGTTTTTAAATAAAACCTAAATGGCAGATGTTACGGAAGAACTTCTGTCCATAGTGAAATTGATCAGGTTTGGGGTTAAATAAATGATTTAATTTGGTGAATGCTGCAGAATTGGCCTCTTTATAGCAGCTCTTTTTTCCTTGCCTCTCAACACAGGCAACAGGATAAGAGGAAAGGTGCAAGGACCCCCTCCGCCTTGGAGTGCAGGGGCCCATTCAGCTGCCGACTGACCCTTCTGAGGCCTTAGATGTCCCCAGAACACCTTGAGATCTCTCCTCAAGCAAAGCATTTCAGATTTGGTAGTGCTCAGATGTCTGCCCAAGTCTCCCACCCACCAGTCAATGCCTTCGCCTTTGGCTACAGGGGCACAGAGGTCCTGTTCATGCTTCGTCACCCGGACTGCAGTAGCTGGTTCAACTTTCCCATAGTTGAAATGGGACCCACAGATCTGGGGTAAGCATTCTCACCGCTACAGCAAAGCCAGCATGTGTATCCTTCTGGTCACCTACAGACAGATGTATAGCACATGCTAGAGTAGGTCTTGTGGGCAAAATAAATGGGGAAGAGGTCCAAAGTATGAACTCTGTTACTATCAACCTTTTTTTATGCAGGTGCAGCTTAGGAAGAACTGGATTTTGGATTTAGTCCCCTCAAAAAGTAGTTCAGACTATTTACAGATTTAAGACTGAGGTTTCCTAGGGCTTCTAGTACCTCTAGGATTTTACTTCACCCCCATATAACACAAACAAATCACCCAGCCTTCTCCTTGATTGATTGCTAAGACAACTTCATTAATCTCATTTACATACAGATAGGCAAGTAGAAACAGGGCTTCTCCTCATACACAGCCTAACAAGCAGTTTCAGTGATGACTACAGTTTAACTCCTTGCAAGGACAGCAGTGTGACAGTGCTGAAGACTGGAGAGTGGAGCTTTTTTGCTCTCTCATTTTACTAATACTTGGATTTCCTGACTGGTTTCAGGTTGCCACTGTTGGTAAAGGAGGCACACTCTTCAATCCCTCCATAAACACTATATCACACTGATATCCCTCTGGGATTATTTTTTACCATAATAAAGAGATACAGGACTGTGTTACTGCACTTTTTTTTGTGAAAGATAAAATTATTCCTACAGTAATATTAGTTAATGTAAACAGATAACAGCTAGCTGAACTACTTCAGAGGAAATGCAAGTGAGGAAAGGGCCAAATGGTGCCTCATCATCTAGAAGAATGGCCCGTACTATCATTTCCTTTTGAAACATGGAGTTAACTGTAGAAGATTTTGAGTCTAGTGTCAATATAGACAACAAAACCTATCACCTGACCTAAGGAAAAACAATAAATCAAAGAATCTGTCATAGATAGAAAATAGAAGCTCACTGTTCCTAGGGAATAAATCTTTCAAAATGATGTCAAATAAACCAGGAAGCATCAGCCTACACTTTGGCTTTCAGAGTGCAGTGGAGTGTAGCAAAAGGCACGGTTGGCCAACTGGCAAAGCTTTGTGAATATACACTCTTTATTTGGTCTGCAAATTGCATTAGCACTAGAGGAATGCATTGAAAAATTTCAGTAAATACAAGACAGTAACTACTACAGAAACAGCCCTTTGTGTGAAAGAAAATCCCTACCATGAACTGTGCTGACAGGAAAAGCATTCCAGTACTTTCATCAGTTAAAATCTGTTGCTTAGGTTGGCATTACTGTATTATTCTGTCAGACAGTTTTCTAAAAGACGAATTCAGCTTAAGAGCACAAAAAGTGGCCTCAGCACTAAGGAAGAGATGTGCCTAGCAATTTGCAACACCACAGCTATTTGCATATACTTCAGCTCCTATTATTATAGATAACAATGACATCACAGCACCAAATTACTTGTGAAAATCATCAGGAACAGCAAAGTTTGGTGGTCTATAATCATTATTTTAAGCTATTGCTACCCTGAAAACCCAACGTCCTCCTGAATGTCATTCCAAAGCAGATACATACTTTCTGTTTCACAGTTCAGTGTGTTGCTGATGTTTTATAACAATTGTTAGAGGGATCAAAGAATTGTGTTCCTTGAATAGTTCATGGAAAAGCAGTAAGCAGACCAAACTTGCACATCTTCACACTCACTCTAGACATGTGTTGTATAAGAAAAGCAAACTAACAGCCATGATCCAGAGGTTTAAGGAGAAAGATCTTACAGAAGAACTGCACATGTGAGCACATCCTTCTAGACTCTGACTCTTGAACAGTTAATAAACATAAGAATACATGCTTTACAAAGTGCTACAAGAGTGTTAACAGAGCTTTTCTGAAATTCCCTGCTCACATCAGTTATCTTTTAAAGGCCCAGAGCACAGATGCACATGCTTAGACACTTTAGCACCATCCACAGCTGGAATGGCAACAGCCACATTTTTAAATCTTGATATATTGCTAAGTAAGAGAAAAATTAAATTATTGAAATGAAGTAAACACACAGAGGAGAGGTTATGACAACACAGAAAGTAAACCTTAAGAGTCAACCTAGCATATCTGAAAACAAACAGTACAAAAAAATCCGCATAATTCAGTGGACTTTAAGAGGAGATTTTCTGGAAAAGGAACTTGGCTTTAAGCATTTAGGTCAGGAAGAAGGCAAGCATGCAATAGCTACATGATAAACCCAATATTCTTTCAGGTCTTAGATCACAAACACTCCCACTAGTTAGTCCTTGTTGGCCATTGTGCTTCACTCCAAAACCTTCCTTTTTAGTGTTCTTTGGTTCTTCTCTTCCAAGTTTGTCAATAACTACTTCTACTCCTCCTCCTTTACAGCAGTATCTAGCCCAAAACCTGCTTCAGCCTCCTTATCCCCTAATCACTATCTGATTAACCTTGGCATAATGGTTTTGGGTAGAATCTACACCACAGTTTCTTACTTCCACTTTTCAGACATCTCCAGTCTTTCATGATGATCTTTCAATGCACTTACGTATTTTCTACCCTCCTTCAACACTGAAGATTTTGTGGTATGCACTACCTTGTGCATTCCCAGTTTTGCTTCCAGAAAGAGGTCAGACACACTACTGAATTTCAGGAGAGTGTTTACTTTGGCAATCTTTGCAGTTCCTTCACATGACCACTCTTCAACTACAAAATTTCTCATTCCATATTAGTCTTCTGTTTTCAAAATTCACAATCAGGTCTTCTGCTTCTTCTGTTACTTCAGACCTCTCTTCACTGACCTTCATTCTGTAAGATCCTGTCACCTCTTCTACTTGTGCTATTTCTAACTACAAAATTTTCATCACTTATTCCTAAATTTATGTTCAATCCCCAGTATTATCCCAGAATGAGTATTTCTGTTCCAGTTAATGAAACGTCCTAGTTTTCATTATAACATTTGTGAGAGACACAAATTTTTAAAATATTTTCTAGATGTGCAGATTGTCATCTTCCAGAGTAACTGTCTGCACTGTATATATTAAGCAACACACCCTTAACTTGCTGCCAGTGGGCATCCAGGGGACAGGATAGCTGGGTACCTGCCTTTCACCAGACCCAACACAGGCTTTCTTATTAGGCCAAAGGCATAATACAGATGGTTCTAGAGCAAAAATCAGCTGAAAATGCCAGTGGGTTGAGTGTTACCAGAAATAACAGTCAAAAGCTTCCAATACTCAGGAATTTTCTTGCTATTTTTAGAAACAGAAACTGTTAAATGTCATCTTTCTCTAAATTGTTCTCATGTATCTATAGCTAGATTGTTCAAGAGGATATGAAAGAAAGCTGGCTGAATGCACTCTTGGGATTTATTAGAACGAAATAAGTCCAATGGCAGAAAACCATAGCACTGGTTAACGTACTTGGTTGGAGAACAAAATCACTGTGAAAGAAGATAGCACAGCCACCTTTTTATGAGAACTAATTCCTTAATTTACCACTAGTAAACTAGATTCATGAGAAAAGAAGTCAAAGATCAACAATCAGAGCACTAAATTTGTCTTTCTCAGCACCCAAAGGCTAACTGAAGTTTCTGTCTCCAGGACAAAAATCAGAAAAAGGTTTTGATAAGGAAAGACAACAGACTTCCTCCTCCAGCCATGTGGCAGTTCACTATTAAAAATATTGCAGGAAGGAGAGGGGAAACAGTAACTGTGAGGATCCATCTGTTCTTACTGCGGACATCATCCACAGGCAGTCATTTTTGCTTTCTCACTCACACTGAAAGGCTCAGAAAGCAGCGTAGCACCTTTGGCACTGTAAATGTACAATCACTGGTGCCAATCAGCTACTGTTACATTTACACAGTCTTTACAAGACTTGCTGACTTTCTTACAGCCAATGGAAGAGATCACATAGGAAAACCTTGATTCCCATTCCAGCTTAAATTCATCCACCTTGAACACAGGGACCTACAATTTGGTCACAGTGATGATTACTCAGTACTCCAGAGGCAAAGTGCAGGGATGCATTGCTTGGTCCTAAGTGGCAACTAGAGACCATGTGTCTAGAGCCAAACACACTTACCCAGACACTGGCTAACACCCCTCACACTGCCTGCCTCTGTCACATTCAACTGGTGAGGTCACAGGTAGGAGGCAAAAAGTCCCATTAGTTGACAAAGCACACAACTTTTTGTTTGGGACTATGACAAATCATCCTGCTTCTGCTGCTGCAGTTTCCATATCCTGAAAACTACTGCCCATTTCATAAATTATCAAGTTAGTCTAGCATAAACCACCTTTGGTAAAGCTACGCTGTGTTACATCCCATGCTCCATTTATTTTACATCTTTGATTACTTTTCAGATGCAATCTAGTTTTTAGATTTGGGTCCCATGTGCTCCTAAATCGTAATGTTCTCAATGCAGTTCTTAGCTAGGTAAAAGTCTTTATGACATTAGGTGAAGATCTCTCTACCCTGGAGATTGTTTATCCATGTCCCACATTTCTCTTGCCTGAAAGAAGAGAAGTGAAATAGCAAAGGCTTCATGTAGTATTATAAAAACTCTCGTTAGATTTTCACATCCATCCCCAATTAATTCCCAGATCAGCAAATCACCTGTAGCCAAAGAATTTTCTAAATTCCTTAGAATTCCTTCTATTTAGCAATAACAACAAATCATTCATTCACCCCAAACTACAACCTCTCCAGCAGCAGAGGACTAGTTGTACAGTACACAAAGAACAGCAGGCCAGGAAAAGGCTGCCTTAAATCCCAGTACGAAGAATTGACTGAAAGAGCTTCTACAAATTCTGAAGCATTAATCAGTGGATTATGAGCCCACTGGGAGCCACTTAAGGATAGTCTTCAGCCACATACAAAGATTCTTGCCATAAAGATAGGGGAATATAATATCCAATACTCAGCATTAGTAAGGTACAGAGCAGTAAGCTCCACGATCTCCTCAGCCAGCCTTGCAGTTTGAACGATACTCTGAAATCAGTCTTCTTGCTGGTGAGATGTTAAACTAGGACATTTTGCCAGCAGGAAAACATATTAGCAATTTGTAAGATGTGAATCACTAGTCAATATACTTAGGAATATCATACCTGGTTTTGATCGTTGTAGTCACATTCCCGAACCACTACCAGGCCTCCTTTCTGACTTGGGTGGCCCTGGGCAACCAGGCATTTGTTGGTTTGAAGGTGATACAACTAGGAAAGGAAAACAGTTTGATGGACAGAATAAACAACAAACACTACATACCAAAGGGAACATACGGTAATGCTTTAGAAGCCCTAGAACTCAGTGTGCTCACAAAAAAACCCAACCCCTTCTTCCCTTTTAAAATACCATTTTGTTTTTCAGATAATTTGGAGAAAAGACAGCATTAAATGGTTCCATTTTGCTTCCTAATTACATCAAGATTTCCTTCTTTATGGTACAAGTACAGTATGCACAACCTGGCTCAGCACATGCTGGCCATACTCGACTGTCAAGTTGCCTTCCCCTCTTTCACTCTCCATGGAAGTCTCAGGTCCCAGATACTCACTAGCTCAGGAATATGGACTATACTGTATAAACCACATTTTGCTACAGTTTAGCTTGAACGTATGTCTCCTCCTACAGCCTCTCTTCACAAAGCAGGACAGCCTCTTTGAGAAAGGAGAAGGAATTACTTAAATACAAACAACTTTAGAGACTTAATGTTGTTTGCAAATTGAATTTCAAGAGCATTTAGGTAACTGAAAAGCCATAGTTATCAGCTATGTTATTTTAATGACAGATCAGGGAAGAAGAGAAAATGTTACAAACACCCAAATGCTCATTCCAGTTCAAATGCACTGCCTACTCTGATTTGGAATAATGTTGTATCAGAGGACTAGATTCAGGTCAGGAGACTGTCCTGTGATGCAAAACTGGAAGCATCTACCATCACAGCAAACAAGGAGGTCCTCAGCAAGTTAGCAATCTCTCTCCTGGTTTGGGCAATGATGCCTACCCTGGAAGTCACCCAAGAGGTCTTCTGCAGAGTCTGAAGATTAGGTTGTCCTATTCCAACAGTCAAGAATCATTAAGATCTTGATGTATCCCCACTGAGTTACTCAGCAAGACGAAACACCTCTATTCTGGCTTTAAATTACACACATGCCCTGAACTAACTGGTGGCCAGCAGAAGACTTCTTTTCAGCCTGATTATTTTTTCTTCCCGTGATGCAGTGGGGATCAGGCTATTCAGGCAGCAATCACTGCCTGCACATCAAGAACTGCACTGCACACAGCCAAGGGTACCAAGGAGAAAGGCAATTATTCTAGCAATGTCCACAACTCTGCCATTTCCTTCCTCACAGCAAAGGGCCCCGCTCTCTACCAAGTGCATGGGAGTGCATTTGACAGTCACTGGGTGTGTGCATGCGTGGGAGATAGCAGGGCCCCAGATCTGGCATCCACATTAAAAGTAATTATTTCCAATCTGGAGCTGAATGTAGAGGAAAAAAGAATTTGCTGTCCTGAACTCAAGGACAGGCTGATTAATTAGCTAGCTGCATTTTATTATGAAGACTTACATCGCTGTCTGGGCATTTGTATTGATTCAACAATTTTTAAGAAACCAAAAGACACTTCCAGCAATAAAAAGAACGAACTGCTTCATCACAAGATAGCAAAAGTTAGAGAGTGCAAATACCAAATAATATTCTTCACTAAACAACATTTCTGGAAATAGCTGTCCCAAGGCACATCAACACCCTCCTCAAGTGCACCATGTTTCTCCTGTTCCCTACACACATCTGAAACAAATTACACATAACCTTCTAAGTAATATTTCCTCACACCCCAGAGACTTCTAGGAGAGATCTCATTTTCATCATTCCTCACTCAACAGAAGGCTTTCAAACCATACAGCTACATGAGTTTTATATGATTTTTGCCCTTGTTTTTATTGGCCATGATGATCAGCATTTGATAACACTGTTAAGAACTGTCAGAATTTGTGATCATTACAGTTCTTCCCAGCTGTCAAACCAGCACTTATCTCCGGCCCAATTAGTTTTTGAGAATAAGATGGGATTTGGAGTGATTCATCCCGAATCCTAAAGAGTCTGGCACACAGTGGTGACATTGGCTGATCGTTCTGTTCCTTGTAGGCATCTGGAAATAGTTTATACGATCATCAGAGCCAAAGCTGACTCTCTCATACAATGCTGGGTATAATTCTTGAACCCCGGAGAACAAAGCCGAGGAGCTACATTTTTCCGTGTCTTGTCTCCCCCTTCTTAAAGGGTGCACAAAGTTTTTCTCCAAATTAAGGTACGGGAAATTATTGCCAGGAAGATTTCCCCTTAAGTGTTGTTGAGGGATTCAGATCCCTCAAGTAGCCTCCCCCACATCAGCAATTCCTTAGTTAAACTTCTGTCTGAATGAAAGCAGAAAGCTATTAAATTTAAATGGGGGAAAAAGAAAACAAACAAGGTCTGACTAGGGGAATAACAGCATTTAACAACTAGGGGAATCAGCCCATTGTATCAGTTTTATTCAGGAAAACTACGCATGTTTGCCCTAATAAATAACTTTACAGCTTGGCTGGGATACTATTATAAAAATACTGCACAAATCATGGATTCCCAGATAGCTGCTTCCAAGCAAAAATCTAATGATGTCAATAGGTTCTGCATGAACTCAGGTCCTCCAGGCTGAGCCTACTTGCAGCACCAGCAACTGTCAACAGCTACTGCAGCCAATGTTACTTTGCGGAGAGGGCTGCATCGCTATTTAATGCTTCCAATTATTGAGCTAGAAAGGAATCTGCTAACCATAACCTATGTGCACATGAAATAGTTTATTCCAAGGTCTTCTCTTTCACAGGGAAGACTTTGAGAATGTTGTCTTGGGTTTGAAGTTATCCGTTATTTTGGGGAAGCATAAATAGCACACATCAGACCAATTTGGCACTGGAGAAAACAGATGCAACTGCGTGCTGGCTTTGCCTGCATACAAACCCATAAACATAAGTGTCAGAGCTAAAGCATGAATTTAATCATGATTTCCTTCATGAATACATATAAAAATTTATCTCTTCTACTTTGAAGAAAAAAAGCAGCAAAACTCATTTTTTGTTCATTATCTAACAGCCTTTTCAGGACTAGAAAAGCCATCATTACTCTCAGATGCAAATGTTCATCTTTGCAGAAAATTATCCAGTAAAAGCAGTGAGTTTGGAAACTAATTACATTGTACTCTTATCATAAACCAACAGAGCATGAATATTTGAGGCCAAATTTCTCTCTATCCAAATCCATCTTCAGAACCAACAGCCATGAAAGTGCATTCTAAAGACATCAAAACTTCGTAACTCAGAGCTTTGAGGAAAGAAACCTCACTGAATAGTATCTAGTCTGAAGATGACCTGAAATACAGATCACAGTGAAACTGATTTGCTTTTGTCCAAAGACAGAAATTCTGTTATTTTCAAGACAGCTTGTTGCAAAACTAAAGCTCTATGGAAACAGACCATTTTTATTGTATTTAAGCAAATCTTTCAGAAAGAATCTCAAAATGTAAAAAAATAAATAAATAAGAATTCTGTATTTTTAAGAAAGTTTATCTTACCCTTCCACGTTGGATTATTTTCGGTCGTTTCTGTGCCCTATTAATAAAAACTGGCTGCGGAGCTTTGGCATTGGGCCCAGATATTTGCATCTCAGGATAGATATTATCTAAATACCACTTAAATGACTTGCAGTTCAATCTTTTTCTCAGTTCTACACGGTCAGTAATATTTCCATAGTTCCTCATCCTTAGCTCGGGTCTCAAAGCAAAATATTGCTCCTGTATTTAAGAGAAACAGGTTGGGTACAAGAGGAGAAGAATTTCAGATTATTGATTTCCAACTTTTTCCTGTTTGCAGAACTCCCGAAGTTTCATTTCATTTTCCTAGTCCTTTCAACCATTAAGTTTAAAACTGGCATTAGGAAATTCCAGTGTTTAGATTGCCACAGGAGGTGAGATTTATCTTGCCTAACTCTGAGCTAATCTTTCTAGACTGCTTTTTTTGATGAAGACCCTTCTCAGGCATGAATCTGCTGACCTTTTTTAGATGCCAACTTGAGGAGGAAACAAATCAGCCCTACACTCCATTGGCAATAAAGGCATCCTAGACTCATTAAGTCGGAAACAAATGTGTATATCATCATCATTCTCCTCACCTGGTAAAGCTTTCTTTAAATTAGTTTGATTGTAATTGATTGTTTTCACTGTTGTGGGGTTCAAGTGTATTTTGTCTTCCACAGTTTCTGCCTTCCAACTTTACAAGTTACCAGGGCAAAAAAATTCCGTATCAGAATAAACCTATAAATGGGACTATCTTGTGAAGTTCAGTGGGACCATGCATTTATTCACATGAAGAATCAGAACTGTCACCTGGACTTTCTGTCAAGCCCAGTTTTTCCCCCTTCATCTGCACCATCTCCAGAAACGCTCCCACGATGTTATTTTTTCATGTTCTAATTTATGATTATACTCGGAATTGTACCTGGTTAGGCAAGGACAGATTAAGATTCCGGCTCAATCTTACATGCTGTTCAACTCTAATGCAGAGACAATGAGGACAAACAGGAATTCATGAATGTACAATGTGGCATGAATACTATTACCAAAACCAGAAGAAAAATCCCCTTGTAGAGTCTTTAATTCCAGCTAGATTTACAGAGCTCATAGAAGAGGCATTGTATTTGCACATTAACTTGTTTACTAGATATTACTTAGAAATCAGTTTTCAGGGCACTGAGCTATGGTATTTTGTTGGATTAATCTCTAGCAGACATCTGGAATTCACTTACTGTAATGTGGTTCTAACAGTTTTCAATTACCTACTGCTATCTCTGATATTCAGATGACAGACAATGCCATTTCAAGATAAATTACATATCTGTCCTTATCAAGATCTTTGAGTATTTGGATGCACTTGATGTATCACTGGTATATTAATAGCAGAGGAAGGGGAAGCATTAAGTACATTGGACTGTTGGACAACTCTGAGGAAGTTCAGAGATACACTGGACATGACTATCAGAAAATCGGTCTGCTTCAAAAAAGTTGCTCTGCTATTCCAATTGCCTCTTTCCTGGATAAAATTCAAATGTTAGTATCCTACCTTTTCTGCATTATCTATTTCCATTGTATACATGAACTTACTTCTTTTACATTTTGCTTTTGACAGTTATGAAAATTTTGTTGTTTGCCTTCCATTATGCAATTTTATTTATTAAATATTGATATTTGCTCTTTGCTGCAAAACAGGTCCTTTAAGTCTTATCTTTGTACTATTCATCACACAATCACTTCAGTAAATTATACAGGCCCTAAATATTTGCATTACACTTATAAAAACAAAAATATTTCTAGGCTTGCCTTCCATACATAAATCTGTCATAATGACAGTCTCTGGCAACTATCAGAGAATTAGATTAGAAACAGCTGGAAACATTCAGGACAAATCTGTGATAAAAGACTGCTAGAATCAGCAGTTTAAGTCCTTGTTGGACAAAGTAGTATTAGCTGGAAATTATAACAAAGAATCAATTCCAAGCTTCAGAGAAAGCCATCATTAATCACAAAACAACTGTGCCCAGACACCAATAAAAGGGAAAGTGATAGATCAAATCTACCAATGCATTACTGAGATGGAGAATGGAGATAAAAATTAATGACCCTTAATAGGTTCCTCAAACTGACTGAACATCAAGATAAAGGATAGTGTTTGAAACATAAACCTCTAAAGAATATAAAGTTAATAAATTATGTCTTGTATAGAAATTGTAGGGACCACAGGAGCTGGCCACACAGCAAATCCTATGGTCTCACAAGGCAAAAATGTCCTCAAGTATCATAGAGATCAGGGCTTCACAAAAACCCAATCTACATTCAAACGCATCAGTACCAAGATCTGAAGACAAGGAAGGAATACACTTGCCCTTGAATCCAGAAGTTAATCTTGATTCATCTTCCAGGGCAAGACTAAGAATCAGGCTGCTAATTAAAACAGAAAACAAACAACCATCCAAGAAAATCCCTGTCTCGCCAACATGGAAACTACCTGAAGGCATATAGCAGTATATGGCTGCCATGTAATACTGATTTGGACACCAAGCAATGCAGAGCTTACAAGAACTCTTTCACCATCGTTTACTTCATTAAAAAGGCATAAAACTGCATCTCCTGCAGGTAGCAGAAGTAACAGGGAGGAGCCTTGAGCACCCAAAAGCCAAATGACAGTCCTACAGATTTTAGGAATTCACATCAAAATTAACTTTAGGAAATCAGACTACAGAAGGAAGACCCCATTAGAGGTGCTAACAGACCCCACCGTGATACAGTCCTTTGACAAACAAGCCAGTTAAATAACCTTATTTCATGACCTAGAATTGTCTCTTACCTTATAGTCATCCATCCACACATGTGCCAGCCTCAGTGAGTTATGAGCCATAGTGTCCTGTCCCCCTGGTGAGCCATAGGGACGCCTTTTACGGAAAATATGTCCCACCCTGGAGCAGGGAATGATCAGAAGTCTACCACCACACATCCAGATCTGTCCATACAAAAGCAGAACACACCTCATTGTACGCATACTGACAAGGCTCACTACCTCCTCTCCTCCTTCAAGGGATACTTAGGTAGGTTTATGCATTATGACAGGATTAGGTGTCAGCAATGTTGTCCTACATGTCATGCTTTCTGACAAATCAAATTATTAGATCTTCAGGTTAGAAAAGACTATTTTTGTCATATCATCACACTTTCCACATAAGACGACATGGCTTTCACAAAAAAAAATAGTAAGTTTTCTAAAATTTTATGCTCTAATGACCTACTAGAGAACACTGAACTTGCAGATTAAGATATCTAAATCTATTTACCTACATGAGAATTACATGTCCACACTTCCACAATACATAATGAAGATCAGTCAATATCACTAAGGGAGCCTGGAGATCTTTTCAAGTATAAGCACCTATTTTACACAGCTGTTCGTTTCTGTTAAGTATATGGGAACTCAGAAATACTGTTCACATTCAGATGCTACATTTAGTTGCCTTAATCCAGCTCCAGTGCACCCCAAACCTAGATTTCCTTCACACTCTACTTCCATTTATTTCGTTAAATTTCTTTTTTAAACTTCAGCTTCCAGCAAATTGTCATCATTGGTGCTTTGTTGGACTAAGGGGTCCTCCAATCTCAGAAGATCGTCTCACATTAGCAGTTTATAATCAAGTCAATTTAAAACTCCTCCTGGATAAGATAAAGGCCAAACTTCTTTACAACTCTCCCCTAGGGAGATGGAGCTTCCAGACATTATAAAGCTCCCTGAATATCCTCCAATTTTTCAAAGCCCTTTTTATTGAAACTGTGTATTACACAGTAGCAATAATTTCCTCACACACCATACACTTCTACTCAGGTATCTAATAATTGTATTTTGTACTGAAGACTTGAAAGATTTTATTTATTTAGTAGACACCCCTTTAAAGGCACTCAAATTTATGAGATGCCAGTTCTTATTTTTGAACTCTAATCTTGATTTCTCTGAAGACCCAATTTGACAGATTTCTCTAAGGTTTTGGGGGTTGTGTGTTTAGTTTGGGGGGTTTTATGTTAACTTCACTTTTTAATCCCCTTTTCATATTTGTCATGATAGCATATCATTTTCAGGCAGACTCTTATCAAACCTGTTGATGAATCCACTTTACAAAAGTGAAGAGGTAAACATGACATTGAGGACAAAAAGTTGTTTTTCTTTCAGCGGAGTAACAGGGAAGATGAGATAAAATACAGGAAGCCCAACAAAATATCAGTTTTGAATCCCCTGATTACGACTTTCTCATTATTTTTCCAACCAAGCTGACTCCTCTGCATGACTCTTAATTTAGTTACAAAAAAAATTTACATTTCCAGGCCCTCACAAAGGAGGCTGAAGTGTCTGAAAAGCCCCATACATTTCTAAGGAAATATAATAAGCTTACTTATTATCAATGTTGCTGTGAGCTACACATCTTTTTAACTGACTTGTGAAATTCATCAGACATTGCTTATAAATTCATTTCAGAAGTTTGCATGATTATTTCTTATACTTCTCTATAGGTATTATGAAACATTCCACCAAACAAAAAAATCGCAAACATTTAACTGCAGAGCTCAAAATTCTCTTTAATCTTCCCATTAAAACTTAACTTGAAGATTACTGTAAAGACAGTTACTGTGCACTGAAGTCGTCCTTCCTGGGAATAAAAATGCCAATTTCTGTGTGCAAATAGCTATTCCAGTGCTAAAGAAACTGTACATAGGGGAGAGAAGCAGCAAGACACTGAGGTACATAGTCCAAATTCACATGAAAGCTAGATTACCCGAAAAGATATTTCCAGATTTTCTCCTCCCCAGATGTCCATGCCACTATCATACTGTCCAAGTTCATTGAAGTACTCGCGATCCATGGCAAACAGGCCTCCAGCCATAGTAGGTGACCTAAAAAGGAACATTGAAAGAAGTTCATTTTCTTTCACAGGAAAAAAAAACCCAGTAATTTTAGCTGAATCTGCTAGTCCCAAGGCTTAAATTTAGAACTACATAATACAATTTAAATCCTGCAGACACTAGAAATCATCAGATCACACTTCTAGTCTCAAAACATTTTCCAAAGCAGATCTGCAAGTGGTATTTGTGATCTTTCATTATTCCAATACCTATTAACCATATTTCGTTGTATACTAAGCTTGAGGAAAAGGGATAGGACAAGGAAAAAGGAACAATGTGGCTGTCACCACTTAAAAAAAAGTAAAAAAGTAAAAACTTGTGCAAGTTTGAGTCCATCAAGTTTTCTACATTGAAACTTAAGAGCTGCATTTAATGAGATCTGTCTTTACCAGAAGCTTTTTCCCCTACAGTTACAAACATGCACACTTGCACACAATAATGTGTTCTTCCCCCTCTTACAGGGGCAAATTATACAGACCAGGCTTGACTGAACTGCAGAAAGAGTAGAATCCAGAGTAACACATTACTTTCCCATATTAAATTAAATCGAGAAACAAGGTCCAAATTTAAATTATACAAGCAAGGACGCTGCTAAAAGAAATAGTACTCTGTCTCATAGATAGACTTTAAATAACAGGAGCAGTGTTGTTTCATCACTGATACAATGATCAATGTATTGGTAAGTTATTTACAGTTTGTATATTTGCATAGGTGTTCTCTTTGGCATTTCCCAGTTTTTCACCTTGCCTGCGTGTTACTAGAATGGTGCTCTATTCTGTAAAAACAACAGTGTACGATCCCCACTGTACAGTCTTTAGATTGAATTGCTACTGTATCACAAAGTTGCAATATGTGGATGCCCTAGAAGAGTATAAAAAAAAAAAAAAGAGTAAAACCACTACATAAATATGATATGATAGTTGGAACATATGATGGGCTGGGAACAAGATTTTTCCCATCCTTATTAATAAAAACCTGTGATAAAGCCAAGCCTAAGTCTGGATTTCCTTGCTTGGTCTCACACCATTTTTCTACTACAGTTTCTGTCACTTTAAAACCTGGGTTGAAAGGTTGCTCTCAATTTTTCCATCCCTGACACCAAAATATCTATTATGAAGGTCTCTAAAATGCAAAATGTAAAACTTTCCATTTGATGGAAAGCCATTTTCAAAGGTTAAATAGCAATCTAGCTTCTTTTTCAAAGCAGGCAGAGACCTCCAACTAGGAAAAAGTCTCTTTCACACTCAGAAAATGTAATCATTTTAGATGATTAGACTCCCTTTAACTGTAAAGTTCTCTGCCTTTTCCGTGGGAGTTCTTCCTAAAAGTGAGTTGAAGGAATGCAACAACAGTGTTGAACACAGCAAGAACTAGCCTTCAGGCATTCCCCAGATTAACTGCGAGAACAGTTCTTAACAGAATAAGGATTTTAATACTTTCTATGCTGGTTCCCCATTCATGTTTTCCCAGTCTGTCCTTTCCCTTCTGGCTTCAGAAACTGCCACAGTGGCACTTCCCAAACAAGCCAGTCAAACTGTTAAGTAACTTAAGAAGTTTCCTGGCTTCTCAGACCAAATCTTGTGATGGGTAGACGTGGAAAGACTAACTGCAGAGCTGTCAGATAACAGCAGAGAACCTTGTCCTGCAGCTGCTTGCATCAGCCCAAAATGCTCTTCATTTACAGTCCAAGAAAAGAGAATGAAAGAGAGATGAGACCGCCCAATTCCTGATCCACTTTGCAAATCTTATAGAAGTACCACACGATCTGCAAGGAGTCCATTTGTAAAAAAGGTAAAGTTCTTTCACCTTACAAAGCTGAATTCTGTACCAAGGTGGATACCTGCGACTAGAAAAAGCACAATCAGCTTCTTGCTATTGCTCTACCGGCACTGGCCCTTCTCATGAAGGGCTTCATGCTGGGACAGCTTCTATTCTCATGTCTGAACCATATGTGCCTGCTACTAAAAAAAGGTGTCTACTGATATCATTTCGTAACAGTTACATGTCCAGCAGGAACCAGATATTGCCAGTTCTGTACAGGCAAGACAGCCATCATTGCTTAAAAGATTAAGGAAGGTAAATTTCAAGTCCTAGTGTTAAACTTTATCAAGACTTTTGTTTCAGAACAACCCTCAAAAGACCACAAAAACAATACGGACAGACTTCCAACAGACAGTTTTAGGCATTTGCCACATTGCGCAAAGAGACAAGTCATCTTTTAAAGATGGTTTTCACATCCATGTGTGTTCATTTAGGATGCTTTATGACAAAATAATTGCTTGTTTGAGGAAAATGTAAGTGAAATCTAAAGCAAAAAAAATGACGTTGACATAGAAAATTACCATATGCTCTTATGTTCTCTGCCATCAGCTAGGAAACCACCTTTCTATTACCACAAAACCATATTTTCCCAATCTAGCAATTCTTTAGCATTTCATCACAGAAATTACAGAGCCTATATTAGTGAGCTATGCAGGCTATTACTTGCACAAAGGCGGTTATCAAAATCATCATTAAGCCAAACACATTGACAGACTGGAAACAAACATCAATGCATAGCTCAAAAGTAAAATTATTGGACAGATTTAATACAGAATAGCATAAGCTGTTTAAGACTTTTGTCTTTAGCAAAAGCCGCTGTTGTACAACTGTTCTCTAAAAGTGTGCTTTCTTGACCTAGTAAGACAGATATATCTAATTCATGATTAAATGCAAGAAATTAAACTGAAATAGGTAATAGTAACCAAAACTATTTCTAAGTAAAATGAACAAGTCAATATCTGACAGGTTAGGCATCTGCTTCTAAAACTGCACACCCAGATAACACTCCATAATGCTTAAGAAGTGCTTCTGATCATCCATACGTTACACAGAGCTTCACACCACATAGGAGGAACCTTACTTGATTGGAGCGGTGGCTCCCTCGGGTCCTTCTAGTTCTGACAAAGGAACAAGATCCCACTTAAAGTGCAGGCCCCAGTTAAACCCTCCACGCACAACCGGGGAAGAGCTGTAGGTAAGGGTGTCAGCACTGATTATGTCAATCACAGGGCACACCACAGTCCTGCGATCTTCTCTGATGGGAGTCAGCAGAGGTTGTAGCCACATCTCGTTCACCTCACAGTGACTGTCCAGGAATACCAGCACTTTCCCTACAGAGGCCAAAGCACACAAAATAAAGATCCACGGTAGCATGAAACACACAAGCGCATACGCAATTATATCGGCAGCAGAGTATCAGCAGTATCCTCACCACCCTGTGTAACAGAGGGGAAACACCACCTGCAATTGGAAGCTCTGACAAACCAGAGACTCCACAGGGATTAGTTCAGTCACAAAGGCAGAAGGTAGATCACGACTATTCACATTCAAGTAGGCCATTATTTGCATTTCTTTGACAGGGTTTTATAGTCATCAAATTTTCTACCCAGATTCAGCAGAGCTACTGTACTTTAAATGAAACATCATCAGACCAGCACTCTAAGAGTCAGGAGGTGCATTTGTCCTAATGCAGAGCACCTCCGACGCCCGAGTTACACTACAGAGATAGATGACAGTAACAGATATTGGGCTGGATTAATTATCCCCATGACAAAGCTGGTTTTGTCCACTGACTGTAATGGCCTTGAGCTCGCTTCATATCACACTTCAGCACCCATCCAACTACCGTTGCAGCTAAGATCTGTGGATTTTAAACGAAGTCATTCTGATGAATTAATCTGCATTCATCCATGACACAGGCCAACAACATTTCAAGTCCTGAATATAAAGTAACACAGAGCATCTCCCCATTTCATTAACTCTAGAGTGATTGTGGATTCATACCAGTTTAAAAGGAGAGTGAATGCCCTAAATGGGCATAGCCAAATTCACCAGTATTAGACCAAGCAATACTTCAGTCCCATCAGTTTACATGGGGATTATCTGCCATGGTCAGAGAGGGCAGTTTGACCCATGAGGGACCTTCAGGCTCAGCTGGTCGAACAAGTCATCCAAATTTTTATGATCCAACACAAAATTTATGTAATACTAGAATAGTGTGGAAGACATCGGAAAGAGCTTCAAAGAAAACAACTGTGAAACATACATATAGAACGAGACACCCATTAACAGACAGTATTGACTGAGGAAAGAAAAAGAAAAAAAAGAAAGAAAAAAAAGACTCCAGCAGTTAGAAGAGTGATAAAATGACTTAAAATTGCACTAACTTAAATGAATCCTAGCACATCTTGGAAAGTGCAAGCACAATTTTCTCTCTGGATTATGCCATTACAATGCTAATGAGTAAACACCAATTAAGGGACTTGATCTGCCACTCAAAATTATTTGAGAAAGTAGCACATACTTTCTTAGATGCCAAAGAATTTAACTGGAAGCATCTTATGGTAAAAGGCACACAGTGTACATAAAGCACCAAACATTGTTTATCCCAAATAACACTCACTGCAACAACAGAAAAGCTTGTATGAGAAACATTACAATTAGACTGGCGAATTAGAAACCAGATTAGACTGTACCTTAATAAGAAGCAGATTGCCATTTTAGAGCACCAGTTTTCACATGAAACATGCAGAAAATATTCTGTGACCACAATACCTAGTACAGATGGAGATGTTCCTGAGACAACATTCTTTCAGGGCAGGAATAGGGAAAATTCTACATTGCCTCACTAAATTTTGTTAAATGCTGTTTTTGTTTTACTATCTCACTGACCCACCCTAAAACATTACCTCATTTTATCGAAAGCAAGCCTCCACAAGAAGAATAAAAAAAATTACAAATCAACAGTTCAGACAAGGTTTAAAAGACACTCAAATTTGGCTCCAAATTTGTAAAGTCATTGTTTGGGTGACTTGAAAAAACATCTCCCCCCTCCTACACGGCATAGATTTCCTAAAGTTAATTACAAGCTATAAAAACAGTGAATTTATTATATCTACTCTATATTTACATGTAAGTGAGTACTAGGTCCTCCTTGCTTCCTTCTCATTGAGTAACAGAAAAACCCCAGGTGAGGACTAATTCAATAAAGTTATGAGGAAATACTGGAGAGAGCTTTATAAAGATTATGGTCAACTGCATGACGTAAACATTTAAATACACAGATAATGTTAGTTAAGGTCTCCAATTATCATAATACAGGTATCACCGAAGACACTTTGTGCAGCTGTTGTGACATAAGTTAATATAACAGCCAAAGATCAATGCAATTAATTCATTTCAAAGTCATCAATATTCTGAAACAATTGCTAAAATGTCTCTCACCTAAGATAACACTATTCCAAAGCTTTCTTCCCCTGCGCTAAGTTGTATAGCTTAGGACATGGCATGACATGCAGAGCCCTTACAGCGGGCTAAAGCAATCACAGGTCAAACATTCAACATCTGAAAGAGCTGCACTACAGAAAGAGAAGTCACCCAATTAACATATGGTCAAAGTACGCAAGGAAAAGAGAAAGAAAAAAGTATACCTGTGGCATGAGAGGCTCCAATCATCCTTCCTCGAATCAAGCCTTCCCGCTTCTCATTTCTTACCAATTTTGTGGTTTTTGGAAGCTGAGTTTTAACATATTCACCCAAGTCTTTCTTCAAGTCAGCTGAGAAAAAGAAAACACAAATTCAACTACAGGATGGAAATTGTGAAAGTTCTGCTTAAAGTCCCAAGATGTTCAACTCAAAAAGGCCCAAAAACTTCATCAAAAAGCTACCCCAATACAGCAGCGCTTCAAACCAAGAGTATCAAAAGGACAGTCAGTCATCCCACATCCTACACCTGCATTCCAATTCTGGTGGCCTTTTTTTATTGTTTTATTCACACATTTTCCTATTATCTGCTTCACTTTTTCCTGCTGCACTGTGGAAATCCACATGGACAAAGCAGGTACATAGCCTGCATTTAAGAGGGTGATGGACCATATGACTGGGCTTGCCATGGGGTGCAGTCCTGATAGAAAGCACTTCCTTATATCTTCCCAACTAACTTTTTAGGCACTGCCACTGTCTCGGGTTTTATACTTAGCCTTGGTTTCCTGAATAGACTGGATTATTACCTTTTTGTTCTGTTTGCAAAACCTTCAGTACAATATGACTCAATTTAACTGGAACTACTATACTCTATGCTAAAAGGAATTACTGCTGCTAAAAAAAAAATAAATAAAATAAAAGGCACTTCCAAAGACATTTCCAAATTCTTCTCATGGTGACTGTCATTTACCACAGAAGTAATGAAAGCCCTTTCACACAGGCAAGTGATTTAAATTACTATGTTCCATAGGCTAAAACAAATGTTAACACCTTTAAAAAGAAGCATGAAGACACCTTTCATTATCTGTACCTGCTTAGCTGATACAACAGCAGATACCAAGTACAACTCACTCACAGGTGGTTGCTTTTCTAAAATCCAAAAGGATCAAAGACACTGCTAGCAAGCCTGTGCTTTGAAGGAGAACAAAGTTCACTGAGGTCTATAGGCACTACTGTAAGTTAACTTACATCGATGGCAGTTTTAAGAGTAACAATACTTTTTTCACCCAAGAACAGTGGTTTCTAACATTAAAGTAGGGCCATTGAAGAGAAGATGGACACATGAAGAGTGAAGTAATGGAAAAACATAAGTTAGTAAGCTTATGGAGAAATAAAGAGGAATATAAAATGAGGAAGAAAAACAAAAAGCCAGCTGAGACTTTATAGAGAACCTTGGTATAGAGAGGCAGACAGACTTTCAACAGCAGATATGCTGGAATAAATATTATGATGATGATGAATGTCAGTTCAAACATTAAAGTTGCTGTTAACACGATTAAATGCCAAAGGAATATATGTGGAAGCCAGAGCT
Source organism: Buteo buteo (assembly GCF_964188355.1). Lineage (NCBI taxonomy): Eukaryota > Metazoa > Chordata > Aves > Accipitriformes > Accipitridae > Buteo > Buteo buteo. The sequence continues at coordinate 8,030,432 of NC_134172.1, read as the reverse complement.
GTAACCTTCAAGAGGTACAAGAACTTTTAGACAGGAAGACTGAAAAGGAGATTCCCAGAAGCAACTCCAAATGTTAAGATCTCAGCCTTTGCACTGCAAGGAGGCACCACAGATAAAAAATGAGAAAGTACCTCATAGCAAATGTGGTGCTAGAGAATATTCCAGGACAGAGAAAAGTCTGTGGAGAGACGCAGACAGGATTCATTTGCGTCACAGGCATTCTCTCCTCTGCTCTTGACTGTGACATCATATGCCAGAGACAATAGGAAAGATTTTTTTGGAGAAAGTCTCCTAGAAAGTTGATGAAATGAAGTCATCTCTAGAATGCTACTCAAATGAGATACCCAAATAAGCAGAACAGAAGAATTTGCAAACCTAAAATAAACTAGTGCTTGAATCATTCTTCACCTGATGTATCATAGCAAGGGAAAGACAGTGTACAACTGCAGAAAACAAAGGGCTAGCACGAAGCAGAAAAGGTCAGCTATCAAACTCAGCACTTATGGCAGATAAAGTTGCATGAAAAGGACATACAATACAAGAGGAAATAGTTTTGCATGTGCAATGGCATGTGCAAACTTCTGAAAACAGCGGAAGGAAAAAAAAAAAAAGGTCAAGTCCATACTGATACCTAAACTAGACCCACAACACGGGCTTGAGCAGCAGAACCTAGGAGCCAGTAGTACCTAATGGCTAACATGGTCTCAAGAGTACAGTTTTGGCCTGGACAAACTAGTATTCTGCTGGAAACTGTGCCCAGCCATTGCCTGGGACTGAACATATCATGGACCATTCTCAATAGGCAGTTTGGTCTCAGACACCTTTTGGGGTTTTTGTTGTTGATGGGTTTTTGTGTGCCAGCTCCATGACCACTGGAAAGAGCGATTTCTTCTGACATAACCCAGAAAATTGCTTCAATACATCCTGCTTGAGAAATTTTGCTCCAAGGACAGAATTGCTCCCTTTCAGCCAGTAGACAGTCTCCAAAAATTACTTTAGCCATTATCTTGCTCCAAATCTATGTGACAAAGGCTCCTCCAAACAAGAGAAATCTGGGATGGGAGTCAGGGGCATTATTATTTCAAAATACTGAATTGCAGACAATTTGCTTCTTTTCTGTTCTTCAGTCTCTTCTTCTGAGTAGAAGAATGCCTCCAGTAACAGCCTTCAACATATCCTGTAGGCTGTTCCATAACAGGTAAAGCTTAAATCAGGGAGAAAAGAGTTGTACTAGAAAAAGAAATCCTGCCTTGCAGCAAAGGGAAAGAAAAATATAACAGTGGACTCAGCTGAGTCATGGCAATGCCCGCGTCGCTAGTAAGACTGTTGATGATTGAGTGTAAGAAGCTTTTTGAGGCAAAACTAGATGCAAAGGCCCAAGCTTTGCACAACAGCAATGATGTGCAGCACAGCTCCTACATTTAAAGCTGAAGAAATAGGCAGAATTTAATCTAAGAGGCCATTTCAGAAAGTATGTAAGGTAGGGAAAATGAATTTAAAAAAAAAAAATCAGACAGTCATAGAGATTAAGCAATTTGCCCAAGCTCACATGAGATCCATGGCAGAGCCAAAGTCTTTGTCCATCCCCACAGTCATCAAACCAGCTTTGCCTTTCTTTAGCTGTAAAATTCCACCCGTTAAAATTAAGCAGCAGTGCAATCAAGAGCAGTAATTCTCTGTATAAACAATATCTCCTCCCATCTTCGGCTTCAAAACATGTTAATTTGAAGTCAGAAAGGCAAAAGTAGCTACTTGAATGTTTTGAACCTAATTTGGCCTTCAAATAGCAACAGACCAGACAAGTGATGGTATTACTGCCTACACATGGGCATTAACCAAATGCATTACCATATTCAAAAGAATGAGTTTTCAACTAAGCTTAGTTCTGAATACGAAGGTTATGAAACTTTAAAACAACAAATTGCTCAAGAGACTTTGCAGCAAAGAGCGCCTATTGCTTCCAAAACACAAAACAACAAAACAAGCTTTTAAATATTATGCATTCTTATCAGCAAGGGATAGAGTGTTTGATCTTTGTTCTCTCCTGTATCTTAACACTTCATCTGACCTCAGAGAAATGAACTAGCTGCATAACAAGAGAATTTCATTCTATATTATACATATCTAATCAGTCTCTTAAAGCAAGTGAGATCTTAACCCAGAAACGAAACGATGAGACCAAATGTGTACTAAAAAAAATATAATCTAAAAATCATTTTAAAAATGCAAGAAGTTGTGGACTTTATACGTACAGAGGCAAGCAGGGAACTTGCACAGTCCTGCTGGTAGGTGCTGCTACACTAACACATTCCTCAACAGGCATTTTGCTTCTGAAGTGCCAAAACGCTTGAACTGTATGTCTGTCTTACCTTGTCCATCATTCGAGAGAAAAATGCCGAAGCATCAATCTTTCAACAACAGTAAAGCAATTCTGCAAGGTCTACCCCTCCACGGCCCCTCCCAGACTGAGGGAGCAGAGGCTGCTCCACCAAAAGCCAGGGACAGCTACTCCTAGGGTGGCCACAAGAGGCTGTGAGAGAGCCACGCAGAGCCCTCCCAGCAAAGGCTGAGCTCCGTCCCAGCACCTACCAGTCTGAAATGCTGTGCAAGTACAAAAAACTGACGCACTGCTTCCATAGTGCCACATCAACTTATTTGCAAGACCGCAGCTGAGACTATGTGCATTCAATTCCTTTCAGATGCATTCACAGTGAGTATTGGCCCACAAACTTTACGGAAAGATCAGCGTAATCTGCTCTGAGCACCAGAGCAGCCAAGCAAGGTAATGTTAAAAACAGCTGAACTATAAAGAACAGCTTAATCACCCCCTCTGCAAATACACACTCCTCATTATTATCTTCAAAGCATGTTTTTAAATGTTAAAGGCTGTATGATACAAAGCTCATCCGTGTCAAAGGGGATGTCATCTTGGGCTTCTCAGAACATCATGCATCTTTACTGGCTGGCACTTGTTGGAGATGGACTGCAGTACAAACCAGTTTTGCATCATGTCTTCCATGTTTTTATTATGACCAGTCAATAAAGCACAGGAAGAGATAGGAAGGTCAAGAAATGTAAGCACTGACCACAATATTATTGAAAGGTTCTCTCACCCAATTCACTGTTGTCATCCACCAAAATAATTTCATGAAGAAGGTGTGCAGGAGTGCGATCCAGGACACTGTGTACCGTGCGAAGCAGGGCAGAAAGCGCTTCATTGTAGAAACAGATAACAACACTGGCAGATGGCAGATCAGAAGGATAGGACTTATCCCTACATCTGCAAACAGAAATATAGTAGTTATCACTATTTTTAGTGGGATTTCCATAGGACTAGGTCACTACTGAAACTTCATAAATAACAAGCAAACATTAAATGTGTAGGAAGAACCCCTAACTTGAAGATGAAGAGCCCAGGTGCATAACATTTACAGTAGGACTCAGCATAATTACTCTCCACATAATACAGACTTATAATTAACATTGCTGCTTGTTAGAAAACAGAGGATATGATGGATTGGGGTGGGAGTGAGACTCACAGATCCCCAAGACATAAACAAGAAAAAACACCAAGGGCTTTTTTTCAGCTGTCAAAACATTGCCTAGTACCCTCCAGTAGCTCAGACATGTACAGGAATGGCAAATATGACATGAGGCCTACAAAAAACCCACAACTTTATTGGCCAGTTGCTGGAGACTAGGTTGGATTTCCCAACATAGCTCCAATGATGCTAAATACCTATTTAAACAACCAAGGTTGGGATTCAGCCTGCAGATGAAGACACTTAAGTCTAGTCACTGCTGTCAGTGGAGTATAGATAGTGTTCAGCTCACCCTAAGGCTGGCAAGTGCATTTTGTCAGCTGAAGAGCTCTGCATGCTCCATTAACTGCATTGACTGGATCTCTGCTAATTATAATAAAAGCAGAGACAACTGACTAACATGCAGCTATCTAGGTTTAAGCATCTTAATCTGCAAGCTGAATCCCACTCAAAGCAGAACATCATTCTTTCTTTCTCCTTATTTTCAAAATTTGTCCATACTTCTACAAATGCACAGTATCACAGATTAATGCCATTTGAAGATCCAATAAAAACAATAAACTATAAATGAAAACCCAGAAGCATACAAGAAAAATCTTCATTGACTTGGAATGAACTTAGCTCTTGGGAGAGGCTTTTCAGCAAGTACAATTCATTACATCTTACCCACACCAGAAAAAACACTAGAAAAACAGATGCAGGTTTGTTTATTTTTAAATTCAGTGGGTTTTTTTGTTGTTGTTACAGTGGTGGGTTTTTTCCCCCTATATGGATCAGACAGAGTATAGAAAAAATCTGCTTTTTTAATAGAAAGTGTTCAGAGCAGTGCAATCCAGATACCAAGCAAGGACTTTAACTGAGAAACAGAGAGCCTTTGTCATCAGTCATTCTTCTATCTTATCCTCTGTAGGCTTAAAAAAAATGTGAAATAGTACATAAGGTGAAAGTCTGTCATTAACTTGGGCACTGGAACATTTAATGTCCATTTTTCAAAGGTACCAAAAAGAATTATAGCATCTCTTCTGGTAGTTACAGTACTGAGTATCTCAAAATGAAGCTTCAAAAAATAAAAACATTGTAGCATGCTTTAAGCAGCTGACTATACAGCTAGCATGATGAAAGAGACATAGGACATGTAATCTTAGCATTGCTGGAAAGAAAGTTTGATTCCTAGCTCTTTTCCACATTGACTTTTATTTAAAGTATTATTATTTTGGAATCTTGTTTCTATCAAAATAGCTGTCTGCCAATCCTACTACTCACAAAAATTAAATTAATGTCATAAAAGTTTGAATAAGTGTATAACTAATCTGGTTCTTCATTAAGCATACTTAAAGTGAATTAAGAATCAGGGAAAAAACTTTGCTTTCAGGGAGTAGCAGTCTTTCTTTCTGCATGGAGCCTGGTTTCTGTGGGGCTTTACCTGTCACATACCTTCTCCAGCCAGAAAAAAATTACATCTCCAGAAACAATATTCAGTCAAAAAAGACAGAAGAGACCAAAGAAAAAAATCCTAACCTCAAGCACTCCTGTTTAAACAGGTGAAAATCTGCCTTCAGCAACACAGGAGGCTGAAAGTATCTAACAGAAATGCAATACCAAAGATGTTAAATACTACATCAGGTATAACATGAGTAACAAGTCCTTGAGCACATGAAATTATACCATGTTCTCTCCAAAAATCAGTACATACTTTGCATCTCTTGTATCGGGCACCTCCCTGTGGTATCCCAGCCGATTACTGATAAGCATATTGAAAGCATGCTTCTGATAGCCCAAGTCTCTCACTTCCTGATCTTCTTCATTAAAAATCATTCCTGCAAAAAAAACCATGCCAAGATCAGTTAACAGGCTCAAAAATATCCTTTGGAAACAATCAAGGATTGAAACATATGCTTCGATCTCCCCTAAAACCCACTGTGTTCTTCAAAAATCCCTCTGGTTTTGCAAAGTGTCTTTTAGTGCAACTATTTTTGTTACCCCTCACAAACAGGTAGTACTCATGAGTAGCTCTTGCAGCTATAATAAAATGGAATCATTCTCTAAAGACTGATGGTTCCATTGTGTTTATTGCCTTACCAGATACACTCCCTTCACTTAAATGCCCTCTAATTCTTAGCACCACATAAAAACCAACATCAAACAAGAAACGCAGGATAGACTTTGGCACACACTGCATCAGCACCTATCCATACAGATGAAAGGTCTGTAATAGGATTTTTGACAGAGAAAATACATTTACAACAGTAGAAAAACCCTCACAATAGCAACTCCAAATTCATGCATTTTTCTCAAGTCTGCAGTCACATAAAAATAGCTATGAAAAACCTGTGAACTTCTTGTTTGTATCACCTGGGACTTTGACAGCAAGTGAAATAGCAACAGAGCTAGCTGTTTATTGATTATTTAGCAGAAGCATCAACTGTTGCTGTGCATGGCAGAGGCAGCAATTGCTGGTATAAATAAGTACGCTGCTAGAAGCCAAGGCTGAAATCCTCAATTGCATCCTGCCTCCCTTGACTCAGTGCCACAGATTTCTCTGAGCCATAACTCACTAGTGTGAGCAAAGTATTACGGTGCTTCACTCAACTCTTCTACAGAAAAACAGGAGGGAGAGGAGGGAATTAGTAGCCACCACTTGTGTCTGCTAGGTACTTCTGCAACAATTCAGGTAGCACAGCAATGACTTTTTATTGTCTCTGTTCAACTGGCTGCACAGAATGAGATGTGTATGTCCCCTCCGGCTACTATCAACCTACAGTGGCAATTTCACTGAAATTTCAGTACAGGAAGGGAGCAAGGATCATGTAATTTATGTCCTTCCACTCTGCCCATTATCTCTATATGGTTCAAAATCTGCAGAAAATAAACAAGGGGGTTCCTCATTCACATGCTACCATACATCTAGAATAATATGTTTCACAGAATCATAGACTAATTTGGGTTGAAATGGACATCTGGTCTAATCCCCTGCTCAAAGCAGGTCCAACTATATCAAAGTTCCTCAAAACTTGTCCAGTTAAGTACTGAAAGCCTCCAGTATCTCCAAGGACAGAGATTCTACAACCTCTTCGTTTCCCTGTTCAAGCACGTAACCATCACTGCACTGAAAATTTTTTTCCTCTTATCTAATAGAAATCTCCTCCTTGGTTTAATTTCTTTAACATAACCCCATGCACCTCCAGAAAGAGTCTGGTTCCATCTTCCCTACAGCCTCCCATTAAGTTGCTGTTGACAGCAATAAAATCTCACCCCTCAGCCTTCTCTCTAAGGCAGAATAAACCCAATCCTCTCAGTCTTTTTTCATACCTCGTGTTCTCCAGTTTTTAACAGCTATGCAAAAGCCAGCTGAGGTCAAGCCCAGAGAAAATCAGATGGGTTAAAAAACAGAAGAAAAGGTCATTTAAAAAGTTTTGAAACTTTCTTCCTTCTCAAACAAGTAGTCCTGGTTGGCCTTCAGAGCACAGCTGTGTCACTACCAGTTGTGTTTCAGCAAAGCCTACCTATAGGTGTAAGATGACCTTCTAGACGGAATTCTGTGCATCCACATTCCCACCATTTATGTTGCCCACCCTGCCACTTTTAGTCTTGATTACAGCAATGGCAATGCAGCTGCACTATCAAACACCTCAACAGCAGATGCCCTGACATTTGCACAGGACCAAGCAGGAAGTGCTGGGTAGTGGTTATCTGGAAAAGATGTGGCTACACCCACATAGTGTGTCTTGTGGTGACTGACGCTATCAAGCTTATGGATGAGTGCTCCCACTGTAGATAAGTTGCATCACAGGGACAGGAATAAAGTCTGTTCACAGTGGCAGTGCCACTCTTCTGGCACCAGGGGTCTAAAGCAGTAAGTCAGTCCTCCTCTGAACCACCTGCATTTCCAAAGTAAGGTTTCCGGCTTGTCAATTCAGACACCCAGCTCCATCATTCCTTAATACTCAGCATCACAGTAACACTGTGCCACTGTGTCAACTTAAAACATTTTCTTTATACAAAGCACAAGCTTAAGAACCACATACCAAATGTTTCATTCTACAATCCATCTATAGCCAACCACTAACTACTTTTTTCTGATCTTCTGAATATAGACAAGAAGGAATGCTAATATTTTTAAAACATTCTCATGAAGAACAATATTCAAAATGCATCCAAAAGGCCTGAAAGATTTCAGTCCAAACAGCAGATAAAAGCCCTTGGAAAATAAGGGCTTTGCAATCGAAACATCAGTTTAGGCTTTACTTTAGCAGTATTACGTGGCTCTCCCAGATTAAAAAAAAAAGAAAAGATAGATTGTCCTACCAGATGACAGTTTGATTTTGGCTATCATATGCCAAACTTCTTTTCATTTTTTTTTTTTGCTTTGTGTGTTTATCACTGCCGTACCCTAGACAGACAGGAAGCCCTTTCCTGTGGCACCTCGTCTAATTCTAGCAGAGAGCCAGCTGTCTCCTGATGATTCATGTAGAATTTATCCTGGCACTACAATTCCCCTTGGCTTTCACCAACCAAACCAGTCACTTGGTTTGAAGATCAAGCGACTTCTTAGTTAAAAAGGTCCAATTTCTTTCCTGGCCAGTACTGAATAGTTGGAAAGAAATGGCCACCTCTGGACTGGCCTTAACCTCAGTTGGCTTTTATGCTTTTTGCAGTAAACTGATAAACATTTGTAATGCCACAGGGCAACGTGAATTGGCATTTTTTCCCCTACATATTCACACAGATCTAATGACCAACTTGGAAACTGAAGTTTGGTAAAGTTCTATAAACTCTTGAAGCTGGTGATCCAGCATTCAACCAAAGTAACAACAAAGGACTTCAATCAGATATGAGTATTAAACTCCTGGCTATAAAGGGTACTATGCCGTAATTCCCAAAGCAGCAGACACTGATACCACAACACTCCACATCTGCCTCCAGACTTAAAGCAAGTTTGCAGGCCAGTATGCAACATGCGTCAGTTTGCGTATCTGAACACAACAGCAAACACTAAGCAGTAAGTGGTTAAATATACAAAGCATTTTAGTCTGGAAGGCAAGTTTGGAAGACAAACTCAAATCATCTCATTGATGAAATATGCTCCAACAAAACACACAGGCCTTTGTTGGTACAAAGTAAGCAGGATTTGGCCCTAACCACCGTCATCTCAGTAAATCTTTCACCATAATTTGTCCCACACACATTTTTTGTGGATTATTTCATACTCCAAGGATATTCTCCAAATCAATGGGTCCTCTTCATTGTGCATTGTTATCAAGCTATTTCTAATTACTGCATATGAGTAGAGTATCTCTGTGGCTAATAAAAGTTCATGTGTTTGAGTCCAGGCAACACAGGAGTAAGATATTAAACAAGCATACACTGAACCTTCCAAAAGCAAGAACTACGTGAAAGGTAGACACCTTGCTGTAATTCAGTCCTCCTCATTAGCACTTACACAGCACAACTGTAAATGTGAGGAGACATATATTTTGGATTAAATACAATAGAATAAATTTCAAGTAATTTCTAATGAAGGGAGCCACTAGTACCACCTGCATTTCAACAAACAAAATGACTTCATTACACTATCTTCCCTGCAATCCTTTAAAAAACAAGGAAACAAACCAACCAACCTTAACATCTCATTTCTTTTACTGTTTTAATAATTTTGTCACCAGCCCTGAAAAACGCTTACCCATTTCAGGAGAGAATTCTACTTCCCCCTTAAGTGGGTCCTGGACATGATTTCCAAGAGGATTTCCTATCTTACTCTCTTTCTGTTGCAATTCAGGTATATGAACAGGCCCCCGTGTAAAACGGGGGTAGAATTTTTTTGGAAATGGCCTCTGAGGTTCCAGCCCCTTGACGGGCACATTCTTGAAGGATTGGTTCTCTTCACTGAAGTTGAAATAAACAAAGAGCAGAAGTGTCCAGGTCACGGATGTGAAAAGGCACCCATAGCAGAAATAGCGAAGTGTGACACTTCCCATTGTAGACTTAGCATCGTTGAGGACCCATTCTCAATTACCTGAAAGAGAGTGAAAACACATGATTTGAGAGTGCTGCCTGTTACCTCATCAGGTCTATACATTAGGAAATGCATTCTGTAGGTTGCTCTTCCATTAAATGATTTTTGAAACTTGAACTTTAAGCACAGACCTTAAGGATGAAATCCTTTTTCACTTTCCTGTTAAAAAAAAAAAACCATGACCAGTTTGCACATTCTGTGTACTGCTTTAAAACATGAAGCGAACAATCACTAAGAGCCCAGTGACACATCACAATGAAAGGTAAAAATGACTAATTTTTCCTCATAATAGTTATATAATTATCTCTCTTCCACAACAGTACATTCCTTGTATGCCTGCATCCATTTAAACATATCACTATTTAACTAAATATACTGCACACAGGGAATTGATTCTTCACAGAATCACAGAATGGTTGAGGTTGGAAGGGACCTCAGGAGGTCATCCCTGTCCAACCCCCTTGCTCAAGCAGGGCCACCTTGAGCCAGTTGTCCAAGAGTATATCCAGACATGTCCATTTTTGTAGTTCAGTTCCTTTCCTGTCCTAAAGCACAGAACAAGAGAACACAGACTCAAAAAAGCTACATAGTTCAGTCCTCCTTGTCCCAAATTTAAAAACAGCCATCATGAGCATCCCAGAAATTACAGAAATCACGGGGTGCAATTTAACAACACATAGCACCATGACAGTTACATTTACAGACACTCTTCTCTGCAGAAACAAACACATATGGGATAGGGAAAGAGCAAAAAGCTCCAAGATAATTTATTGGGTTCCTGCATGCCTCTGCAGATTCCAGAAGAGCTTCCATACTCCCTGGAGAAGATGCCCACCTAGAGCTGGAAGGAAGTACCCATCCACTAACACAATTTCCCCAAGCTATATTGAAAATTACTATCATAAGCAAATCCCTGAAGTAAAGCATATGAAACTGGTGATAACATTTTATTTATGGCCCAGGAGAATCAGGTAAACTTTTTGGAGTTGCTCAAATCTAAAAAAGGCTCCAAAAAAAAAACAAAAAAAACAAACAAACAAAAAAAAAAACAAAAAAAAAAAAAACAAACAACAAAACTCTCAAAACTATACAGCTTAGTTCCCAAAACTGAGAAAAACACTAACTCAAACAATTAGATTTCTCTCATCATTATCTAACCACAACAAATTCTTTGCATAGTAACAAAAATTCAAGAAACCATTTAATCACCTTTTAATTAGCAAAATATTTAAGAAAATAGAGTATTGGGGTAGGAGTCAAGGGTTTATGCTGATGCATTTTTCAGACTTCTCAAAAAGTCGGAAACTACCAGAAGTCTTCAGGTCAGCCTGGCAAAGAACAAACCACAACAACATTTGTGAGTACAAACAGGTTATTCCCTTCTCAATGTGGAAAACTACTAAACAGCGCTAGAAGGAATTCATGATCCCAAAGAAACCTATAAAGATCCCACTTATTTTGGCAATGTAATTTTGAGTCCTAAGTGACTTGCATCCAAAAAGAATACACGTCAAAATTCAAGCTCACATTTCCCAGACTGCAGCAGGTTATTGTCTCCCTTCCAAAAGAAAATATCCACAAAGTAAAATAAAGCAAAAAAACCCTAAACCTCCTCAAAAATAATTTACTCATTGTTCTTACCATGTCAAACTCCCTCACTTCTGCAAGGCAACAACCTACGCAGCGGTTAAGTCCAAGGAGCTTAAAAAGGTCTTAAACAGGGTTTAAACCTCATACTGACCCTGTGCATACAGATGAATCGCATGCTCTATGAAACAGGCTCCTTCTCTAACACTGTCACACAGAAATCTTGCTGCTTAACTGTAGAGCCATGGAATTAGGCAACAAATGCTCTGGGGCAGAAATGATTCAAAACCGCCTCATTCTAGCTAGCAGAATGGGTTTACCGGTTGGAGAAGTACAGATTGCCAATCCCCAATGCCTTATTCCCTGTGCTAACAGTGGTCAATGATCATACCAACATGAATCTAGGCTCAGAAAAAGCACATGAGGCTGCAAAGGAGCAAGATTAGATAAACACTTATATCCTCTCATTATAATAATTCTTCCCGCCAGACAGTCTGCAGACAATTAATACTTATCCATAAAATAAGATCTGGGTGCTTGCCAGCTTTTTTTTTTTTCTGCACAGCCACAAGGAGGTCACCTGTTGTAAGACTTGTCAAAACCCAATATACTGCTCCTCAAAACCTGTTAGAGCTGTTTTCCATTCATTATGGCAACACAGATGCACAATCCTAACATCACAGCACATGCACTTACATTGTGGAATATAACTGTTCCAGTAAGATAAAAATTACTATAACAGAGAAGGAACCTTTTCATTTCAGAGCTGTTTAAGGACACATCTACACTGCAGCTTGCACAGGAAAACCAAAGATAATCCTTGTTATCTCAGGTAACAGCAGGAAGACAGGCACGCAGAGCGGAATTCATCATGGACTAAGTATTTCCCCAGCTTGTTGCATCCCTTTTACAGCTCAGAGCTCCACCTTGCTGCTGTGGCACTTCTAGCCAAACTAAAGGAAGTTTGCTGTGACTGACATCAGGCATACTCACGTTAAAGAGGAAGAGATAAATTAGTAATCACCAGAGTGAAAAGATTGCTGTATATCCCTTCCATCTCCAGAAAGCCCTCTGACCAGGCTGAAAGCACACACTTGGTTACTGTTACAGAGGCAACGAATGCAAACCTGAGCATGATATTATTTCCACATGCTCCTTGCTAAAGCAGAAGCGCTTCACCTTCCTTTTCGCTCCTTCACTGTTTTGCAGTTTTGTAGAAGGATACAAAGGTTGAAATACTACATTTAAATCAAATGACAGAACCTCCACAATGCAGAAAACTAGGCCCTTTCAGTAGCTTGCTATTCAACCAAGACACTTGGTAATACATTTGGCAGGAAAATACAAGCTCACTATTTACTTTCTTTAAGCACCAAATGTTTTGTTAGATGCTTAATTTTGAAGGCAGAATGGAAAAAATTCAAACCCTGCCTATGAAAAGCACATTGAGGCTTATTAGTTTACTTTATTCACCAACACATATGCATTTACACAACCACTGTTCTATGGTTTCAACCACTTCTACCATTTAAGCAGCCCCAGAAGTCATAATATGCGTCAGAGCTGCATACTCCAGTTTTAGACAGTTTTAGTTTGACCATGACTTCTTACAGATGTGTTTTAGCAAAGAGGCTGCAGTAGGTTTTCAAGTCCTAAGCAACGTCAGTCCTGCTTGGGACCTGCCCTGAGGAACCAGGAGAACCTCCCCAGCCCTATACTTTTATGCATACAAAGTACAATCACATTAACACATCGCCGCCTCTCCTCAATATACCAAGAAACAAGTATCCCTTCACTCATTTCAGCACACAACAAAAAAAATAACCACTTTGATACATGCTGGAGAGAGGCAGGAGAGAATACTTCAGCTGATCACAAGAACCCAGGAGGAAACGCTCAGTTCAGAGGCAGCCACTTGGCCCTCGATTCTTCCCTCACCCATCTCCCTATCTGCAACTTTCTTCTGCAAGCCATCTAGACACAGTGAATAAAAGCCTTACCCTGTCCAGACTCTTTTGCTTTCCAGTTCTGTGAAGTCTTCTAAGATACGTGCTTTGCCAATTTACCCAACAACTGTCTGTGACTGCCTATGCATGGTCACAATACCCTGATGATCATCTTAAACACTCATCCTCTCTGTTGGTTTCTCCAAGCAGGATTTTGAAACTTACACAAATCCAAACCATTTTTTTTTCCCTTCTTTTCCTCACCTTTTTTTTTTAATGGAGACAAGCTGTTCCTGAATACAGGATCTTTCTCAACCCTGATACATGCTGCATGAGAAAAACAGGTTATATATATTTTTAACTCAACAGTCCTAAAGCTCTGCTAATGCAAGCAGAGCTAGCAGGTTTGAACAGTTAGATAGAAACAACTTAAATCAAAAAAGCAGAATTGCATTATCCAGATAATAATGTCAATGGGCTCATAAGAGTAATTTTCACCTATGGAATAAATACCATAACACTGAGTCCAGTCACCAATAAATTGCTATTTGGACAGTATAGTTAAAACACATTTCTATTTATTTATTCAAATGCAAACAAAAATACTAATTGCCATTAAAAAAACAACCCATGATTTAAACATATCAAGAATTGTTTCACAATACAGTTCCTCATAGATTTTACTAGTAAATGAGACTAGGCTTGAAGGGTCTATCATATTTCTCCCCTTCATTTCCAAAAAGCAACAAAGCTGCCAAAAGTAAGTTTCCAAAATACCTCAAACAATTCACTTTCCCAAAAACTCATGTCATAAAGAACATCCAGAAAGAACTGAAGACATTTCCTCTTCCTTGGCAATATAGGAGCTTTCACAGCAAATAGTAAATGATAACAGCTTTCAGTATTTTACAAGCGTTCATTCACATACACAAGATTCTAGCAATACATGGAGTTTATGGCTGTTTGCATTGGTATACTTAGGAATCCAAAGATACTTCAACAGGACAAACAAATCATTCAAGCTGGCAGCATCTCCTACATCAGGAAATTGCAATCCATTTTGGAGGCAACTCAGGTGACCAAGAAAGGAAAAAATTTATCTTAGAAGCTGCCCCCATCAGCATCAGCTCCAAAGAGACCAAGACTGAAAGGCACAGTATTCTGAGAATTTCTAACCAATATTCTACCTTTCAGTCTCTCTCTTGTTGCTCTGACTGTCATATATTTATTGCCTGATAGTTTTCAGACTTGAAACTTGGCAAAACCTTGGCACTGAGTTTGCAGACCCACATGCCAGAAATGCCAAGAATAAAATATTCCTCTCTGATTTCCATGAATTCCAGTACAGAAGTCTCAGTTCCTTGCAGAAGTAGTAAATCATTGATATTTTTTTTTCAGAGAACTATAAAAGTTAAATATTAGTAACTTAGTAAAAGTCTCTGAAAGTCAATCAATTGCAAAGCTGAAAAAAGACTCCAGGAGCCTACCCACCAGACTTGAGCTTCAGTAATTACTGTGCAATACTGCTTTCCATGTTGCACCAGCTTCTTGTAGCACCCTTACAACACCAGCACGACATTAATTTCATACATCAAACCCAGTAACATTTACATTCATTTAATAACCGGCCCAACAATGATACAACTCTGTTCCCCCAGACAGCCTGGGAGAATTTGTTATTTGTAACCTGTGCAGCAATAACACTGGCCCAATGTGTTAGCCTTCAACAGCTTTAATGAAAAAAAATGCCAACCACATTTCACAATATTTTGGCTTAAAGAGCAAAAGTAGCTACCAGCTCTATGACCTGCCACTGCTTAAACACTGACATCTGCTTGGATTAACCTCACAGTTTAGTAAACACACCGTATGACTAGATACTTCATGACTGTGCCAAAACTCATGTTTGTTAGAGGTCAAAGAGAGGATCAGATTAACCTCAAGATATTTGAAGTAGGAGTAAGAATTATTTGAGAAAACCTTAAAGTCTGCTTGTAGTTTTTCCAAGAACAGTTTTTCTTCTTCTTAAAAAAAAAAACCACGGAAAATGAAGACAGATACACAACTCATACCACCCAGATTTCCTCCAAGACTGCCTGTGTATTTTGGACCTATATTAAGGCAAGGAACAGATGTGTATAATCTTCATTTTTAAAGAGAATTCTAGTAAAAAAATCATTAAACTAATTTTATCTTTCTACAGAGTGTTAGGATAATTTGCTGCATGACCTCCTACAGACGCTTTTAATTTTTACTTTGTTATTTATTTTGGGGGGAAAAATGCAAGAAGATAAAGCAACACTACTTACAAATGCAATTTTGCTCTTTTAATAGCCTTAACTCTTTATATATTTCTTGGCCTCCAAGATGTTATGGCTACCATCGCTCCTCTTCCAAAACAAGCATCAGCATGAACAGGCTTTGCTATTTTCTTGTTGAATCACTAGCAAATAACAGCATTAACAGTACGATGAACAGAGGCCAGATTAGGAAGAAGTAGTACTCCAATAATACACTCATCTCACAAACAGAGATGCCATTCACAGTAGCTTTTGCACTTCCATGATAATTAGTTTTTTCCAGGCATCCTTAAGTTAATAGACTAGCAATATGAAAAAGGGACACCTTAGGCAGCTTTTGTTTCAGACTCCAACACACATCACTAGGAGCAACATGCACTGAACAGACATTCAGAACAAAAGCCAGAGATATTTCCAAATAAAAGCTTAGTGTTTCATGTGCTCCAGAATCTAAGAGACAACCCAATTTAAGTTCTTACAACAAAAAAACTCCTACTGGATTTTTTTAGCACTAAATTGGATCTACCTGACAGTTTGTTTTTAATTAAAACCAATCATTAATTTTTGACCTTACAGAAGGGTTGAGTCATTGTACTTAATGAATTAAGTGGCTATTTTTGACACAACATAGGCAGGTAACTACTCATGTAAAGACTGGTTGGGCCTACAGGAACCTACCTCGTGCCATTCAGCAAGGACAAAAGCTAAGTCCTCCACCTGGGACAGAAAACTCCCTGGCCACTGACACAGCCTAGGGAACAGCTCTGCAGAGAAGGACCTGGGAGGTCTGGCTATACAGGAGCCAGCAGCACGCCCTTGCAGCAATGACAGCTGACGGCGTACGGGCTTATCAATAGGAGCACAGCCAGGTGACTCAGGGATTTAATTACACCACCCCACGCAGCAGTCATAAGACCACAGGCACAGTACTGTACCCAGTTTGGGATCTGCCAGTACAAGACGGACATAGTAAACTGGAGCAAGTTCAGTGGAAGGCCATCAAGATGGTCATGGGCTGGAACACTTGCCCTGCGAGGAGAAGCTGAGGACGCTGGGCTTCTTCAGCCTGCAGAAGAGACGGCTTGCGGGGGGGGACACCTAATAGCAGCCCACCGCTATCTACAGGGATGTTATCAAGAAAACAGAACCAGGCTATTTAGTGAGGTGCAAGGTGGGAGAATGAAAGAGTTAAAAAAGACTAATGTAACCCCAGTCACAGCAACCCTCATTCACAGAAATAGACTGTGGACCACAGGCTATCCTCTTGCATAAGATCACTGTTCCCATTCATTTTAATGAGATGACACACTAAGATCTATTTTTAATTAGCCTCTGTAAGTCACTTCTAAATGCAACTTTAAAAGCTTTGAGAGCCAACAGTTTAGTCATTTCAGCACAGCTATACAAGTCCATGTCATACCACCTAAAATCCTCCTGGAATGAATACAAAATTTTGATCAACACTTTACAGATAAATAATCTTAAAACACCAGTAAAATTCATCATACTTTATAGATAAAGAAAGGCACATAGACTAGTTGCATGAATTGCTGAAGACCTAAGAACCTATACTATGAGTATACCAAGTCTGAAAAGCAGAAAGTGTTTTAGGAAAAATTTAAAAATTCATCTTCTTTATGTCTTTAGGTTCTCATCCCTCACTATTTTACCACTGTCAAATGACTCACTTATATACTCATTTGTTATTTCAGTTTTTGGACCTTAACCAGAGATGTCTAAATATTGCATACTATAATTTTTAAATCTGTGGACTATATATTGAAACGCCTCCTCTAGGAACATAACTTTGCTTATCAAGCTTTTTAGAATTTCTCAACTCCAGTTACAAAAGCTTTACTTAGCAGGCTGCCATATCAGAGTGAATGCAAACACTTCAGCATTTTTATAATAAAAATGTGAAGTTCCTTCTTTACCCACCTTTAAAGTATCTTCTGCAGTAATATCTTTCACTTCTTTGTCAACAACAAAACATACTACTTTTTTCCTTACTGATAAAGGATACCTTTCTCCCCACATACTTCTCCTCTCCAAGGAGTGAGAATATTTCACAAGGGCTCTCATTTAAGGACACAATTTTAATGGAAAAAAGCAGTTACAAGTTTTGGAAAGAAAAAGTTTCCTAAGAATCAGGATCTCACATTAACAAACAACAGAAAAGAACACCAGTTTTAGTTACAACCAGTGGTACAAGATTGCATCAAGAAAAGTAACAGTCTGATTAGGGAAAGCAAGTACACTTGGATTAGAAACATGAGCTTACCAAAATCCTAGTGCTCAATACTAAGTGCTATACAGTAGACAATTTTCATGCTGCTGCAGTGTCCTCATAAACTGCTCTCCCTCCTACCCCCCCGCCCCCCCAAAAAAACAACCACCTACTGGTTTCCCAAAGCACAGTTACATGCATGGAATTTTCTTACCTATCCCCCTAACAAACGCTGCACCATAGGGCTGCTCAGCTGGATGTTACTTTAAGCCATCTGGCATATAAATACATGTCACGCCATTCAGGGAGTCCTAAAAATACTTTCTTCCTTTTTGTTGCTAATAAACACTTTCTTCCAATTGAAATAGTGAGATTTTCTTTTCATTAGCAAAACCAGCTCCCAAGGAAGCCAGAATTTTCATGTACTGTCTCCAAAGAAAGACGCATGCATTTTGTAATACAGCCCTTCCTTCTTCACATACAGCTTAGAAAACAGCAAGATTAAAAAACCCACGCTGGCAACTTCTTTTTCAATGCACCTCTCTCACATTGAAGATCCATGTGTCTAAACATTAGTTTAACAACCCTCCAGCACTATATACAAAAGCAAAATGTAAGAGAGCTTACAAGGTCAACTACACACAAGTAAGCTGCTTAATACCTTTTCTAAATGTTTAAAATCTGCTTAGCTGTCCTTTGCATTTTATGTCTGCAAAGCTCACCAAAATAACAGTAAAAATACAGATGCATGCAAAATAATTTGATACGACACACTTCTACATGAACAGCTGAACAGAAGAACACTCACCTTGTTCCAGAAGAGTCGGCACTACAGAAGCAGTGCAAGGTTACATAGTGAAAACACATTTACTGCAATAGCAGTCAAATCCAGTTGGTGTCTTCATTCTCAGTGAACAATAAAATGCTGAGCCTGAAACTTAACGCTTTGTTGCTGAGTACTGCTTCCAAGTCCTAACTAGGAATGGGGTAACAAACACAAGCTTCTCTATGACAACAAGCTACTTTGGATGTGTCTTAGGACATGAATGCTGCAAGGTTATTTCTCATTTGACTGCATGTACTGCCCTAAGAGCACCAACCTATTTTTCTGTGTTTGCGGGTTTTTTTCATATATATATATCCCCCCCCCCCCCCCCCCAGCTGATGCATGATACATATGGATCCATAGATTTGGCAGCATAAACAAGACTGGTCATTTTACTGCCACTCACTAGAGAAGCATAACCAATCAGTGTATTTCTGAGGCATTCCTCATCATAATATCAATGCATTAGACCACAGTAATGCTAGAGAAAACGATCATTAAGTTGTATACAAAATTAAATTCTAGAAATTCCTTTACTCCTCATTTTCCAAATCACTAGTTATTTTATAAAATTGCCACATTTTGACTGACGTTTTCTAGGTATGCTTTCTGTTCATTTTAAGAAATTTTCATCAAAAGTGCTTTGGGCTTTTTTCCAGTCTTTTCCAAGCAAAGTAAAAACACATTTTCCAATTCTGAAAAATAAATAAATAAATAAATAAATCAGACTTTATTTGTACAGCCCTCCTGCCAAAAAAGCTGGCAGCAAATTTGGCAACAAAACAGACCTCACTGAAGTATTTTTGAGTGGGACAGTAAAAACTGGGGTTGACCAGTCTTAATTTTAAACCTGTGACTACTGACCATGGACACTGCATTTTGCACAAGTTTTTTCTGCAAATCCCAGTTCTGCAGTTAGCTCCAAGCAGACATCTACCTGTGCAGAACTCAGTACTGAAATGAACAGCTGTATACAAAAAAATAAACACGACATTTGCAAACTCAGACTAGAAACTTCAAAAGACTATACTTGAACATGTATAAAACACCAAACTGCTGCAATTAAGTTATTACTAGTACTACAGAATTGGAAAATGTCTTCACGAGAATGGTTACATTGCATCTTATCCTACAGCATCAGATTACAGAATTCATAGACCTCCAAGCTCACTCCCCACAAATCACACAAGTCTACTTCATTTCTCTTCTTCTGCAGGGTTTTTCTTTCCAATATGCAGAAACTTACATAAAAGTACATTAAAAGTGCCATGTTTGGATATCAGACATGTCACATTCACTGACAGTCAGATGTCAGAAATCACCACAGTTAAGATAGCACTAGCCTGTCAGCTACTTGCTGTAGCACTGCAGTCTGCCCTTGCAACTTAGTTTGGTTAGCCCAGGATCAAACACCTTTATGGAGCCCATGTAACTGATATTAGCATACATAGACATTATCAGGGTGTTGTTTTTTTTTTTTAAAAAAAAAAAAAGAAGATTAAATGTAGCACCAGAACTGTGAGTGAGGTTAAAACAAGTTACAGTTTAAATCCCCAAACTGCCTCTGATAGGAAAATATTTAACTCATTCTAAACTGCTCGGAGTTCTTAACTCTTTTTACATTTCACCACGCTATTAAGAGATGGCACTATCTTAGAGATTTCCTCAATACATTATGTCCTAACTTAGTTCTCCTGGGTGGACGGCCATTGTTAAAAAAAAGCAGAACTGAAAGAAATACTAAAAGTAGGCATTGAATTGAATTCAATGTCCATTTGTATTTCTCATGTCCAGAAACAAAGGTCACTTGGAGTTTTTCACTCCAAGCTTTAGCACAGAGTCCACAGTATCCATGCCATTTGGAACAGCAGAGGCACGGGACTTCCATTTTTCCAGTAAGAAACTCTTAGAAAGACCAAAAATCCCTGCAATCTTCTTGCTTTTGGATTCATTTTCCCAACAGAAGTTTAAAGTAATTTCTGCACACAGGTTTCTCTCTACTTCTCTCATTTTTTCACTGATGTCTCCATGCATTAATATAAGAGAAGAATCCTAAGGATATAAACCTACTATGTCTTCCCTCTTCAACTCACTGACTGAACCAGGACACCTGTATACTTATCAGATTGACCTGTGGGACATTCTGGTTGAACCATTTGCTCTGCTACAGATTTTGATGAGATCCTTAGCAACTCAGTGTCTCAGCTCTCACCTATAAAACCTGACTGATGCATTAAGGCAAATACAACAAAGGTTCTGAGGCCACAATAACCAGATATGATACAAATACCAAGCCGAGCTCTGGCTTAGAACAGCAGTAACTCACACCTTCTGCTCTGCCAGCAAACCTATTTCTAAATTATACTAGCAAACTCTTCTATAGGAATCATTCTCTCTTTTTCCCTTCCTTAATTCAACACAGTAATACTAACAAAGAGATACCATTGCTGGTACAACCATACCTACAGATGGAGTCAATGAAAACACTTTCACTCGCACACCTAAACTAAGCTATCAGTTTAATATAAGTTTATCTTGCTAAGTATTGTATTCGACAACAGGATAGGGAGTTTTCCAAATGTGTAAGTAAACAGGCCTTCTATTAGCATGCTTCCGAAAAAAACATTTTTGTGGACATTAACTGTTGGATTAGAATGATAAGTGATAAGAGGCTAGCATAAAGAGATTTTACACTGTCTGTAAGGAGAGCAAACTTCTGCAAGTTATGACAAAAACTAATTTTCTTTGTCTCTCATTCTTCCTACATGATCTTACAGACTCAATCTCTCTGTCTCCACGGAAATCCTTTCAAAGAAAGAGTTGTGGACCACTCCTTTTCCATCCACTATTGGTCACTCTTCTTCTACTTATCTATTGCCAATGTTTCTAATGGGAAAACATACTCAGGATTTTGATGCTGAAATCGCGGATGTTGCAACAAAATGAATAGCAGATCCAAAATACATTTTCCCACTTCACTAGAAGTCATGCTTTCCAACACACTGCTAGCACAGAAGATTAGCATGCAATCCAAAACTTAGCCTTCTCTTGCTGCACAGGCAATGAGACGTAGCATCTGCTGATGCAGGAGATGAGATTTATGCTAACTGACAAAATTAAGGTATTGCAGGAAACTAAAGAAAGCACTCCTAGAAAGCAAATTCACTAACAAATATGAGAGGTATCAACAGAGACAATGACATAATTTGTTCTTGACATTACACTTCAGAAATTAGCAAAATAGTCAAAATACCTATGAAGATTGATTCATAAGGGGTTGTGTACCAAAGCAGGATAGTTTTTGCTTCCTGGAAAAGGATCCCTGTTTCAATTAAGGCCACTTCCAGGGTTTAAAGCACCTAATTTAATCCTTGTCTGCACAAGAAAATCTGTGTCATTTAGCCAAGCAGTACTTGGACAGCTTTACATAAACTAAAAAGAAAACCTCTATGAACATGCTCCTAACATTCATCAAGTATTTGCTTAAATCAGTTTGGCACATAGCAATCATTTACTGAGGTATCTTCTTTTTAGCATGCCTCTTCAAGTTCATTAGCTTAACCTATCAATTTAAAATTCAACTTCTTAAGTGGTCCAGTGTCTCATAGTTGAAGTCTTAGGAATGACAAAAAGTTATTGCAGGTAAGCAGTTACCTCCAATCAGCCGCTCTGCAACATTTCTTCATACATATATTCCTTTCCTCTTGCGCACCAAGAGAAATTATTTTTGTCAAGGTAGCTTGCTCCATGGCAAGAGGGGTTAAAGCATGCATACAAGCACTCACTGTAGCACAGATGATAAGGTATAACTTGCCAGTCATGGCAAACCTTCAATCTCAGAAATGCAGAACTTGCAATGCCACTACTGCCACGAGACAGAAAACCACAACAGCTCACCTGCTCCAAACTGAACTTAGAGCCAGCAAAGACGTCAAAGTACCTACCTGTGAGCAATATGGGGTATTGGGGTCTGAAGTCCTCCCTAGCCTGCACACCTATTTCTTGCTCATACTACAAAGCATAAAGCAGGCAGTAGAAGTCCTGAGGTTCCCCGCATTAGGGGTTTCTAACTCGTGTAAACAGTGGAAAAGTTGATTCACCCCAAGCACTGAATTCCAGTTTCAAACATGCAAAGTATCTGGCTGCCAAAACCCTAGACTGCACAAGAAAGGGCTGAGATACAGCATGTCACCCTTACAGGCACTTCAATCCATACTCCGCATTTTGGTAACACCATCAGTCGTTTAACCTACAGACTTAGCATATTTTCACATCTCAGGGAAGGAGTTCAGAAGTTCATACAACAAAATATCCGAAATTTAGTATACTTGAAGTCAACTTTTGATTGAAACAGTATGATCAGCTTCCTAATTTTCCCCCTTTTTGTTGCAGTGTATTTCTAGTTTTTACAGAGTTTTCAAATAAAGCATTTACACTAATTATTACACAATGCTGACTCACATGAGAAACATGCTAGAGCACAGCTGAAGGACGTGGTGGATACTATTAACTCTTAAACAAAATGAGCTGAACAAATGCATTTACTCATGCTGCTAAACACTGGTTTAACAGCCGAGGCCTCTGTACTGACAGTACTTTATACATTTAACACAGTAGCTGCAACAGCGGATGCATTCATCTCCATAAGCCACCATATGTTTTGAAAAGAAACCTTAGATAAGAATCAAGACAATTTATCTACCTCCCACAGCCTAACAGGGATTGAAACAGACTTCTCCTCTGTAATATTTTTTGAGAAAGAATAAACAAATTAATTTCTGCACTTGAAATACATGAATATACTTTTGCTCTTCAACAACAAGCAACATAATTGTACTGCAGCACTTCTCCAAAATGAATGGTACCAAAGAAAATTACTTGATTTTAGGGATACCTGTAACTGTAATATGACCTAGCCAGACAGACGGAATTGTTCAGAAGGTCGATAAACTGAACTGTCGCAGAAAGGAATGATTGTATTTTTTCAAAATTTTACCTTTTCCCTTCAGCTGGAAGTCTCCTCTTACCTTCTGCTTCAGTAATCAACACACAGCTGCCACACTGCCGAACTTAGCCTGCCAGCTGCTCAGACCACAACCTTTTTACAGTACCTTGCAAGGTAATGTAACTAAAGTAAGAACGATTCTCCCTCTGTTCTTTTCGCCCCCACAACACCCTATTCTTTCTTGCTGGATGATCTGAAATCCCCATTTTTACTATCTACTCAGATACTTCTAATCCTATCCATTTGACCCACAGTTTGCCCCACTCTACACACATGCCCTATAACTACCATAAAAAAATTGGGTTTTCTAGCATTTACTACAAGGAAGCGTGTTTTATATAGACAAATTTTCAAAATACTAATAATTCACCTTTATTTCCCTTGCCATGCTGTTTCATGGTTTTCTTCCTCCTAAAAAGCTTGAATCACACCTACTGTTATTTTACATCACTGTGAGAACGATGAACAGATTCACCCATTCTCCTAAACTACTGCCACACAGCAGTTTATCAGGAAGTCTTTCTAGTTTGCCTCCTATGCATAATGGAGTATTTATTTGCATCCTCTGAGACGAAGTGATTAGATAGCAGAAGACAAGGCAACAGGCCCTGAAACCTGCAGTCAGAATCTCTTAAACCGGAACACATACCACTCAGCCTGCTGGCTTCCTCATCTGAGGCTGAGATGAAGGCTCATTAGAGCTGCAGTGTTATTTCTTTCCTTCCCTGCTGCAGAAGAGCTCCTAAAACTCTGCAGGAGCTTATCTTACCCAGAGATGAGGAAAAGCTTATACAGAAGGCATGCAGTTCTTCAGAGACAGTTATACTGGGGGAGGCCAATTGCTTGTTAATCAAAAGCCTCTTATCTGGAACCACCTGGACCTTTATGCTGTTCTAAAATGACATCTAGGAATCCCAGCCAGACTACTTCACATATGCAGAGGTTCTCTACAGGGTAGCAGGGCAGAAACATACTGTCAGGGAAAGGTTGGTAACATCCATTCCTGGGCACAGTCTGCACTTGGATCAGCTTAAGCTAATCAGAGATGTCTGGGAGCAGTTTCCTATTAAAATGAGATCCATATGAAAGGTAAAAAAAACAACAACAACAACAAAACCCAAAAAAAACAAACAAAAAAACCAAACAAAAGATAACAATGCTAGATCAGAAAGTATTCAATATTTACTGTCACTTACAGAATACTCTAAGTAAGGACAGAAGGGGTTTGATCTTATGTTGAAATACATTTTCCAGGGAAAAAAAAAAAGCATGTTGGCAGAATGCCAATGATCCTGCCCATCTGCATAATTACTGTACTGGCATTAGGAGATTTCACCATTCCTTCAAACAGAAAGCAATACTCTAAATACACTGGAGCAAACAGATAAAGCACAGATTGTTTACAGAGCAACAACAAACCCAGGTTATGAGGTATTTTCTTTGGAAGAGTAGGGGTTGCACTTTATATTTAGTTATACAATAAAGTTCTGCAAGGTCTACTGCAGCTGCCCTGCAACTGATACTGAAAAGAAGTTAGGATACAGTTTGGCAGAGATGCTGTACTAGACAGCATTAGTGTTTTAATTAGTTAGAATGGCAGTTTTAAGGCTGACACCTATGAAGAAGTGAATGAAGGTGAAGCAGCTATATTTGGAAAGGCACCTTCTGAACATGGTGTTTGCTTCCACTGCCAACTAAAGCAGAGAAGAGTCCGATCTGCTAAGCTCCCCGCTACCAGCAGCGCAGAGCTTTTGGTTGCTAGCTCAGCTCAGTCTGTTCTCATGCAAACAAGGGACCAGAGAACCTTTCTTTTGCCTTGCAAGTAAGTTGGAGACACTTAATTTGCTATCAGTATTTTCTGTTGCAGCCTTCCTTAGAAGCTGCAACACACAAAAAAAGAAAAATACCACATGGCAGTGGGAACCGACTAGAAGGGCTGGAGACCAGCCAGGTAGAATAACACGTATTTGCCAAGAGGAAAAGGGAGCCTCAATGTTGCAAAGTACATATACCGAAAACTAGAGGAACAAAAAAGGAGAAATGGTTTAAAAATAAATTTCCCAGTCATAAAGATAAGAAAGCTTTAATACATCACGGGGTCAAAAAGCCCTCCAAAAAGCAACGCCTGCCCTCGCCCTGCAAACGAATCAATGAAAGGAGCTGCGCCAGCAGAACTAACACGTACAGATCCTCACTTTTGGGGCTGACAGTTGCACAGTTTCCGTCTACCTGCAGGCGGGCTGCTGCTGCTCCTTCGCATGCATTTAAAGACTTAAAAAAATAAGAATTACGTTGTCTTCCATCCTGCGTAGCGCAACCCACACCGTCCCCACGGTGTCTCCCCGGGGGAGCGCTGCCGGCCGGGTGAAACCAAGAGCCCTCACCGTGCGGCTACCTCACCCACCGACCCGGCCGAGGGCAGCCCCCCCCCGGCCAAAAGCCCACGCCGTTCACTTCAGCCGGAGAGGGGGAAGCCCTGAACCTGACCCCAGCCTCTGGGAAACAGGAATCACCGCCCTCAGGGCAGGCGGGAAAACGGCCGGCGCCCACCCCGTCCCCCTCACCCCGCGGGTCCGCCCCTCACACCGGCCCCGTCCCTCACACACACACACCCCCCCCCGGGGGGGCTGCTCCTCACACCGGCGCCGGTTCCCCCCGCCGGGGCCGCCTCCCCTCAGACCACCGCCACCGATCCTGTCCCTCACAGCCACGGAGCAGCCGCCGCTGCCAGCCCCCCCCCCAGCCCGACACCGAGGCGGCCCCGCACTCACCGCGGCGGCGGCCGGCGGGAGGCGGCGGCATCGCCCCTCCGCCCGCCCCGTGCCCTCGGCGGCGGCGGCGCGCACCGCTCGCGCGCGGCGGCGGCGGCGCCACGTGACCGCTCCCGCCTCCTCCCCCTTTGCCTCCCTCCCTCCCCGCCCGGCCGGCGCCGTCACGTGAGGCGGCCGGGGCGCGGCCGCCATGACGGCGGGGCAGGGTCGGCCTGAGAAAATGGCGAGCTCTGAGCGAGGGGAAGGTGGTGGGGTTCCTGCTTGGCCCCCTTTTGCTGAGCGGTACACGGTCATGAAGCCACGGGGGGATTGAGGGCTGAGGGGCTGCGGATGTGCTGCCTTCAACCCACTTCTCCCCTCAGAGTTGCTGTGCTTCTGCCCATCCCGCTGGGCGCTCGCCCTTGGGCTTGCAAGGATTTCCCTTGCAGCTCTCTCTGAAGACTAAAGCCCTTCCTAGTCCCTCAAGGAGGTGTCTTCTTTGGGCTTTATGGTCTTAAATGGCCCTTGGAAGTACGTGTCCAGGGGCTTTGAAGGGGAGAAAAGAGGTGTGGGTCAGGCTGATGGAGGATGTCTGGGCCAACTAGCAATGTTTTCCTCACCGCGTAGTTTCAGTAGCTGTCTGGAATGTGGGGAAACGGCTTCTTCAGCCGGAAGGGGAAGAGAGCAGAGGGAGATCAGCCACAACTACACTAAAATAACCTGAGCTTGGCAGTTAACATGCATCTATAGTGACAAGAGTTTACATCCTCACGGGTGGAGAGGCGTGTTGAATCCTCAGATCTTTCATGTCCAGAGTAAGTGATCTAACTGCTGACTTACTAGACAAAAGGGTGCTGGGGTAGCTTCGCCACTGATCCATCTTCGTCCGGGACCTGACTTGGCAGGTGTCCTTTTGGGAGGTGGGGTGAAACTGGAAGGCATCTTGGCCTTGTAAACCCTGGTGAGGTTTAAGAATGAGCTAAGTGTTAGATTTGCTCAGCATAGTCAGGACTGGGAGCTTTTTTGTGAATACCCAGATACAGAACTTGAGCTGCTGAGTGACAGTGTGGAGATGGCAGATTTTGTTTTAGTAAAGTGGAAATTAAACAGGGTTGAGACATCTGAGCCCATTCTTTAGTGGCTATTGCCCCTGGTGTCCAGAGATTATGGCAAGATGCTTTATAATAAGACAAATAGAGCAGAATACAGAACTTGTCAAAAAGTTGTAGCTACAGCATTAAAGTACAGAGGGCAAAAGGGCAATTTATAATCAGAAGCTGCAGTGAAAGAAAAAGGAGTGACAGTCTGTGGAGGGGTTAGTAAGCAGATGACAACGAGGTAGCAGGGATCAAGATGAAAGTAATGTGTGCAGTTAAATGAGATAGCCACATAGTCAGCATCCCCATCAGCCAGCTTCACATAATTCCTGTTTCATAATGGCTAATATGCAGCTGTGATCTGTCTCATAATAATTTAGCCTGAGGACTGGAGGTGTGTGTTAAGCTCTTTTAGGGAAGAGCAACCTCAGCACATATGCTATCTGCTTTCTGCAGAACCATTATCCTTGAAGTCCTTCTAATTTGGCCAGTTCTTGCTACCTTGTAATTCCATGTATTTAATCTACCCAAATAGCTATTTTAGTTCTTATCGAAAAGAGTTTCCCTGGTGCATGGATTATCATTTTATTAGCAGAATTAATAAACTGCTACTTTTTAGTGTCACTTACTGTAAGGTCTTTGAGACATGTGTTTTATTTCTCAAAATCCCTGATAGTGATAATCTGCCCAGCCCAACTGCATAATATACTCCATGATAACTTGTTAGCATTAACGAATTGACCCACTTCCTATGTGCTCACAGCAAGGGACAAGATTTCATATAAAAGTGCTGGCAAAAAGTTGTAACCCAAAGTAATCCTCTGTCAATATGGGTTGTGGTCAGAATTTGGAATCTATATGTAGTCAAGCACTGAATTTTCATTTATTAAATGTTTTTGTTGTTGACGTGTCTTGGACACAGAAATGGCACAAGGGAAAAGGACAGTCTGAGCTACAAAAGATACTCTTTAAGTCCTGTCTCATTTCTTAGATTGGCTTTTCTACTTTGTGAAAAAGGAGGCAAATATCCCCAAACCCAAACAGAATTAATGTATATTGTTTTTCTAAATCCAAATTGTTCAGAACAAATTTCTCCAGCTAATGCATAGAGATTGTTGACCAGCTGTGATGGAGAAGACTGGAGGAAACTCCATCTGTTCTTTCAATAACTGGGAGAACTTGCATTTGTTTCAGTGGTTTCCTTTTGTAATAGTTTGCCTATGGGCTGTCGATGACTGAAGTCAGAGTCTGCACGTCCCCTAACAGAGGTTCTATGTGGTTATGGTTCTGAATAGAGCAAACAAGCCCTTGTAAGTGCTGGATGGTTTATTTGGATTATTTGAGGAAGGAGGACATTTATCTGGTTGCTTTCAGACTTTTCCTTCCTATGGTTACTTTTGCTGCATATCACTTAATGTGTTTTCTTGCCTGCTTTCCAAAAGAAAGGTTGAATGACAACTCAGAATACATATATGGGTTTACCTGATCATCTGCTCTCTCTTCTCAAACACTTTTGAAATCTTGGGCCATATTCATCAAATTTGACAGTGGGCAGAGATCTCAAAGGTATTATATTCTAAATAGCTTTGCAAAAATAGATGTCTGAATAGACGAGACTGTTATCCACTATTGAGGAAAAGCCTGTAGAACAAGTTCATCCTACATACCCTTAAATTCATTAGGAGCACTCAGGAAAGAATCCATGGAGCTGTTGTGGCTAGTCTATTGAGAACATCAGTTCTGTGCTTCATAGTAGGTGAGAAGGCAAAAAGGGTATTAGGTATGTTAGGATAGGAATAAAGAATAAGATGGGATACTGTTGTAAAAGCCAAAGTGCTTGTACATCTTCAATATTGTGTGGAATTCTTCCTAAAGCACCAAGAAAGGTACAGAGAAAAGCAATGAGCTGATCAGAGGTGTGGAATTGCTTCATTAAAGGAAAAAAATTAAAAGGCGTTTAAATACACTGGAATGGTTTAACTTGGAAAAGGATTATGAAGGAATGTGAAAATGGCATAAAAATCTATTGTCATGGAGAAAGTGAATTCTGTGTTTCTTATAGCACAAGATTTAGCCAACCTGAGTGAAATTTCCAGGCAGTAAATTTAAAAGAAGCAAAAGAAAGTATGTTTTCTCTTGAGTTACAATTGTAAATTGCTGCAAGTGTATTGTAGAGGCCAAAAGCATAAATGTACTCTTGAGTGGATTAGAAATTGAAATGGAAAAAATGTCCATTGAGGCCTCTTAAACATAATGCTAATGCAGCTGCCAGCTCAGGAAATCTCCCAAGTAAAGGGGTGGATTCAGCCAGCAGATTAAGACACCTAAATTTGGGTTTCAGTGTGTAGGTGTCTCCATGTGAACCAGATGTCTAAGCTCCCTTTATACTCAGTAGAGAACTAATGTGGGATTTAGTTACATAAATGCAGACATCAAATGCCATTTTAGGCATTGTGGAGTTTTCTACCTGGCCTCCTGCTCCAAGAAGAAGCACGTCTTCGAAAAAGCCTGTCATATCTGAAGTCTCACCTGGAAGTCTTTGATATCTCAGACCATCACAGCTGACACTAAGCACCTATGGTTAGCAAGCTGAACCCTGCTCATAGTTGATACAGCAAGCTATTCAGACCACCTTAAGAGAGATATATCAGTATTGTGAACAGCTGAATAACTCTCAGCTTCATTAACTGTATTAAGTAGTTCTCTATTGACTGTAGGAGGAACTTATGTTCAGATGAAGACATCTTCATGGGGACATTTCAGTCTAGGTGTCAGAATTTACATGTTTTGCCAGGCTGTACCAGGGGGCATATTGCTTAGTTTTTTAATACTATTTCCTTAAGTTTCCTTAGCCAGTCAGAGCATTCAGTTGATTCAGCTGGGATTGATTTAGGGGGAGAATACAGGAGATTATGTATGAAAAACCTTCTTCAGATACTCAGATTTATTGATAATGAGGATTGTGTGAAGGTTTCGATTCATGGTGCACTGTATAATGGTGCATTGATGTGTAGTCACAATTTGAACACAGTTGCGTGACTCCCTAAGCCTGGAAGATACTTGATGTCCAAGAGTTCTGGGGCCACCACAGATAGTGCTGATGAAGCCACCAGAATTACAAATTCTTAAGCTATTAGATCCTGTAGCTGAAAGGGACTTTTTTCACAAAGTTAAATCAAAACTCATTTAATTGATGACAGGCTTTACACCCCTCTGTGAATCAGACCAGTTAGATCTTGTTAGAGTAGCAGAACTTGGCTAAGAAGAATTTGGGCTAAGATTCAGGCCAAAGAAATTAGAAGGAAAGTTAACTAGAAAAGCCAGATGATAATTAGATGAGTTTTGGGAAGCAGAATCAGTTTTTTCCTCAATCTCTCGTGCTTCAAATTATTTACATTTTCTTGTTGGAAAGACAACATTTTTAGCACTAATGCTGTCCTCTTGGGCTGGTGAAGGTTTTAACAAAACAAGTCAGCAAGCTCTGACTTTGTTTTTCGGATATCTTAAAACAAGCTATCAAGGAGTGTTGATGCTTTGGTCACCAGTTGTGCTACTGCAGCAGTGTTCCCATTTGATATTTATTGACAAAATTAAAGACTCCCTCCTAGCATCACTGCTGTTAACATCTTTAAGATGAGACACAGACAAGAACAAACCTAATATGATATAATGGGCAGGCCCTCTCCCTTTTCCCATATGTGGGACACAGATAAGATCTACCAACCAGCTAAATATATTAACATTAACCCATGCTAATGAAGGAAGAAAGAAGTTATGGGGTGGAATGATGAGCGTATGTGATGTGGCCCTAAAATCTGCAGGAACATGAGGAAGAAGGCAGTCGTTTGAGTGACAGGCAGTTCTTGGGAGAATTCACAGATCTAAGAATCTTGCCTTGTTTTGTCTGAGCATACAGAGAAGAGTAGTATTGTCATGCTCTATTCAATTCCCTTCAACTTTTTTCCTTCATTTTTCAGCCCAATCTGTGTTATTTTTCTATACTTTTAAACACCTCTTTTCTGATATTTTCTGTAGAGTCTCTCCAGAACTGTGGAAAAGTTGTGGTTTATCTTTGAAATGTTGCTGACAACATTTCATCTGTTTTTGGTGTTCAAAAGTTCTCAATCTTAAGATCTGGGAGCAAGATGCTACATTTTCTGTCATTTCTTTTTACTGAAATAAAACATTTCTTGGAATCTGTGGAGGGAGGTAATTGGCTAAATGTTCTGTCCAGTGTTGCTCAACTGTGCTCAGATCACTTCACAGACTCGGACTCTGGGCCAGCCTGGGCTGATTTCTTTTCCACTTTGGACTGTTTTGCAAAGTTTTGAGAATGAAAACAATCCCATAAAACTCAGAAGTCTCTTAATTGAATTGGCTTTTTCCCAATGAATTATATTAGAACTCTACCAAGAGTTTCCTTCCATCTTTGTTTCTACTCCCTGATAAGAGGAGGGAAAAAAATTATTTGCAGAGGAGGTCAGTCTCATTATCTTCTTTTTACAGATGTGGAAGTTAAAGCACAGAAAGATGAAGTTCATTTGTTCCAGGTCATCCAACAGAGCAAGTGGCAGACAGAAAATAGAACCAAGTCCTTCAGTGCTCACTCTGTTGCCTCACGCTGTCTTCCTGTTTTGATGAAAATGTCTGAAATGTAATTTTTGTAGGTAAGTATGTGAGAAAGATTCAGACTTCCTGAAGCATGGAAATCAAAACTTTTAGTTATGTCATGTAAACAGAGGTTAGATAGAGTTCAAACTGAGACAAAGACTCCAAGCCTGAGTTGCGGCACTTCTGTTGTACAGGTATCTTTTTGGTAATTCTTTCTCATAGCAGGTATAATCTCCCCAGTATCTTTCATCAAAAGATACCTCAGCCTCTAGCCCCATACCTTTTGTACAACAGGATGCTGAGCCTTTTTTTTTTTTCATACTACAGTTTCATCTTCTGCATTCTCAAGGATGGGGTTTTCACTTTCCTAGCACTGAGAAAAGCATAAAACAGAAATATGTGTAACAAGCAAAGAATGATTATCAAGTAATATTCTTAGTTTCATTTTATGTTTATTTTTCCCATTGCTTTTACAAAATTATGCTGATTCATACCAACTGGGGGCAGTTCCTGCTTCTCTGTAGCAACTTTAATATCTGTTGTAGAATCACAGGGTTTATACCCCTTCCTCTTCCACCCCCCTCTCCAATTTGTTATTTTTGTCTGCTGTTTCTGTAACTCATCCTAAAAAAATTCCACAACTTTACAATTTTCATGAACAACCAGACAACCATTTGGAAACTTCTACTCTAAATCATTCTTCTTTTTCAGAGGCCTGAGATATATTAGCAGTATACCTGATCTTCGTATTGTTTTTTTCAAAGGAGAGTATGTGAAATTCAATAGTAGTTGTGTTTCCTATCTTATTATGCATATGTGAGAAACTGAAGAGAAATTACATTCTTATAGCTTAAGGGACAAGAATTAGGACACATGACTGTCCCTCAAAGCTTCCTCCATAAATCTGGGTTTATTGCTTGATGTCTTAACTTGTTATATACAGTATGTTGATAAAATACTTACCCCCACAATGTGTGTCTATTTTATCTGTTTAGATTAGAAGCACTGGTGGCCAAACACAGTTTCTTATTGGGCAATTATGTATCAGTACAAACAAGGATACCTGACTTCTTAGGATTCCTAGGCAAATCCAAAGCAAAACAAAAAAAATCCCCGTCAGCAACATACTCTTCATTGCATTACTAACTTGTGGTTTACCAGAGAAATGTGTTAGGGTAGGCTATCAAAAGTAGTGTTTCTAAAATAAAAGTTTTGGAAATGTCATAAACTTGTTTTCAATAAATGAGGAAAACAAATTAGAAAATAAGTATTCTAATTGGTCTATACAGAACCGAAGAGCTGTGCAGTTACTTGTAAATTTACCCCTTGTTTTAGAATGAAAAAAAATCTGTATGATTAAAAAGCTCAACATAATTTGGGGGCTTATTAAGAAACCCTAATACAAATAACATGACCTTTGTGTTAATGATTTTAGTTAAGGATTAGTAGGCAATTAAATGAATGACTGGAGGGAACCATATTGCACTAACTGAAAATGTCAAGCTCTGAAAGAAGTATACTGCCTAAGGAAAATGGTGAAAATGGAAGATAAATACTGCTAAAATCTGTCCTGGATAGACCTTGTGCTGTACAAGGGGATAGCATAACATTCTGTGCAAGTTGTGAG
This sequence comes from Buteo buteo, assembly GCF_964188355.1. Taxonomy (NCBI): domain Eukaryota; kingdom Metazoa; phylum Chordata; class Aves; order Accipitriformes; family Accipitridae; genus Buteo; species Buteo buteo. The sequence goes on along the minus strand of NC_134172.1, from coordinate 7,996,901 downwards.
ATGCCCCCTGGTGTTATAAACCTCAGCTGTTTATTTCTGTTGAGACCTTGTACATGGTCAGAGCAGGATAAAACACCCGAAGTATTGACAGAGGATAAGAAAGTGTAAAAGGTAAATGGAAGCTACAGAAGGCTGCCAAGCTGCAGAAGAGGGATTGGTAGCAATGCCATTTAGGATCTAACTGCCATTTACAATAAGCAGAATTAGCTGTAAGCTTCTCAGTTTTAGGCAACATTTTCAGTAGCAGGAGTTAGAGGATGCTGTATGGTGATGGGGATCCAGGTGGGGAAGGGGTCAGCAGCATTTTGTGAAGGCTATAGGTGGAAGGGAGGCTTGGAGAGGCTTTGGAGAGCCACAGAGAGAGGAGTCTCCTTTTTCACCCAGATGTCTCTTTCATAGCACTGTGAGGGTTATGGGATCCCCAAACCTGCCCTTGCAGCCGTATGTCTCAACTCCAGTGACCACAAGCAACAATATACCCTGTCTTCTTCCTACAGCAATTTCTACTTATTTGGGGCTGCTGAGAAGAGGAAGGAGGAGCAGGGAGGGGACAGGAGAAAAAGGACTATTTCAGCAAAGGGGAAAGGAGGAACAGGTTCCGAGCCAAAGACGAAGGCTTTAGAGAGCAAGGCTTTCTGTTCCTATTACTGGCGTCAGAAGTCACTGCTCTGAAGAGCCAGTGCTCTAGTAGTAACGCCTGCCCCCCTTTCTTTCAGAGACACTGGTGGTTGTGCAGACAGAAGGCAAGTACAGCCTGTGTGCCTTGATATTTCTGTGTAGTCCAGAACCTTGAGGAGAGTCCCTGTGTCCCAGGTAGCCGTGCTCTGACTACTAAGACACGCTCTTACAGGAGCCCTAGTTTTCAGGTAGATCTTTATGTAAAGTATCACTTCTTAGAGAAATGCTAGTAAGTATCTTGAAAAAGATAAGAAGATAAAAAAGTGGAAATAAAATATTTTCAAAGTCTGAGATTAGGCTGGTTGGCATGAGGAGGATTTAGAAGAGTCAGGATTTTCTTGGAAAAGTCTTGTGAAGAAAGAGGGACAAAATTGTAATTAGTGTAGATAAACTAGAATTCTGCTCTTGCCTCTAAATTGGTATGGCTCTTCTCCAAACTTAAGTGGCAGTTTGATATGCCAGCAAGTGGTTCTGTGGGGTTGGTTGTCCAGGACTTTTCTGGAAATGAAGTCACATAAGCCGTGTGGACCTAAAATGTATAGACAAGAGCAGAAGCAAAAGCAAGTGATTCTAAGAGTCTTGGGGGAATTCCTGCACTATAACATAGCTTTTTGTAACTGGATATTTAGTATTTGCAACTTTGTTTTGGAGGATGTTCAGATGGCAAAACAAAAGATGTTTGCTGCTTCCTACTTCAGAGTATTATAAGCTATTTTCAATACTAAATGAATACCAAGTCCATACCCCTTTTTTATGTCCTTGTGATGGAAAAAAAAGTATATGATTTTATATCATTAAGAGAAAATACCAATGGTTTAGCCAGGTGTCTGATTTTAATGTGTACATATTTTGGAGACTTATTACTTATGGAAGTTTTGGTTCTCTTGTGGATTAGATAAGTGAGGACAGGGAAGTGAGGAAATGAGGGCAAAATCCTTTTGAGCAGATCAATGTTGGTTGTAACAGAATTTGCAGCACTTCATTACATAAAAATCTGTTGTAAACTGAACGATCCTACCGGTGTTCTTACAGCCTTTGTTGCCAAAAGAAATAAGGTAAAAATTTCAGCTTTCATTGTAATGAAAGCTTCCAGCCCTTGTGGTCAGAGTAATAAAGCCTTGAAGATTTGACACATACATAAAATGATGGCTCATACTACAAGAGTCAAATTAAAAAATAATAAAAAGAGACAAAGTGAAATACCTTCTAGTGTTTCTTAACAAAGCCATTCTTCTGATGTTACAGAGACCAACTCCTGTTTTTGTTAGTGCTGGGGCTGGTAATACTGAGCATAAGTCCCAAATATGTCTTCTGGCACTGTACCAATTTGAGTTAAACCAAAATATATTATCCATTCTCCTAAATGCAAGCTTCTGCTGTACCATATTATGGAACCGAGTTATCTGAGAGTTGCAAAGTAATTCCAGATGGTGATTGTATGTTGGCTGGAATTTGCGGTCTCTCTCGTCTTGCCACATGTTTCACCACTTGGAAGCTTCTAAATTATATTGTTCAATTATTTGTCTCCTTGGCTCAATATTCCCTTTCATTTTCTGGTTTAGTGCAATTCTTCATGCTTTCACTAGGTGGGTCCCCACAACAGTACACTGGGTAAGCAATTTGTTGAATAGTCTGAACACATTCAGGTAAATGTCCCAGTCAGTTTTATTGCCACTTTTTTTGGCAGAAGTTCACTGCGCCACATGTTTCGATGTACAATTTAGTGATTTAAAAAAACGGTTAGAGCGTTGGGAAGTTGTCATAAAGGGACTGGACTTGGGGATCTTCCTAGGACTATTGCCTTTCTAACTTACCTATTTCAACTGGAAGTTAAAACAAATGTGCTCTTCTTATAGCTAGTCATGTACAGTCCTATCAAGTTTTGCAATTATTTTACCTTTCAAAGGATGATGGAAAGCTAGTTGGTTAGCAACATTACATATATTCTTTCTTTCCAAAATAAAAAGTTAGTCATCTTTAATGCTTTGCAACTTTCCGTACTAGTCAAAACAAAACAAAAAAAGAATCATCCTTTTCCATGTGTGTTAGGTATTTACTGACTACAGAAGAAAAGAAAGACTTTTTAGCTAAAATCATCAGAATTTTTTTTTCAAGTGTTTTATATGAGTGTGTACTTACATCAAAAAAAGATTTACCCCCTAAACCTGACCAAAACAAACCCAGACACAAAAGTTCAGTTCTTTCTATTCCATAATGCCCCATAGAGAAGATTAAGGAAAAGGAAGTCAAAGATTAGCAATATGTTTAATGACCTATTAGAAAGCCAGTCTAACCCAATGGTGGGTAGCATAAAAGCTAGACATACGTAGCTCTTGAGCCCTTTGTGATGCCCTCCCCATCTGAGTCTCTATATGATTCTTGCCTGGTGCAGCACCCATCTGTCACATCAACCTGGGAGAAAACTGTAAGTCAGTAACAGGGCAGCTCCTCACCCTGCTAATTTTTATGATTAGAACTATGTGGTCTTTAGAAGTCATGGTGCTCTGAATGAGGAGGCATGTAGCTTCTTTACTATCTCAGGTTATGCCTTCACCCTGCAAAGAAAGAGGATCAATGAACCTGCAGAGAGCTCTATACTGTCATGTCCAGACTGTTTCTGACATTCAGGCTTTTACACTTAAAGCTAGCTGTCTATAGTGTAGTCTGTAGCATTGGTTTAACTTTAGAACAGGTAACTTAGGTCTGGGAGGCTTATCTAAAGATGCCTTTTCAATACTTACTTCTCATATCTTGGCACCTACAGAAAGAAAATCAAAACAGCAAATTTCAATTACTCTGAGGTCTGGTTTTATATTTTCTTCTTCTTTTGTTCCCCCTCTTATCCAGGCTCACTAAGTGAATCTATTTCATCTGCCTATTTGACATAGTAAGACAATTCATGTGGAAGTCTAGCAAGAAGGGCAAATTTTGATTGAACTAAGAGTTTTGTTTCATGTGTTTTATGTTTAGAGGGCAGATAAAGGTTTAGAAAATTCTTGCATTATGTATTACAAAGATAAGCTGAAAACTAAAATTGATTGTTTTCTTGCTCAGTAACCAACCTACATTAAATAAAACTGATAATCATTACTGAATATATCTAAACTCAGAAAAACTTGGTCTGTGAAATAATTAATGCAAGACAAGAGAAAGGTTGTCACAGTACACAGCAGCATGGTAGTACTTAATGTCAGAGATCTATCTCAAAATTAATCCTCAACAGTGACTGTAACATCTGATTTTCTGGTTTTAGCAAGAAGGTAGATAGACTTTTCTGTTTTATCCAAACTGGTTTTAATAGTCTCCTTGTCTTTATTTTGATGGCAAGAATCCTAACTTGGAAAAAAGTAGCTTCTATATTGTTTTAGTTTACTTATGTCTCTAAGTGATGGTTATGAGCTCCAATAGTTATTTCTTCACTATCAGGCTAGTATCAGTTACAATCTCCATTCTTCAGCTCTGGGCCAAATCTACATTTAGGCTGAGTGCAAACACTCTAGGAATCCAGGGCAATGAAGAACGGTGAGAAATTCTGATAAAACCTCGATTCAGATTTGGAAAGTTCTTGTGTGCCTGAGCCTGGAGACTTGATCTGGGTAGGGGGATCTCATGCTCTCCTGGATTAGAGTCACCCTTCTGCATCCTTGGGCAATTACACAAAGTGTAGTGGGAGTGCTTGTCATTTCTACTTCCAGAGTTACAAACCACAAAGCCAGACATACTATATGAGGTTGGTCTGCTCACACTTGTCTGGCACCATCATTTCCTCTGGGAAAATGGCAAAAGCAAATAGCAACTTGCCTGTTTGCATGTAGGCGTGATCCTCCTGAGAACATATAATTTGGCACCATGTGCAAATGAAGTTCAAACATCCTCAAGCTATGAGTTGTTGACAACATCTCTCAGAATAGACATACAAACTATGTAAAGCAGTTTTGGTGCTACCTTATCTCAACATTACCTTCAAAAACTGTAATGGTTCCCAAGTCACGAAGTCACCCTGGTTGGGGAAATATGCTTACAGCAAAGGGTGGTAACCGCTTAACCTTTGCATCAGCCCCGTTGTCTGCAGACAGAGGGTAACAACAATTACCAGCCTCATCAGGACCCTGGGAGATGCAAAGCACACTTAAACTTCTGTGTGCATTGATGAATGCTTATGTATTGCTGCCCCGCAGTGGCTGTGTTTACAAAACATATAATTCTCACAATAAAGGCAATGGTGAACGTTTCCAATAATAGCAGTTTCTCAGTCAGATTATTAGCTGTGGAAAATGGGCATTGCATTTAGACTGGTTCCTTGTTTACTACTCAGCATTTGAATGCAATTAAGCATAGCTGGTGGTGTCAAACCTATATTACTAGTAATGGACCTGTCCCTCCTTTATAGGAGGTAGTACAGAAATGCCAAGTATCACTACTGTAATGAAATCAGAGGGAGGTAAATATACCATATAAATATTCCAAGGACTCTTGAGACTGGAAGTCAGCAAGCGAACCTTGGCTACAACACAGAAAATTTGAGAGTTGTTAATATAGAGGATTAAAGTGGTAGGCATCCTCTGGGCTATAGCAGGATTTAACAAATGCCTGTGAATGCAATGTTCAATAGGACTCCAAGGCAAAGCTCGACTGTAACTTGGAGTCTGCACAGAGGGAAAAGAGAAAGCAGTCCAGGATCATGTTACTCATCTGATTGCAAAGCGCTCTGTTTTCAGCGCTGCCCCCAGGGTTTTACCTGATCTATCCAAATAGAAGAGATATCTGCCCTTCCCACCCTGCAATCATTCATACATAAACAACTCTAAATACTTTTCTGACTGTTCTGCCAGTTTCAGCCCTTCTTGCTTATTCAGTGCCTGCTCTCCTGCCAAAACAACAAACTGAGCTCGTGTGGGTTGTGGTTGGGGGCAGAGGCAGGCAACAGCGGTCTGCTCATTTCCTTTGTTTTTCACGTTTCTCTTTGGCCTTTCCTTGGGTAAAATCCAAGGGATGGATCATTGCTGGTTCCATCATGATGCAGAAGGAACAGACATCACTTTTCAAACAATGACAGCTTTATGAAGTTTAACAGTCTCAGCCAAAGTCTTGATGCTATCATCAGACATGTCTTTCTTCCCAGTCCCTGCAGGTGACTGCAGCTGGCAGCAGATCTTTTGACAGTCAGATTCTGTATGTTATCTCTGTTGGACCAAGCCTTTAAATAATTGGACAGGAAGATCTGGGAAACAGATATGCTATTTCAAGGCATAAATAACATCGTGCTGAGTGCTGCAGAAAGCCTTTATTTAATTTAGTTCAATTTAGTTCAAACGTGGTCATCTGGTTTGGCTTCCAACCAGGATTTCTGTAGATGTATGCTCAGTTTCTTCTTAGACCACCAACTGTCATATACAAATCACTTCTTACTGCGCCTCCATTCCTCAGCTCTTCAGTGGGATTCAGAAGATGTTCTTGACTTACAGGAAAGGTAGATAAGGAGTGATGGGAAGTAAATTTGTGACATTTTCTGATTTTCTAGTAATAGAGATCTGTATAAATAACTGCAACACAGGACTGAAACGGCAAGAGTAGTTGCTACTAACAGCAGAGAAATGCGGAGAGCGTTGCTGGTACGCTGCCATTGAATCATGTTGTACAACAGTGAAATCCATCCCTGTGAAGAAAGCCAGACAATGCAAAGTAAAAACTATTTAAGCTGTCGGAGCCAAAGTAGAACTTAAGTTTGGGGTACTCTGTCTGACAAAGTCACTGTGATGGTGACTTAGACTAGATATAAGGAAGAAGTTTTTTATGGTGAGGGTGGTGAAACACTGAAACAGGTTGCCCAGAGAGGTGGTAGATGCCCCATCCCTGGAAACATTCAAGGTCAGCCTGGATGGGGCTCTGAGCAACCTGATCTAGTTAAAGATGTCCCTGCTCATTGCAGGGATTTCGACTAGATGACCTTTCAAGATCCCTTCCAACCCAAACCATTCTATGATTCTATGACTCTATGGTTTAAAGCAGTTTCATTCTTCAATTTGCTTATTGCCACTTGTGATGATTACTCAGAGCTTCATTTTAGGTCACAAAGTATTTTTGACAGTGATCAACTTCACATTTTAATCTGCAGGTATTAGCCCAAGGCTATTTCTTTGCTTCCAACACACCAAAAGTATTTAGCTAAACAAAAAAAAAGAACCTCGACAAACTACGGGTACATTCCTGTTTGCCTTTTTTTATTTCCCCACCCTTTTTCACAAAGGGGCAATTTCAGCTACCTGGCCTTTTCTGGAATGCAATCTGGGAGGTGATTTCATTTTTGCTGTGTAAAGAGGATTGGCACAATCCTAGCAGTGACAGCATCCTGCCAGCTAGTGCTGCCACCAGCATATCAGCAATAGCCATCAGTCTGAGGACTAGCAGTTCTCTAACAGCTACGGATCAGAGACAGCAAAGAAGCATTAGATGGTTTGACCTATGGCATTTTAGGATATTTACTTGCTTCCCAGAAGTCTGGGAGGCTCTGGATTCCTTGGCATCTGGTTGAGCCAGCAAGATAGATTAACTGAAGTACTGTTACTGTTTTGTCTAGGGTGAGGCCTTTCTGGGCAGCCAGCTGTTTTATTTTGTGTATTGCATAAAAGATTGCTTTAAATCTGTGTGTTCTAGGGATGATGAGTTGGAAGTGAGAGGGTAAGCTGTGGGATATTTTTTTCCTTTACACAGCAGCCTTCACTAGCCAACATTGTTGACAAAAGTGAACAGAAGAGAGAAATTCCAATAGAGTAATGGTAATACACATTGCCCTGTCATACAAAGTTTAAGCCAGAAGGGTCCAGTCCAATATGGTGCTAAGGGCCTGATTTTTAAATTATTTAGCTGCCTGTCCCTAGCTGCTACAGGTTGCTCTTGGAGCACTATAATATGCTGAGCAGTTCTGAAAGTCAGGATCCAAATGTCTAATGCTGTGTCTGGATTACAATTACCATGCTTTCATGTACACAGTGAGCTCCACTGACTTCAGTGGGTTTCTCCACAGACAGAATTGTTCACCTGGAATTAAATGCTATCTGTTTGCAGATAATAGATCATTGGTGTCCTACGTGCTGTCCAGGAGAGAGCCTGAACAAAACTAGGAGGAACTGTAAGGTCAGTGATATTTGTGTAAACCACATGAAGTGTGCTTTCTCAGATCATCCTTTTATAATGCAATATGCTTGTAACACAATTTGTACTCTCTTCCACATTTGAAAGCAGAAAAATTATTGTGTGCTTTCTGCAGTATATCCCTTCCTGCCAAAGCTGACTCAGAACAGAAGGAAAAGACAGCTTTCCTTTTCCAGCTATGGCTTTTTAAAACATTTTTTTCCTATTCTGTTAGGCTCCCAGAGAATGTCTCATGGATATGTAGCGTATTATGTTATTACTGCAGTGTATCTGTGTTAAACCCTTTATCATTCCACAGCCCTTTGAAATAAGGAAGGCTTGTAAGTCCCGGGTTACAAATGAGAAAACAGTAGCACAGAACTTAACCCCTGTAAGATTTCTCTTGGGCAAAATTCCCATGTGAGAGGAGTCTGTTGCCTTCTCTGTTCTTGCCTCAGACCACTAATGTCAGTGATGGTGAATGAACCGTGTGGGATCGGGTCATTGCTGGGTACAGGGGGCAAGGAGATACAACCCAACCTGCTGTAGCTCCCACTTCCTTCAGTAAAAACTGTGAGCACACAGTACTCTCAAAAGGCAGGTCTTGAATGATTTGGCAGTAGACATCCTCTAACTGCCTGTAAGAAAACGGCCAGTGGACATCTCAGTTATTTTGCTAGTTTGGTTTCTTCCTGACTGGAAGGTAGAGAATGTGGTACAATAGCAGATACATCACCCAATTTGAGGTACCAAGGAAGGCATTTCTGTGTAAGTCTTGACCTGTCTTTGTTGTCTTATGCAAACAATAATGAACAAAAAATATAACTGATAAGTGCATTAATAAGTTAATGATTAACTTACTTAACAATGATGGCCTTCAGATTGCCATTAGGAGGCATTTAAACTAATATAGAGGTCTCAGAATTCTTATTCCAGGTTCCTTGCACACCTGTCTGTCTGAAGTGATCAAATTCTTGAGGTTTTCCTCACAGCTGTTAAGAGATAGAAACTTTACTCTTTAATAGCATGTACACATGCATTGTATGGCCAGGTTAAAGTCCATACTGCTCAAAGAAACTTGGGTATCTCAGGTTTCCACGTTTATATATAGATTTCTTCTGATGCAACTAAGTGAAAAACAAACCCATAAAGCATGTGGACCCATCCCAAACTGCAGATGAACACGCTTTAAACCCCAAGACAATATAAACAGAAAAGTGTTCGCTGTGTTCAGGCTTCTGTCCTAGATTTACCCAGACAGTTCCAAACTCTTTGGTTTTCATGTCAAGTTTCTGGATCTACTTAGATCCACCTGCAACTCACTAACATATTACGTGAGATATATAACATCAGAGAATCTCATCTGTATAAGTTGAGATCTAATTTAGATTGTCAGCTTAAAAAATAGCATTGTAGTGGTGACCCTAAATCTCCAATCCCTCCATTACTTCACTGCTTGTCAAGGAGACTTGGGCTAAAACTTGCTAAGTAAGTGTTGCTTTTCACCCCAGGAGCTTGTGCTGTCTGCCTGTGGCTCAGACCTTGCAGCTCAGTGGTAGATCTCCCTCATTACTTGTGTGAGTCCCAAAAGTGGTGTGTAATAAGTATTCCAGGAATTTGTCATTTACCTACCAAGTAATAGATTCATAATGCTGAAAGGAGTGCTGTATTCATATCTCAGATGTGTAGAATCTGCTTTACCACTAGAGGAGATTTAGGGATAAAACAATACTTACACAAGATTGTCAATAATGGAGAAAATTACAAAAAAATACAAGATGGGTCACTAAGATTATGTTTGGCAATAAAGCCCTTTCATAGCTGCTCCAACATCTTATCCAGTAATAGGCTGACAGACTGATTAGTTTCTACTGTCTTCAGACTTGGTTCACCTAGAAAACTTTAGAGCTACATCTTTAATGTTCTAGAAATAAAGAGGTTACTCAGTCTCCTGGAACAGCTGCTCCAGACTAAAGCAGACTGTCTTTTCTCCTACTCCTGATAACACTTCCCTTCTTATCTCTTATGATAGGACACTCAGACTCATGTTAATGAAGGAGATTGGGCCATTTCTGTACACTATTCTCTTTAAAGTGCCTAATTAATTTTTCTGTTGTACACTTTGATTAGAAAACATTCCTGGCTTCAGTTTTGAATTGATTTGGGGTTTTTTTTTTTTCCTTTACAGGTCCCTTCAGACAGGATGCTAAATTTTGCCAATCATAACTTATAAATATGTAATGTGCAATTCATAAATAATTATTATAATTCCATTTGAAAATGCAGCTGAAATTAGCTCATTTTTAGCAATTTAAATGCAATACTTGAAGACAAATGGATGGCAAAATTGGGCATTGTAGTTTCTAGAAAGACAGTTTCAGGAACTCTTAGTTACAAGGGCCTTTTTCCTCCTGAGCCCCTCACACCTCTGCTTAGCAGAGATGGGAGAGTTTAGCCACTAGATACATTGAATGTACTACTCAAGTATTGTTTGGGTTTGTGTGCAGGGTTGTATATAGGAGTGTACAGTCCTCATACCTTTACACCTCTGGTGTAAGCTTTTTCAGGTGTTTTTACCTCTGTAAGACTTTGAACTTGGTGCAGAATAAATGTGGTCTCAGCACAGTATGATGACCTGTATTACAGTCCTCCTTGCATTAAAACTGCCCGTATCTGACAGAGCAGTACAAAGTTCAGGCAGTTTGTTGAAGGCTGAACTGGACTGTTCTGATACGATTTTCTTTATCTTATCAAAAGTCCCCCAATGAGCCAGGTGAGTCCAGACTTCTTCTTCACCTCTGGTTCCTTGGCTTTGTCTTTATCTTCAGGCTGCATGAGTCAGTTTGCTATTCTCTGGCTACCATTCTCTAATTTTCCACCTATTTTTTTCTCTGGTCATTTTTATCTGTGACTATATGTTAGGAATATTTTGGTTCACAAAACTCTGACTTGCCTTAATCTGTCTCAGAATAAAACCTTTCTCACATTTTCCTAGTTCTGTCTCTGAATGTAGCCAAAAAAATTTTGATTGCAATGTGTACTTTGCCTGGCCATTTCGGGTTCCATGCCACCTCATTTCCTATGAATAAAATCAGATTAAACTTGTTTTCTGTTTCCCCACTTACCTTTTCTACATCCTCAGAATTATTATTTTGTATTAAATAGTAATTGCATCTTCACAGGGATAGTCACAGCTATGGTAGGCAACAGTTGCCTGAAAAAGTGGGTTGTAAATTTGGCCCACTACATTTAGTACATCTCTCTCATCTGAGAAGTGTTAGAATCACCGCTAAGGCCTTTATGGACAGTTCATCCAGACTTAAGTGAGGCTGGTGGGTGCATGTCAAATGCCAGCCTAGGACTGCTGCAGAATGAAAATAATTGTCATATGTTTAGCTCCAGTTGTATTTCTCATTATGTGTGGCTACTGGCTGATTTTTCTGAAAGGCCTCTCTTTGGTCAACTTACTTTCCAGCTGACCTTAAAAGATTGCAATATGTGTCTGAAAAATCAATTATAAGAGAATTGAAATACACTTCTATTATATATTAACATGTGTCCTTGTAAAGAAAGGCCATGATCTGGGTATGCAAAGGCTAATAATTGACCAACTTGTGGTGCCATAGTATTTGTTCTGTTTATTTTCTTTGCAGAAAGCATGCAAACAGTTCAGAGGGACACTAAAAAAAAATCTGCAGAATACTCATACCAAGTTTAAATAGGCACATTTTAAAATGTTGAGCAAGGATTATCTATGTTTATCACCAAGGGCTCCAAAACTCTTCTGTCCAAAAAAAGAGAAAATGTAGGTTAATGGTATGCATGATAAATAGGTTTACTTTGGCTCATTGTAAGCCTACAAAAAAAGCTGAAGATCTAATGTGATAACAGCACATGAAAAGACTGGTTTGTGGTTTTGTGCTACTCACAAGAGGCAAGTTCAGCATTTGATTTCAGGAAGTTTCTAAGGGCTCCACAAGATGCTCAGCATTTATACAACTGTGTCTGCAAACCACTATAAAACTGAAGCTTAACTGAGACATTTGACTCAGAGGAGAAGGTCTCAGTGACTTGCAGAGTTTTGGGGGGACAAAGAGGACAATGCATTACTGTGTCAGTACTCGCGTCAGAGCGCATGTAGCCTGGGACTGTCATGTCCAGTGGCAGCTGAGAACTGATTTGGCCTCCACCCTTGTTTGCCTTCCTTAACTTGTGTGCTTTTCTTTTTTTATTCACTGGTTGTACTCCTTTTCCTCCAACTAGAATCGCCTTGTGCCCTGGAAGTATTTAACTTCCACAGATTTCATACCACAGGACTATTTCTTCCCTAAAATACTCTGAGCTTTACAAAAAGATTTACTTTCATTACAGTAATCTTTACCAGGCTAATTGATATTTGGTTGAGAAGGCATTTTGAATTGCTATACTCATGGTGATGCCATACCTTCTTTGGCTTCATGGTATTTCTAGGAGATGCCAGGACCTCTGAAAGAGTCTCATAATGTTCAGAACTATCTCACAGTCTGTAGGAATACGGTAAAATGAGTCACTCTTTATCCTTTCCCAGTGAATTTTGGGAGAACTCACCTTTCCTTTTGGGTGAGCACATACATTCTGAGAAAATGTCAGAGGATTTGGAGCATTTGAATAGTTAACTTCTATCCATGTTTTTGTAAGGGAATAATGGTCTTTCACCCAAATGAGTAAATTCTTTAATTTCAGTTTGTAACTCAAAATGAACTTGATAGATGAGCTAATCTGTGGTGCTTTCAATCTAGGCTTTGTAGCTTAAGAGCACCAAGATTTTAGGGTTACTTTTTTTTAATCTGAATAAGAGGTAAGCTGGGGGCTATATTTGAACATTATAATGGCAGGGCAGACTCAGTTGTGGTATCCAACTGTGAATCTGACATTAATCTTTTGGTAGTCACACCTTGTTGGGCCTAATTCTGAGATTAATGTTTACATTCTGTGTGGGAACATAGTCCAATCACCTGTTATTACCCATATCATATTGTATATAATCCCTTTCATGAATTTATTGCCCTTTTTTTGCCCCTGTTTATCACTGAAAATCCATTCCAGAACTTGCTTGCTCTTATATATAAGAAACTTCTTCTATCTTCTTGACTAAACGTATGCATGCTGGTTTTTTTTATGTTTGTTCTTGTATTGACTTTAGATTTCAGCTTAATTGATTTGAGCTAGAGCTGAGAACACTCTCATAGTCAGGCTGATGCTTTCTGAAAGAGTTTATAAATCTGTAATTCCAGTGCTCTCCAGTTTTCTTCAAGGAGAAAGTACATGTTTCCTCCTGCCCAGCAATGCTTTGATACCAAGAACTTTTTATTTGCTTAGAGCAATTCTTCAGTTTTGGGGGTTTGTTTTAATTTGGCTTCTGTGACTTGAAATATCTGGTCTCTTGTAGTAAATATTAAAGAGAAAAACAGCATACACTACCCAGGATCAACTTTTGTTAGTAATTGCTTACCCAGAGGATAAATAATGAAGCAGCTTTACTGTGAAAAGAATTAATGAGAGACGTAATTTTTTACAGATAAGAAAATGGTATCCTTCACTCAACATTACTATTGTAGCTGTAATTTTTTGTGTGATTCAGTGATAAATATTTGTGTGAACTTTCATAGATACTTGTTAGGGTATTGGGATTTCCTCAGCTTTTCTTTTAGTGCTAATGAGCAGAATGTACTAAAAATATTTTTTCCTGAAGTTGCCCTAATTTCATGGGACATCTATGTTCTGGTAGGACTAATCCTTTTGCTAAGGGATTACTGTCAGATTCTGAAGACATGAATGGGAAAAGTTGTCCCTTCATCTCCAAAGAGCTTAAAATGAAATGCCTGAGTTTCCACTCCCAGGACTCAAGTCTTGCTCCTTAGTTGAATGATAGCCTTAGGGATTTGAAGAATAGTGTAATTGTTAATCCAAACATCAAAAAGTAAATTCTGATTATCAAATGCCTGAGGGTGGCATACGAAAAACAAATCTGAATATTCCATTAAATCAAACACATTGTACCAAGTACTTTGCATTTTATTTTGGCAGTGAGATAATATTTGTTTAATATGGATCCTGAAGTCCTGATAAAAACAAAACTTCCGTTATGATAAGATTGCAGGATTAGCCCCAACTTTAGTAAGTAATGGCCTGCTTCCAACAAAAACTATCAACACCTTTTCCTCACTAGAAAATATAGTTACCTTGTAGCCAATTTTGTATGGAATGCTTGAGACTGGTTTGAGATATATATGCCACGTATGCACATATGTTTATGTCTGTATATTAGCAATTCTGTATCTTTACTTTGGCATTGCATTTAATATAAAATTAGACCTGTTTATGGTGATTTTTACATATGTTTTTTTACATATGGATGGTTCTTCTATATTCTTAATCAGTTATACATTATTTAATTACTCTTGTAGTATACGGTAGTCAAAATACAGAGGTGTTACAGTTCTGATTTGGAGCTTCCAGGCACAAAATGCTTGTCATTATAATCTCCTAGATACTAAATATCAGTTCAGATATTCATAATTCTGATAATTCTGGATAACTGATAATTCTACTGTCAGTTCAGATAATAGAGTAATGCACAGTAGAGCTTCCTATGGTGCAATAAAAAAAAATCTTCCACATTATCAGCCTCATGCCATCAAGAGTAATGTTGATGGGCAGGAAGAAATTTGACGGGAGAATGACTGCTCTCTCCTTCCTCTCACCCGAGGTGCTGTGGTCCCATAACAGCTTACTGGCACACGCTGGAGTGGAGCACTGAGACCCCTCACCTCATGATCATCTCCCAGTGGAAATGGGTCTTTTGTGGTCTACAGTAACGCTGGGGCATAATGAACATATTTCACTCAGTTTAGAGAGTCTCCCACATTTTCCACCCACTTTTTTATGTATACTAGAAAAGAAAAGAAAATAAATTTGTATTTAAAAAGAAAACCATAAGTTCCAGGTTATACATTTCCTGTCATCTGGGAAGCTTGCAGAGATGCCTGCAGAAACAGATGCAGTTGTTTGCATCTCACCTGATACAGGACTTTAATCTTCTTGTTTCAATCTCCCTCTTGCTATTCATTCTCCTCCAGTATGTAGGTTCTGTTCCTCTCCTACAAGTATTTCCTGATTTTACTCTTCTGTCATACAGCAGTACCACTTTTTCACACCAGGAGCTCTGCTTTGTTGCAGAATTTTAGTAGTTCATTATATTAAGCATTGCCAGATCTAGCTGCTCTGTGAATAGGGAAGGGCACTGGAAAAGAAGGAGACATGACCCTTTGCTTGGCCTCAGTCTGATCATGTCACCCCATGCAAGTGTCGTGTATTAGTGGTGCTAAGGGGATGCTACAGTCCTTTCAGCCATTTAGCTTTCCACTAGTCCTCCTGCTAAATAAACACCTGATGATCTTTGTTTCTAATTGTGGCTCAAGCAAATGCCCCCTTCTCGGGTTTGCTCTTAGTTTGTAGGTGGGGACCTCTCAGGGCTGGCATAAGGGCATTTTAGGACTTTATTATTATTCTCTGTGTGCTATTTTGCAAGATTTTTAGTAAGAAGCCACCCTTCTTTCAGTCCGGTTAGCAGCTGTCATATATTCCAGCTGGGAGACCTTTCCACATTGACCCTGTCGCTCACCCTTGGAAGTGTGAGTTCCTTGGTCTGTAGAAGTGAATATGACCTTGACATCTGTTTTCTCCAAGCAGATCTTTTGTATCCCATCCCTTCATGATTCCTGCAGGCAATTGCACTGTATCGATACTTCCTATTGTCTTCCACACTTTCTCAGCACTTCTGTGAGCTTCTGACCATGTCCTCATTCACTAAAACAAGACATTCCTGCTGGTTGCTTCTGTTTGTTTGACACTCTAAGCTGATTGCTAAATAAGGAGTAAACAGCACAAATGGGAAGTCAATTTGACTTAAAATAACATAAATTGAAGGCTTGTTCTCTGTGGTCTCCCTGCAGTGCTTACTACCCAGAGAGCTGAGAAGACTGACTGCTTTCAGCTGAAAATAATTAAGTTGGCCCAAAATGGGGACTTATCAGTTACCAGTTACAAAGATAAGGACTATTTTTTTTTTCATATTGGTTCCTTTTCTTTAATTTGCTTTTTATCCTACATGTATCTACTGAGTTTATATGCATCTCTAGTGTTAACTGTTCATTTTTAAGACTCTGAAGTCCAGGAACTTTGCATAATAAGACATAATAAAAATTTTAATTGAGAAAAAATTAATAATCTCAATGAAGCTACACTGACTGACTCTAACTAGCATCTGTTGGGAACTTCTTGGCTTCAGCGTTGGGAGCACCTTTATGTTCTAGGGTCATCTCTAGACATTTGTTGCTTCTAAAACTCTCCTCGTAAGATTTTAGACAATCATCTTAAGAAAAATGATACAGTTATTTTGAGATATTTCAAAACAAAAGTTCTTTCTGACATGAAATTATATCACCTTAAATCTTTCCTTACTGTCATTCGCATGATTTTCTAACACTGTTGGAGAGATTTAAAGCTATTCTCCTGGTTTTAGAATCTCAGACTGAGTTGAAAAATGAAATGTGTTAAATCTGCACTTGCTACATTATAAATACATACTTCTTTTGGAATTCCATTGTTGCTATGGTAATGCACAATCTGCAGTCTTTAACTGGATATATCCATCACCATTCATGTGTCAGAATGATTTGCTAATAATTATGACCCTTGGTACCTTCATCATTATACACCTCAGTGCAATGTGAAGAGAATTCCTCCTTGCATCGCTCGTTTTCTGCTGAAAACAGTAGTAGTATAGTAGGACATTATGTTTGCCTCTTCCTATGGAAGTGGTCTGCTGACGGGCCTTGAAAAGACTGAGGAGGAACTTCAGTTTTGTTTGCAGAGAGCCCAGGCATGCAGGGAAGCCAAGATCTAACATTTCCATCCTCTTGGCACAGGTCCAGGATGCAGACCTCAGATGACTTTCTTGCCCTGAGGGCAACTGGTACAGCAAGGCTTATAGTAAAACTCTTATCTCTGGGACAGAGCAGCCATGTCAAGCTTCCTACTGGGAATGGTCCCTGACCAGTGTTAATTCCTGAACCATGCCTTGGCAGTGTCTTGGAGAGTTGTAGTTAGCCTGAGCCAAAACTCTGCAGAGACTGTGAACAATTTAACAATATGGACAGTCACAGGACAGTGCTCGGGCCTGTGCCCTGACACTGTTTGGTTTGCTAGTGTAGATGAAAGTACTGTTTCTGAGCAACCTTTCCAACAGGTCACCTTTTGTTCTGGGGAGGTGGCATCTTGGATCTGCATCAATGCACACTTCACACCTGCTCGTCATGCTTGCCTGTGCTCACCATGCATGGAGAAGCATAAAGCTAATTTCTGCAGCACCTCAATTAGAATAGCTAGCTGGGGATTAAATAATGTGTTGGCATTGTTGCAAGCAAGACTAATTTGGAAAGACTCTGCTCTTAGTACAAGAGAAATACAATTTATGAAAACAAGAAGTTGTGATTCACCTCTCGTGCTTTTCTGATGTTTGGATCTTATTGCTTTCATGTTGTGATATCCATAGGTCCTGCCAAGCTGTGTAGGCAAGCAAAGTCTCAGTGTGTATTCTGATTCTCTGGAAGTCATCGTGCAGATGAGGTTTCATATCATTTTGCAGTTTCTTCCTTTTTTATTCACTCCTCTGTCTCATCCATAAATGATCACCTTCTCATTGGTTCTCCACACATAATGTGATTTCTGGTGCTCTGCTGTTATTAGTTAATACCATGTGAGAAAACATGTTTAAATTGTTTTGTGCAGGAAATACTCTTGGTCAGTGCAATTTTGCTTTCCCTAAACAGAGCCTGGCCATTGGCCTTGGGCAGAACTCAAGTGGAGGAACACTGCTACAGGTATGTTCTGGGACACCTTGCCACCAGTACTTTGCAGCATAATAAGTTTGAAGCTGAACATGCAAAAATTATTTTCTTTGAGATCTTATGGACCATCCTGGAATTGACTGCTTATGATTACTTTTGGGAACCTCACCTCTTTTTACATCTGCACCACCAAGCAGTAACAGGCTGATGTTTTGGGGCAGTCTCACTCACTTTGCTCCAGAAAGAAAGCGTTGTTACTGCCTACTGTACTGTCTGAGGCCCAACACACTCTATGCCAAGGAATAAATTCTGAGATTACTGCACAGAGAAGTCTCACAGAAAGTACGTTTGTAATTCTTCAGCTCTCTGAATTCTTCCCAGTTCACTGGGAAGAACATCGAAGTATTTTCAGATTTTTACTGCTGAAAACACTTTTTGTTCTTGTGCCCACACATATCTGATAGAACTATGTCTCTGCCTCCTTTAAATGCTCTTTTAGCTAATGTACTGCATTACGCATACTGTTGGAAAAGAAAATGAAAAGCAGACTCCTCCTGAAGCCTATTTGTACTTCTCTGTATTAATTTGCAGGACTGACAAAAATTGCGCTATATGGGAAACAAATATCATTCCACTGGTTTTGCATATAATCTGCTATATTAAATTTTGATTGAGGTTATCTGTCTAACTTGTAGGCCTATATATGCAAATCAAAAGCATTAAGTATTGTGTCTGGCTAACAGCCAGAAAGTCTGAATCACAATCAGTGGAAAATACAAAAGAAATTTTCCCATATCAGTAAGGAGGAAATTAGATGCTTTACAGGGCTTTGTCCATTTCTTCTATGATTCTTCAGTACTAAGAAAAGTTGAGGCTGAACAACATCATTCCAGTTAATGGAAATTTTTTTGTATATAGAAACCAATATAGAAAAAAAAAAGATATTTATCTCTGAAGGTGCTTTGATGATTGGAAGGCTTTCTGGGCACTCAGAAACAAGAGAGGTTGTGTGAACCTTGAAAAATCAGCTTCAAGGTCTTTCATCAAGCTGTCCTGGTTCAAAAAAGAAGATGTGTTTTTCATGTTTATACCTAATCAGGTCTCCCAATATATTGGTTTTATGTGGCAAGGTTTTGGTAGCGGGGGGGGGTTACAGGGGTGGCTTCTGTAAGAAGCTGCTGGAAGCTTCCCCTGTGTTCGAGAGAGAGCGAGCCCATACCGGCCGGCTCTAAGACGGACCCGCCGCCGGCCAAGGCCAAGCCAATCAGTGATAGTGGTAACGCCTCTGTGATAACATTTTTAAGAAGGAAGAAAAGTTGGGACAGGGAGAAACAGCCGCGGGAGAGAGGAGTGAGAACATGTAAGAGAAACAAGCCTGCGGACACCAAGGTCAGTGAAGAAGGAGGGGGAGGAGATGCTCCAGGCGCCGGAGCGAAGATTCCCCTGCAGCCCGTGGTGAAGACCCTGGTGAGGCAGGCTGTCCCCCTGCAGTCCAGGGAGGTCCACGGTGGAGCAGATCTCCACCTGCAGCCCGTGGAGGACCCCACGCCGGAGCAGGTGGGTTCCCGAAGGAGGCTGTGACCCCGTGGGAACCCCGCGCTGGAGCAGGTTCCTGGCAGGACCTGCGGATCTGCGGAGAGAGGAGCCCGTGGAGCAGGTTTTCTGGCAGGACTTGTGACCCCGTGGGGAACCCGTGCTGGAGCAGTGTGCTCCTGAAGGACTGCACACCGTGGAAAGGACCCATGCTGGAGCAGTTCGTGAAGAGCTGCAGCCTGTGGGAATGGCCCACGTTGGAGACGTTCATGGAGGACTGTCTCCCGTGGGTGGGACCCCACGCTGGAGCGGGGGAAGAGTGTGATGAGCCCTCATCCTGAGGAGGTGAAGCGGCAGAAAATAACGTGTGATGACCGTAAACCCCATCCCTGTCCCCCTTGTGCTGCTGGGGGGGCTTGGTGGAGAAATCCGGGAGTGAAGTTGTGCCCGGGAAGAAGGGAGGGGTGGAGGGAAGGTGTTCTGAGATTTCGTTTTATTTCTCATTACCTTACTGTGGCTGATTTGTAATAAATTGAGCTAATTTTCCCTAAGCTGAGTCTGTTTTGCCCGTGACGGTAATTAGTGAATGATCTCTCCTGTCCTTATCTCGACCCGCAAGCTTTTTGTTATATATTTATCTCCCCTGTCCAGCTGAGGATGGGGGAGTGATAGAATGGCTTTGGTGGGCAACTGGCGTCCAGCCAGGGTCAACCCATTACACCCAGACACTTACTTTCTATGCAGAGATGACACTGAGTATTATTCTTATTTTACTCTTACACTGTAGTCATGTAAATGAGAATCTGAATTTACCTGTCACTATAGTCTACAGTACAGTGCTGGCACTAATGCGAACCATGCAACAGGGTTTGGGTCACACCATCATCCACCCATCTGAATTACTGTGGTTGCATCTGTTCTTGTGGTGTCAGTATTATGGAATATGTGGGCAACTGCGGGAGGACTATGGCTGTGGAACCGTGCAGATGGGAGATAGTGAGGCAAGCATTGCAGATGGCAAAACAGGGAGCCTCCTGCCAATCCTTGCACTGGTGCCCATGCCAACCATACTATGGCTCTCTACGTACCAAATTAATCCGTTGCGTGGGCCTACTCATTTCAAATGAAGACTTTTGAAACTTTTTGATACCCAGGATCAATTGTCAAGCTGCACAAGATCTGCAACTGAGACACTTTCAGGAAAGAAAACTCAAAAAACTGCCCCTGCCTTTGGCTGTTTGGAGAGAAATTAGCAGTCAGATTAAATTAGAGAAACAGCCTAGAAAGTTCCTGTGAAACTGCTTCTCTCTCACTTCCTCTCCTCTGTGTTATGGTCTGGATGAGAAGACATCTCACTGACTCAGTGCATGAATCAGTGCAGCAGCTCTGGAGTGACCAGCACATCAGCAGAAACAGTGTCAGCAAGAGGGAGAGAGCTGTAGGGCAGAACGGCTCAACCAGAGCATGCTGCTTTAAAACAGCACCACGTGCTGCAGGGCTTCAAGTGACAAGAGAGAATTTATTTCAGTAACCACTCGTTTACTAGAAGGCGTCTGACAGCCTGGAGAGGAAGCACAGCCACCTGACCACACAACCTCTCTCCTTCAGCGTAAACTTCTCAGTCTTTGCTGCTGTTATGCTCCTGGGGACCTTCTGGGGACCAGAAGTTCCTCTCTCATTAACCTCATTATCTCACCTTACATCAGCAAGTTAGGCTTTCTTGGCAGGCTTGCGATTTCCCCTGCAAAGTTCCCCACAGAAGACCATTTTAATTGCAGTTTTGCTGCAAAAAATGCAATTTAGCTGTCTACAGGTATTTCCTCGTGTTGACTATATTCTGCTTGACTTGAAAACTGCTTCCTGCACTGTGCTGAGTGTCAGTGGGTAGCAGGTGAGAGTGTGAGTATGGGCAGACAGATGTAGGGGTGTGTATCCTCTCTGGCCTCTACAGAAAAGACTTGTACAGGGACTACTGCATCCTGATACTGCATCATGTTTAATTACATTGTGCTGTTGATTAAGTTAAGGAGCCCTATGCAGCAGGGTTGAATTCAATCTAATAAATACGGTGAACAGGAACTGAACAATTGACTTCATGCATGCTCAAGAAACTGAGCAGCAAAGTGGAGAACAGGGAAAGATGGAGAATAAGAGGTGGAATATGAGGCAGAGCAGAAAGGGGCAGACAGAAAGAGAACTGCAGAGACCAACATGGACAAAGGTTAGCATAAGAAGAAAATAAAAATAGCTGTGATGAAGCATAGTAGGTGGTGGCATACCAGATACCAGTAACAGCCAGGCAAGTTCTTGGCCATCCAGATTTCAAAATATATTGATTTTCAAGGATTTGTCTTTAAATCCTGGAAACATTTTAAAAAGGTTTGAGAGTCCCAAGTAAGAACATATGTATACACATACATAAGATATAATGTGGTTGATCTGAGAAATTACAATATTTATCCTGGTATAATACAGGCATTATTTATAGTGGGAAAGTTAGTCCCCCAAAATGGGGCTTCTGCAGGTTTTTGTGGCTGCTACAGATTGTATGTTTGAAAAATCTGCATTAAATGCTCACAGTAAGATTAATATATGTCATCTGAAGAGAAAGAACAACAGTTATTTTCACAGATAGGTTTTTTCTGTAATAAAATAAATGAGTGCTTAGCAATATTACTAACAACAAACTTTAAAGCATTAGCAAAAAATGCTGGGTTTAATAAAAATTTAAAAACCACCAGCAACTCACATAATTCTCCCCATGCACCACTTTCTTTAGACACGCTTTTTCACTTAAATGTAAAGACGTTAAAAAATCTCTATATATTGCATGTGAAATTTCAGCACAAAAGTTAGCTGGTGACATATTATTTTACTTATGACAACTACAATCAATACAACCAAGGCTCAAAGCAAAGTTTTATGGCTATTTTATAAACTTAGGAATGTACTTTGGGAATTTATCATGGAAACATTGACTCAACCTGTATTTAAGGAATAACTAGGGCAAGCTCTGTGATGGGGTGTAGCCCAAAATGCACGTGCTACTTCTGCTGAGTTACAGCTATGGCTTGGTAATGGGGAGCACTGAGGTGGTATTAGGCAGAACCAAAATGTGGCTGGTGTGTTTGAGATGCTCTTCTGCTTTCCCACCCGAGGGTGCATGAAACCTCTAAGTACTTAGGGTGATATTCTCAAAAGTATTTTGGTACCCATTTTTCTGTGAAATTAGTAATTTAGATGCTTACATGCCTCTGAAAACACAGTTGTTAGTAGCCAAATTGACAGGATTTAATGTGGAAAAAAATAATTTTAACTCTCGTTAAAAGTATTTATGATGTTGCTCGTTCATACAATCGCTGCATTTGTCCCCAAAAGATAAAAAAAAGGATAAAAACATGATGCCTTACTGTCTGAAATAACTGGTGATTCCTTTATTTTATAGCAGGGTCTTATTAACACTTGATTTGATGGGGAGTCAAGCTTCTGAAGTCTAGCAGCTGTAGGATGATTTTGGCTTTGGGTTTTGGTTTTTTTTTTAAATATGTCTCTAATCCTCAGAGCTGCAATGAAAAGTTTAAAAATATGACTGGAGGATCAAAGGTCGTATTTTGGGGATCTTAGAGGATCAAAGGAGAAAAATAAGAATAACCCCACATTGTGGTATTATTGAAGTTAGAAATATGCTTAAGGCTATATCATGTTGGGGGGGAGGCTGATTCATGGTGGTTTTTTAGGTTTGCGAATTTGGCCATACTGACATTATGTTACTTCCTGAAACTTATTTTACATTATCCACTGTTATTCATATAAATAACCTACAAGAAGAAAAGGAATTAATTTGGATTTAAAATACTAAATGTGGAAAATAAATTATAATATTGTAGGAAACAATTCTGCATAAATAAGGGAATGGATTATATATATGGTAGATTTTATTCCACCTTATATGTTTGTTAATTTAATAAAGAACAGCCAGGAGATCTGCTTACTTATGATACCTAGTGCTAAAATCCTTCTAAAGAAATTCTACCTCTTTTTTTCTTTATTTTTTAACTTTCAAGACCATACTTGCAATGAAAAATGTCGTGACAGTTTTTTGAGAGACATGTTCAGTAGTAATTTTCTCACTTCTTGATTCCAGGGGTCAGTCATTCCCATATCCCTTGTCAGCAGCACTTGGTTGGCAGAACAGTTTATATAAATGTTGGGGGAAAGTGGCTGTTACAGACCTGTTCCTCTTTTTGGGGGGGACTCGCAGGCTGCCCCAGGCACCATTTATTGTCTGGGGGAATTCTGCTTCCTCTGTCCATGTGCCATTAATATTCCTTTCTGATGCGGTGACAATGTTGTTAAGCCCTGCGGTCTCATTTCTGGGTCTGTTTCCTTCCATGACGTCCTGTAGGAACCTATAGGACAGTTATGTATAACATTAAAGAAGAGGGTTCATATTTTTATTTGATTCTGTATGGTTTTAGAGAAGTGGCTACTGACTTTATACCTGTATCTGTTAAATCCTGAGACTTCCATAAGGAGGGAAGTAAATCTGAATTCTTTTATTTCTTGAAGATAGCCATCACAGTCCTATATTTTTTTCAGAATATAAGAAGATTTTCATGGAAAACACTTCCCCTTCTCCCCTCAATGCTTATAAATAATTTTATCATAGAATCCTGTAAGATTTGTTAGAGGTAACTACCGTGCAGCCTCTGCGAATGCATACATGCACAGCTTTGAACCCAGTGAAAATCTGTGTTTAAGTGATGTGATCAAAGGTCTGTGGCTGTAACGGGCTTGGTCCAATTCTCCAATTCAGACAGCGTAAAATGGTGTAGAGATTGTCCAGGGAAGAAGAGTCACTTTTTTTTCTGGAACTAAACCTCCGATTTTGATGCAGAAGGTCTGTTTGTTTCTATGTGTATGAAAACCACTGGCTGTTTTAAGGCAAAGACATCTCTCTCTCTTTGCGGTCCACAAATCTCAGCCCCGAAAGCCTGCCTGGCAGCAGGGGTGGCATTGGCATGGTTTTGCTCTGTAGCTGCAAGGCAGCGTGCTCTGAAACACACCAGCAACCGGCGCAGCCACAGGTGAAGCGGATCCTGAAAGCTTTTCGTCTTCTGATACTCCGTAACGCCAAAATCGTTTCCCCGCGGGGCGTGATCCACCTCTTGTCGCTCGGCCGAATTCGCGTTTGAAGGCTTTTTGGAGGGAGGGAGCGGGGAAAAAAACAAAACAAAACAAAACAAAAATCTATGTTCAAGAGGGGACCGGGGCCCTCCGGGGCTTGGCACAAGTTCTCTGGCAAGCAAGGGGGAGGGCAGCGCGGTGCTTTTGCCCAGCGGGAGTGAGCCTGGCCGGGACGCCGGGCTGGTCCCCCCGCCCAGCGCCATCCCTCGGGCCGCGGGGCCGCTGCAGCAGCCGGGCCGGGCCGTGCAAAGCCGGTTCGCTCAAGGCTGCTGGCTGGCCCGGGAACGCTTGCGGGGGACCGAGGGGGGAAATAACCCTCCTTTAGGGCACGACCGCGAGAAATCCTGGGGGAGGGAGGAAAAGGAACCGCGCCGCCTTTGTGCGTTTTTAGCAAGGTGAAACCCAGCCTTTTCGCCCACCCCAGTGCTCCAGCAGCCCGGGGGATGCGGGCACAGCCCCAGCTCCTCTTCCCCCCCAAAATAAAACAAACAGGGGGGGCCGGGGCGAGCGGGAGCCCGGGGGGGGGAAGCGGCCGCGAACACGCGGCGGGCTGCGGAGCTTGGCCGCGGAGGAAAGTTGTGTCGTGCTCGTCGTGCACTTCCTGGCGAACCGGCCGGGGCTCTCGGCAGCGCCCGGGAACCTCCTCCCTCCCCGGCCGGGCTCCCCGCGGGGCTCCGCCGGGCAGCGCTCGCCCGCCGAGCTCTCCGCGGGGAAGCCGCGCTCCCTCCGCCCGGCCCGGCCCGGCTCGGTCCCCCGCGACCGCCGGTCTGCCAAGAGCCTCGCCCGAGCGCCTTCCTCTTTTCGTTTTTTTTTTTTTTTTTGTGGCGTTTGGGTGTTTTGGGGTTGTTGTTTTTTTTTCTTTCTTCGGGGGAGAGTGCCGCCGGGCTGGGCGAGGGGAAGGAAACTTTCTCACCCCCCCAGGATGCTCCGGATATTTTTGAAAGGGCGGAAGAGTGAGAAGGCAAGCAGCTTTTGTAAGGGCATCTCATGCTCTTGAGAAGGTCCCCCCTGACACCTCGCTGCTGGGATTAAAGGCCGGAGCTGGAGAAACTCCTCCCCTTCCCTCTGCTTCTCCTATCCTCCCCCCCTACCCCCCCCCCCCCCCCCCAATTTCCTAAGGCCATTAAAAAAAAAAGAAAAGAAAAAAGAAAATAAGGAGCCTGGAGTAACTGCGGCCGGTGGGACGGTGGGGAGAGGTGGAAAAGGAGCTTCCCTCTCCAGATCCATTGCCCAGCACCACGTCTGGGTGAAGGGATGGGAAGCACTGCCATGGACAAGAAGAAAGATGCCTCCAGCAGCAGCGGCAGCAGGAAAACCTCCAGCCAGAAGAAACTCATGTTGCGAGTGCACATCCCCGTAAGTGGCTCCTGGCTCTTCCTCCCCTTCCGCAGCTGGCGTGGCTTGGGCGCTGGAGCATGTTTTTCTCTGACATGTAGCGCAGCGAAAGGCAGGGAGAGGTGTTTCCTGCTGCTGAGGTGTGGAGTTTGGGGGATGCTGGGCTGGGGGGTGCAGCCTGTGCAACAGGCAAGTCCTCCACAGCTGGGGTGGGTTGGAGCATGGTGGGGTCCTCTGCTCTCTGCCCCCCGTGCAGTGCTGGGAGCTCAGGGTGCAGTGTCTGTGGCACGGAGGAGCGAGGATAACTCCGGCTGCACCACTGCTTCCCTGCCCTGGGCTGTGGGTTTGGTTCAGTATGTCTCATCCAGTTCACACACAGACTCACAGTACGGTTTAGCAAAAGGTCTGTTCCCCCCAAAATGCTGGTCTCAACATCCCCGGGTTTGGCTCTGGGAACTGTCCGTGCCTTGTGGCTGAATCAGTGTTTAATCTGACTCTTCCCTCTCTCAAAACTAGTCCACATTTGAATTTCCCAGGGCTGGGAAGCCCAGAGCTCTCTCAGATTTCGACACAAGCAGTCTGTTTATTGCTGAAAGAGCAGGGACAGTTGTATTGCTGTGGTGGAGCAGACTAGGGAGCCATGCAGTCTGTTCACCCACTCTGTTTTGTTTTGTATATCCACACTATAAAGAAACACGCAAGAAACTCTAGTATATAGATACAGAATAACCTCAGACCAAAAGTTTCTCTCTGTTCCCAGTGAGTACTAAAAGGATGGCTGGCTCTCTCTTCAAGAGTTTACATGCCTTTCAAAACTTTGATTACTGTTTTTCTTTACTATTAGGATGTTCTTGTTATCTACATAACCATTTAGTTTTTTTATTCTCAGTCCCGATGTGCTTTTAGTTTTAGTGCTTCTGGCAAGAAATGGCAGAGTCCCTGTATCTTTTCCTGTGCAATCTGTTTTGGCTTTTTTTTTTTTTTTTAAATCTCATTATATAAAAGTGGGAAACAGTCCTACACGTGTGTCTGCCAGTTCGCCAGGGAGCAAAAAGATATTTCGGGTTCTAAGTTTTTCCTTTGTTTTAGGGAAGAATAAGAAGTCAAAGCAAATTTATTAGGTGTCTTGAGTGTGTGGAATAAAATGGAGGAGAAATACATGTCTCTTCTGCAGATTTCATTTTTCTCTGGAGAGGAATGCAAGCCCAAGAGCTTAAGCCAAACTTCTGGAACTCTAAGTGCATTCAGTACTAGGAGAAAAGGGTCTGTTTCTGCTAACATGGGTGTTGCCTATGCATTTGTGACAGTTTTTAGGCAATAATCTTTGCCTTGTTACCAGTAGTACTTCACAGTAGGGATGTAAAATACCAAAAAGATAAAATGTACCACACCAAAGCGCCACTCACCCTGTGCACCTTATTCCTTTCCATCCTGCTCGCTGCACTGAGTATGTCATCTCTTTCCATAGCCCCCCCACCTCTGACTCAGTCTAGCCAGGAACTTCTGTGCAGCTGGATCTCCACCTCTGCTCCAAGAAGCTGCATTTTCTGCCTGCTGAAGAGCCATAGGTAGTTTGGGAGATGCTGCAGTTGCTGCAGGATTTTGTAGGATTCATCTGGTGCTTTTGAAATACCTTCTGACCACCAGATAACTCTGACCACACCAGTACTTACAGCAGTTTTCCCTGTTTTATGGTTGTGAAGCTAAGGTGGAAAAAGTGCCTAAGTAACTTGTTCACACTTAAGCAATATTGACAGAGGAAGACTAATGCTTTTTCCTAATTTTCCTAAGCTTGTAGACAACCTTTCTTCATGACTGTTGCCTTAGTTCTGTCTTGGATGGACCATCATTAGTAGTGGGCCATAATTTTTCATGTTCATTAATCTCTTGGCTTCTTTGCTATGCAGCTTGTCACCTAGGTAGTGGTAGTTATTCAGATACAAGCCTGCAAATGCCTGATATTGCTCTGAAGTCAACATGAGTATTATTGTTCACCCAGTTGGAAGCAATTCAAGATTTGGTAATAAGATAACACCTTCCATCCCTCCTCTCCATCCCCAAAATATGATCCTTCTGTTCCATTCTGCATCATTGTAGCATTCTGCATCATTGTAGCATTCCTGAAATGGACTATTGGGCTCAGGATCTTTCAGGTTGTACCCACATTTTTGGTGGTTTTCTGTTATCTGGCAGAGTTTAAATATGACTGTGCTATAAGAAAGAACATTTTTCTCATTCTCCTCATTTGACAGTGGAATCTGCATTTGAAAAGATCCATTTAGACTGTTTTTTTTTCTCTTTCATAACGTTTTCTTGGCTGTTGTTTTGAAGCATCGTTCCTATTATTTCAGTGGCGCCTGTCAGTGTAGCTGTAGTTGTCAAGGGAGCTTTCACCAGACAGTAATTTTTATTTTGTTCATCCTCTTCTTTGTGTTGCTGTGAGATCATGTTTATTGCTGAGACATGTAATTCTTGCTCATTGAGATCTTCAAATTAGGAACAAGAGAAGGACTAACAAGGTCTGAGTAGGAGGGGAGAGAGGAGTCAATTCTGAAAGAGAAAGCAGTGGGACAGAAAGGTACTGCTGTGGTGCAGGCTATCCTGAAACATATTTATTAGTCATGTAGAAATGCTGACTGAAAAAGTAATGACAAATATTGTGCAAAAAAAAAAAAAAAAGGCGAATAGTGCAAAATACACTACAATTAGGTTAGAGGATTGTGGAATAATAGGCATGTCTGAAAAGAAAGTTGTATGCTTTTGTTCCCTCTCCCACATATTTTTATTTTTTGGGTTTGCCTGTGACAGTGGAAAAAAGATGTATCAATTTAAGAAAGCGGGTTTTGTGTCTTGCAGCACTCCAGGGCATTTCTCAGGTACATCTTTCTCAAGCGAGAACAAGACATGATACAAAAATTGTGGAAACACTCTATTTTCACCTTCTTTCTGTGCTCATTCTCCTTCGGCACAAGTGGGTGATGCCCAACCCTTGCTTCTGGGAATAGTGGTAGACCACTAAGTTCCTGCTAGTTGGGTTTCCTATCTACTCTCAACTTGGTGTTCAGTAGCCAAGAGTAAAGTGGGGGCACCTGTATTCTGTTAGCATGGCAGGGAATTACTTGCTAAATTGTTGCACCAATTGAACAATTTTTTGTTTTGTTTGTTTGTTGTTTTCCTTGCAAATACACAACTGACTAACCAACTAGTAGTTTCGATGGACCATAATATAACTGCAGGAGCCTTTGTAAAGTAGAGGTCATATATATCACCCTCTGTCTTTCCCAGCAGCACATTCTGAAGTCTTCAAATTAGAGATGCCTAAATGGAAATTTCTGGTCCAAATACCTTTGAAAGCTGCTACAGATATGAATAGAAACCTTTGCTCTCTAGATGCATCACATCTGTAATATGAAGACATTAGCATTATAAAATTCCTTTTTAAGCCATTAGAAGTTAATGCTTGCACATTGCTTTGAACATTTCAGAAAGTCTTTTCTAAGATGGGACGCAATTGTCTGCTGAGTAGGAACTCACAGCAGTGAGATCAGTATGTTCTTTTGTCATTTTGCAAAATTGATCTGTTCTAATGTTAACATTACCATTGTAATCCCATGTTGCTGGAAAGAAAAGGAGAGATTCTGCTCTTGCTTACTTTGAATTTCATCTGGGATAATTCAGTCAGTGCCAGCAAAGTTATGTTGTATTTACACTAGTGCAACTGAGGGCAGACCCTGTCTCAAGAGCTTCACCATGGCAAGTGCCAAGCACCTGGTGCTCCCAGCAGGTGGAAATTGCAGAACCTTGGCACTTCCTTGGATTTTTCCCAAATACATCACAAGGTGACTTTTTATTCAAATGAATAAAGAGATTTTTTCACAGTAAGGACAAAAATAACATCTGCAAATGAATATAAAAACATCTTTCAGTTCAGTGAAGTGTCTGTTGCCTCTGGTACTTCAGCCCTGACAGCAGAGTTGGTGCACTAGAAAGATGCTCTTGGAGATTATGATCCTTTATTTTCAATGTCACACAAACAAACATCTCTGCACACTTTCTCCCATTTCTTTATCAACCTCTATGATTTTGAACAGTCTCCTCAATGTGCAAATTTATTGCTGTTTCCAGGCTTGTTGTTACATTGGAATGCCAGGCTGAAACATCAGATGGCTTCAATATTTCTAACCCGATAGATGACAATGATGTTCTGACAGCTAGTGTTGGCTCAGGCTCTGCCCCTCCATCTTGCTTTCCACACTTGCAGTCATTAATGGCTGCATGCCTAATAAATCACTGTGAAATGATTTTGTTCTGTCACAGTTTTTTTGCAGGGTGCTTGTCTCCCGGTAATTGCTGGGTGGGCTGATGAGAATAGCACTTCAGTGTAGGGATCACTTTAGCAAGCTGCAGATGAGGAATAAGCTGGTCAGTTCTTTCAGAGGAGGTGAGGGAATCGGCTTCCAATGTGATCTAGGAATGAAAAAAAAAAAAAAAATTGTTTTCTTGGGAAAAGGAGGTAGGGGGAGAGCGAGACAGAGGAGAGAGAAATGTTTCCCTAAAATTAAATCTGCAACTGTCCTGCCCCTTGCTCTCATAGGGCGGACTCTGAGTTGTCCTGAGCCTCTGTGGCCTTAAAGTTTAAATTTGGATTCCTTCCTAAAGGGCTGATATATTAAGGATCTGAAGGGCAAGTGGTATTTGCTCAGGAGTGTTGAGCTTGCACTTTGAATCTACCTGAAGGAAAAAAGGATTTATGTTTGTAGTCATAATAGCTGCCTCTGTAATTAAGGAAGTTCTTAGTCTTTTTGCTTTTAAAGCATAACACAAACTGATCATCAGGTTATTGAAAAGTACTGCTTCTTTAAAACATCGCTTTTTCTGGTAGGAAATTCTGCTCCTAAATGGTCTCATCCAATCTCCTTTATTTATACCTGTGAGCCTGTGAAGAATGTGGTCTCAGAAAAATATTAATTTCCTTGGAGGAATAAGTCATGAATGTGGAAGGAACCTCACAGAAAGGTGGATGGTGAGACTTTTGGCCTCAGGGAATGTTACTCACACCATGCTTATATTGGGAATTACTAAATCAGAAGAAAATGTCGTGCTCCTAGGGGGATCAGGAGTGAAGCAGAAAGTAGTGATCTCCACCTGGGAGGTTCCAGTGCCTGTTCACACATCTGCAACATTCAACTTATGCCCAGTTTCACCTGGGCACTACATTGCATTCAAGGGAGCTGCTCAGATGTGACCAAAAGCAGAATTTAACCCTGAAGACAGGATTCAACAATCATTTTGTTGATGATGTATGGACAGTCATGGCAGTAGGTTGGTGTGTCTGTGTGCTGGCTTGGCAGGCTAATGGGAGTAGAAAGGAACCAAAACTGTGTCAGCATGGCTGTTTGTAGACCAAATTGTGGACATTCATGTTGAGTGAAATACCATGTATAATTCTCATCCCTTTGAAAAAGAGCTGAATTTATATCAAAAGACATCCCATGCATAGGGAATAATGAAAGAGGAGAGTTGGTTATAAAAGAAATGAAGCATCAAGGAAGACATCAGTAGCAGACAAGAGATGCCACAGAATATGTCTGTCTGGCATAGAAATAGCCCCTTTGTGGGCTACGTTACCCTAGACTGATCATCAGGCTTTGACAATTAGCCTGCTTTCAGGGCCTGATCTGGTTGCAGAGGACTGCTGTCTCAATTTGCTACTATTGCTTGTGCTGTAGACACACTGGAGAAAGTGTTATGGCCTAACAAATAGGGAGAGTTATGCATGTCTTCAAAGACAAAAAACAACTTGAATGTATCTTGAATGGAGTATGTTTTTTCTCCTAGAAAGGAGAACTTATGTATACATGTGAATGTAAGATGCCATCAATAAATGTATTATTGATGGTTTGGTGATATAGTGCTGTGCTACTACTAAACTATTTCTAGTACTAGCAGTGAGTTGAAACAGTGATGCGTATGACAATTTCTGCTGCAGAATCATTTTTGTGTTTATTCTTTAGGTAGTTGTAGAAACTGGAATATAATGCTTCAGTTTAGTGTTTGCTTCTGTAGTACTGTCTCTCTTAAATTGCTTGCATATAACTACATATGAAATTGTTAAAGCGTGAAAGCATTATTTACATGGTAGAGAATCAAAACACAACATGGTACTTCAGGTTTCGACACTGAGGATTCATAGAATAGTATACAGCGTCCTTCAAATTTTCATATAATTTAGCATGACAGTAAATTACATTATGTAAGCGTGACTTAGTGGGATGCATAGCAAATGCATTGCAGCATGTGTTTCATGGTTGTCATTTATATCACACTCCGTGATTGTTCAGACTTTATGGTCATTATTGCAAAGGGTCCCTGTGACCTTCTGCTCCAAAAACAGAACCTATGTCATAAGCTGAAGACTTAATCTGTTTTTGCAACCAGGGTGATAGAGCTATATGCCTTTTTTAAGCTGCTGGAGAACACATTCATAGATCTGGAGTTTCATTAGGAGGAAGTGTGTGCATTAGAAGCATTATCTGCCATGGTATGAAGCCTTTATCATCATTTATTTACACCAGGCATTGTGTGATTTTCAGTCATCTTTTCACGTCAGTAATGCTGCTGGAAAAGTGAAGACAAGAAAATACTCTGCTTCTGCAAGCTGAAGAAAGAAAAGCTATCTGAGTGATCAGAGTGCTGGCTTACAGCACTATGAAACGCAGGATTTTCCTGCTCAGTTGTAGACTTATTCGTGGTATTTTGTGAATGACTGATGTTCAGATCTGTTTTGTGGAAGCTATGTGCCTGTTGATTCCTTTAGAAAAGTTTGGAAACTTGTTTTCCATGGAATTAGAGAAATCAATGCTTGGTGAGCTAAATTAGGGGTAAAATTTGAATCCAGTCATGAAGAAACATTTCATTGAAGACAAGCTCTCCATAGAAAAGGTATAGTTGTAAGAATGTGATGGACTAAACAGGTGCCATTAGCATTGCCTATAGCCTGCATAGTGGAAGAAATGGATTGTTACCTGCATGCCACTTATTTTGAATGGACTCCACATGGAAATCAAGAAAGACACCTGGAATTATGCACAGAATCCTGAAGTGTATCACGATGACTCTATTTTTGCTACCTAGCCATAATCTTTGACAAGTTTCCACAGATTCAGGACTGTTCTATGCCTTTAAATAGTTGTGCATTTAATATGTTTGCTAAGCCTTTATTGTCTTGCTTTTGGTGATACGGCCTTTAAAAGGTATAACTGCTAACAAGTGTTTTTATAGAATCATGAAATAGTTGAGGTTGGAAGAGGCCTCTGGAGATTGTCTAGTCCAGTCCTCCTGCTGACCCTGCGGTCAGCTAGACCAGGTTGCTCGGGACTGTGTCCCACCAGATTCTGAGTATCTCCAAGGATGGAGACTGCACAACTTCATTGCTCTGAAAGAATGCATTTGGGCAAGTGAAAGCTCCTTGAAACTAAATACTGTTCAGCCACTACACAGGCACACTGAAATTAACTCCACAGTTGGTTGGATCTTGTCCCCACATCTGGGGATTGAATTGGATTTGGCCACGTAGTGTAGAGACTTCTGGGAGAAGCATGCTCTGAGATGGGAGTTGAAACTGGAGGCACAATAGTCCCAACAAGGCTTGTGGAAGAAAGGGACAGTAAGGAAGAGATTTAAAAGGTGCTTAGTCAGTGTTATCACAATACATATGGGAGTTTGCCAGCTTCTCAGTAGAGCATTGCATCTCCTGGAATGTGGTTTTCATCATGTGTTGTCATTCCTTTTGCATAAATTAATTAGAGGGGAATTTGCTGTGACTGAGTATTAATCATGGCATCTGTGTTGGAAGTGTGATCTAAAACAAGAGGCATGAGGAAAGACAGTTCAGGGATAAGAGCAGTAAATCATCACCTAGCTGTCTGAATCTCTATCTGCTATATTGCCTGAGGTTGGGCAGAGGAGAGTCCTTGATGTAAGCTTTGCATTGCTGAAGGGCTGAAGCTTGAGGTCCACAAAGAAGAAACTTTTAAAGTATCAGTGAGCCACATTGAAACAGTGAAACATCTTATGGGATGTTCTTTCCATCCATGACTGAACGCTGTTGAACTAGATGTCTATGCATGCATAAGGATACATACGTTAGTAAAGACAAACTCTCTGAAGAATTTAAAGCCTTCATAGGTGCTACAGACTGGAGGCAGTTGAGAGGAAACGATGTTGTCCCTGCAATACTGATGCTCAAGTAGATAGAGTTTAAGCAACTTGCCTCATGTTGTACAGGAGTGTGATAGTTGGACTCATGAAGTCTTGAGACCTAGTTCATTTATCTTAACCGTAAGCCCAACCTTCTTCCTATCTTATTTGTCCCATAAGGATCCATGTACAAGCTCAGCCTAAGTCAGCAGTGATGGAAAATATTTTTCCGTTTGCATTTTGAAAATACCTGTGAAGTGAAAGGATTCCAGTCTAACGTCTACAGACAGTTGTGCTGTGTCCTAAAATAACACTGTTAGGACTCTTGGCAGTCTGATCAGGAAGACCAAGGGTTGAGGTTATTAGGTAAATCAGAGGAGACTATATTAAATTCCAGCATCAAAGGTGGTACTTCAATGAGTGTGCCTACTTATCACACCCTCCATGTGGTTCATGTGGTTGTTGAAAGTTGTGAAACGTTAGTCTTTTTTTTTCTGAATAGCTGGTGGCAGATCAGTTGTAGAGCTCTTGAAACAAGGCATCTGGCATCTGCAGCCATTTAGCAGTCATCTATAAACTTAAGCTCATGAGGTTTGGGACATTCGAAACAGCACTTGACCAGCCACCTTCAACCTACAGCACCCTCCAAAGAGTTTGCAGGCATCCTGTCTGCTTTCTGTACTCCACTGACTTGTCTTTCCAGTTGCTGGAGCTGGGCTTTCCCCAGTACTGCTGCCAGCTAGTGCAGGAGAGAGAATTCCAGCGTGGTCTCAACACTGTTCTTCTTGGATATTCCCTCCACTAATGCTAGACCAACTTTACATTTTTATGGGGAAAATGGAGAGCTTCT
The DNA here is from genome assembly GCF_964188355.1 of Buteo buteo. NCBI lineage: Eukaryota > Metazoa > Chordata > Aves > Accipitriformes > Accipitridae > Buteo > Buteo buteo. Next base: position 7,962,098 of record NC_134172.1, on the reverse strand, counting down.
GCCATCTGAAAAGTTGAGCCAACATTATTCATAAACATAAGATTTATAGCCTGAAATGAATGGGAGGTAGAAGATGTTATTCAGCTGTTCTCTTTGCCCTTTTATTTAGCTAGTTGATGTTAAAGGTAAATACTAATTTAATAGACTTCTTTTAGTTGGGTGATGATTAATTATACATTTTCCTTATATTTTTTATGTTTTTGAGAATGACTGTACGTGCTCTAAGCTATGCAGATGCAGGAGGGTACATGCCAGCATTTTTCTTTATAAAGTAATACCAGTAGTTCAAAAACTGCAATTACTTCAATTCCTTTTTTTCTGTATTGTGTACTTAGAGTTCTGGCTCCTTTCACTGTGGCAGACCTGTGGAGGCATCATCAGTTGGCATGCAAAAGTTGCTGTTAAATGAACTCTTCTGATTTTCAGCTGAAACACTGAAGTCAGTAAAAGAGGAAACATGCCTTACTTAACCATGTACAATAGTGGGCTAGTCTCCATTACTTAGTAAGAAAAAAATGTTTTTCACCCAGTATTCAGCAGCTGTCCTGGTAGACCTCAACCAATAGTTAACAAGGCAAAGCAAGCTGCTGTTCACCAGTTGGCTTTATTAACAGACTATGTGTATCCTCCTATCCCACCGCAATGCTGAATAAAACGTGTTATCTTACAATGCCTTCTTAGTTAGCCAACATGCTTTATTTTCATGGTGTACATTGTCAGATAAAACAAGTGAGTGGTAACTTGGTAAGCCTTGGTAATTCATTGACTTTTGATGTCCATCTGTCTATAATCTGAGATCCAAAAATCCAAGAACAGATGACTCAAGTTTACTTGAAATGCCATTCACAAGATTAATCCTTGAGGAAAAAAAAAAGGTGCTAAGAAGCCTAGTAGTTCAGAGAGATGGGATTTTCAAAATAATTTAGGTTCCTTTGCAGTATTTGAAAATGCTACTAGTCCACTTGCATCAGGATGTCCTTAAATACATTTGAAAATCGAGCTTTACGTCTTTCGAGCTTTCAAGATGCCATTCTTCCCCCTCTGCTATTTACACCTGTATTACAAAACAGAAGCTGATTTTCCTAATTTTCCACTCCCAATAACATTCTCTTGCACCTGATACCTAAAATGGAAAAAAAAACCCCGAAAACCCCAAGTCAGAAGCTTGTTTTTTATGGAACAGAGATTGAAAGTAATACTAGGAAGTAATATGGGAAGAGATAAATAGCAGCTGTTCTCTTGATGATAAAGACTGAAACTAATACTGATACTTAGTGCAGTGCAATCCATTGTGACACATGATAAAGTCTATGTACGACCTTATGTTTGACTGACAGTGACCAAGTATTACATATGATAAAGACTTCAGAAAGAAATTTCTTTTCTGTTCCCTTCAACTTTTCAATGTAATTTGAGAAAAAGCTGCAATCATTTAAAATTTGAGAGGATTTTTTATTTATGTATTTTTTACCTAGTTTTTTTACCTATTTATGTATTTTTTTACCTAGTTTTGCTAACTACTGTAGGCATTTAATGTGTTTAGACTCACTGTGGATAGTTATTTCAAATTACTTTCCAATATAAATGTTTTTAGAGGAGAAATATATTTCACTGCCATAATCTACATGTACTTTTTGTCAGCATGTTTATGAAGCAGAGGTATTTGGGTTTAAAGGTATTTGGAGTTCTGCAAGTCAGTGTCAATATTGCTTCGTGGGCTGCTGCTTCTTGAGGTCACTGGAGGAAGACAGGAGGACACAGGGGAGCTCCTCAGGTTGTGAAAAGCTGAGGGGGTAACCAACCGAGTCTTTGAAATTTCTCTATGCATATTAGTTGTAAAACAAGCTTTTAGCTTTTACTGTATTTGAGTTGAAGTAACTGAGAAAGAGGCACACATGTAAAAGCAAAAACTGGTAATACCAATGGCAGTGATCAGTATATGCACTTTAATAGATGAGAGTTGGAACACACAGGCTGAACATCTGGGGACATATGTGATCACTTCTTGGAGGAATGGTAAAATCTAATTTCTCTGGACTTTAGCAACAAAATGAGAGGAAATATTGAGTAGACACTCAAAGGAAACATCCATTTTCAGAGAAGATATTTCTCAGAGTTCATTTCCAGAGAGTAATAGGTACCTTTGATTATGTTTTATGGTCTTGAATGTTCTGTGCACTTGAGTAGGTTAATTTAAAAAACATGTAAGGACACAAGTGCAGAGCCTATGTGTGTGAAGGGAAGCTGCCCTGCATGCAGCTGTTTAATATAAACTGAATAAATTCAGTGTGTATGTACAAGCTGGCAAATTGCTCATGTTGCAGAGAAATGAACTGTGATGGAAAATGCAATAGATATTTAATTATTTCAGAAAAACCCCACATTATGAATATGCTTCTGCCTGATGTTAAAACATCTGGATTTAGTTTCTAGCTGTACTAAGATTCTTTTCGATTTCATATCCTGTGTTTTAATGTCACAAAACAAATAGAACAACGAGCTGACTTTGCATCTTGACCTTTAGGCTGTTTTTATTTCTGGTGGGGCTTGGGTTTTTTTGGTTTACAAGACTAAGTAATTTAATGTCCAGTCACCTGGGGTATTGTGCTAAGAGATTAATGCATATTAATTTGAGTCCTACTGTCCCAGATAGTTGTAACTAGGACTGACTTACTTCCTTGTCTCTGTCTGCTTCCCTGCATACAGCCGTTGCTGTAGAAGGCCTCCAAGTCATGTCATGTCAAATAATGCATGGTCTTCAGAGCTCACTGGGGGAGAGAAAAGTCTGGGAACAATGTGAACAGGCACAGCCAGGCACTTCCACTAATTGTTGATGTGGACGATGGAATACAAAAGCAGAAGGAGGGAGGGGGGAATGGAAATGTGTCTTGGTGTGGAAACGACTGTATAAAAACAAATATGCCTGGGCTTGCTCATTGGGAATGTACATGTTGCACAGGAGAACTCCCACAACAGGAATCCTCTGCTTTCGTCTGCCCCTGCCAGATAATTTTAGAAGGTTTCTTTTTTTTATTTATTTACCTCTAGAGGCTTTCTTGGCTATTTGGGGTTGTGGAGTTCAGCAACCACGAATTGTAAAAGGTAGTGGCAATTTACTGCCAAGCTAGCTTGAAATTATCTGTGAATTATTGGTTCTAGTTATTTGGTATTGCCTAAATATTGGGAATGGAAAACTTAAATGAATTGATTATTAATGTAACATGCTAGTGACATTTCAAAATATATTCTGCTGAAGTGGAGTTAAATATCTAAGTGACTCTCTTCCATACTGTGTCCTCTAACACACAGCAGGCTGAAGTGCTTTGCAGATCAATTATATAGAATAAATAAAATAGAATACAGTGACATATTTGGGGTTTTTATTCATAACGAAAACCAGAATTTCCTCTCAAGAACTGTTGTGCTGAAATATCTGCGTTGTATTTTGCTTAAACTCTGAAAAAATCAGGTAAAGACAATGATGAAGGGATGACCATTTGGTAGGAGGAGCCTGAAAATGGAACATTTATCCCATAGGATGGGAGCTATATGAAATTATGAGCAATTGAAAATGAAGTTAATAAAGTTAGTGAGATTCATAAAGTAAAATGAGGAGATCTATGCTTTATCACACAGTGGAACTTTAGCTACACAAGGAAGGTACCAGCCCATGCTCGGATTCATAATCCTCTGGAGATGAAAAAACTCATTATATCAAGGAAACAGAAAACACAGGTGATACACAGGGCACCTGCATGTTCATCTATGTCTGAAAGATCATCATACTTATGCTGAAAAGGAGGTATTTCTGCAGTGAAATGCAACAGCTGCAATTAGTAATCAGCACGATGCAACACGATTGGTAAAAATCCAAATGCTTACTTTATCCATTTACTAAATGAATCGCAAATGTCTAACTGAACCGAGAACTATTATCGAGGCAAGAGGAAAGGGAATAGCCAGCAGAAACACCAATTTGTTGATTATATAATGGACCTATCATTAGTAACTTGATTATGCCAATGCAACTGCTTTTTCACCAAGACAGATACTTGTTCCTACCAGGGCTGATTGATCTTGAAAAGCAGTTTGATTATGCCAGAGTGTGTTTTAAATGGAAAATGATAATAGAGTTAAGGAAGATGGAAAACTATTTGCCGTAGAAATATGATTGCTGATAGCATTGCAGAAAAGTGAGAATGCAGAAAGATAGGATGATTTATCCAAGGAGTTAGATTTATCCGTTTTTAGTTAAAATTATGTAAATTCAGTGCTGTGAAAGTTATCACGAGGACAGCCCTGAAGACTGATCATGGCTCAGAGCGCAAATCAAGTTCATCATATAAAATTCCTCACAACAGACCATTGTGGTGCTTCTATTTTGACAGGCAGGATTGGCCTTCCAGCAATTACCACTGAAGATATTTATGATTGTAGTGTGGAAATCTGACTTCCTGGCACTGGGCCGGGAACTTCATTTCACAGCGATCTCCTAAACATCTTTGCTGACTAAGACTGATTTTGAGCATGTTGCCAAAAGATCTTAGTTTCTCAGTCTTCTTCCAGTCTTCCAGTTTTCACGTCAGATTTCTCTTTATTATGTGTTCCTATTTTGTAATCCTGTGATTTCTGAGAGCCACTGTAACCACCACGCAAATAATCCCCTAGCAGTATCCCCCCAGCCAAAAGCACTAGCTGCTATCTCTAGATAGAGTTTCTAAAACCCACCACAACCACAAAATACAAAGACCACAAAAATCGGTGTCACAGAGTTCCATGTTGTGTCTTTATGGAAAGGATTTTTAGGTTTGTTTACATCCCAGAGACATAGGTAGACATTAGGGATGAATATCAGGTTTTTCAGAAATTTCGATGACTTTGGCTGCCCATGGGTGGGATACTTAATGCTAATGGGAGCCACAAGGCTCCTGCTGTTTCATGGAGGATACCCCTCAATACAATTAGCATTTTAGGGGATTTAAAGAATATTTTTTTGCCTTACGTGACCTGTTCAGCACAGGGGAGGGAGCAGCTAAGCCTGCTGGAAGAAGATTTCCAGCTGTACGAGCTGCTCACTACTAGATACGCTGGGTGTGAACGTAGTGTTACTTGCCTCAGCGGGAATATTTTCCCCGTCATCACTGAAACTGCTGTCATCAGTGGGGTCAGAGCTGGAAGCACTATTTCCGCATGAGATGAAATTGTTGAGAGTTTGTTACGGCTCTCTGCAGGTTAGAGGGATGGGAGAAGGAACTACCTAAAGCTTGTGAGTGTATGAAGTATAAATGAGCGAAGTATGGTGTACTGGTAAATACCTCGTCAATGGATACTGAAATATGAGGGGTTTTTTTCAATTTTGCAATAATTCAATTTGGCAAATATTTAAGTTTCTTCTGGATGCTCTGCTGAGAGCTTTCTCTCCTTGCAGATAACTTTTACAACACTGCTTACCACAAATCTTACCACATTTAACAGTGCAAAATGCCTGATAAAAGTGATCTGTGATGGAGATGGGAGAGTGAAACCAGGGTAGGCTAATGCTATGATTCCCCCTCTCTGCTATTCTGATTGTGTTACAACTGTAATTCTGTAGCTGTGTCTTCTTCCAGCGGTCTAAATGGGGAGGCAGGTAAGAGGTTGAACTCACTGTGAGCCAGAAAAAGTACAGTATCTCTGTGAGTATTGGCAAAGTGCCCAGACCAGAATAAATAAGTTCAGCCTTTCTTTTTCACATCCCCCTTGTAGGGACAAAATATAAAAAGGCCAAACAGCATTCTGACAGACTATTTTGTTTAAATAGAGGCCTGGTAACTATATGACATCGAGACAGTTATAAGGCTAAGTCCTGTACTTTATATGGATTTATAACAGTCATTTAAATAAACTATGCCTTTGTGCACAGGCTGAGGATTTGTAAATTCAAACTGGTTTATGTATGTTTGCATAATATATGAGTTTTTTATGTGTGGTACATATACTTGGCTAGATTTGTTTTGTTGGAGTCTTCATGGTGATTTAGTTAATGTTGTTTTCTTTTTTGAGCATTGTGTCAGAATTTATCACAATCTATTTAAGAGAAAAAACCCTTCTTTTATCTGTCCCAATCTGCACACAAGGCCAGTTCCGAGGAAAGCTTGACTTTTCTGAGAAGCTTCCAGAAGTTCCAAGAAAGGTTCATTTCCATCTGGTAATTAATGAAAAATAGGCCTTAAGAAGTTCATCTTTTCCTTTCTAGGATATTCTGTTTTTCAGGCTTTTCAGCACTGCTGTCCATGAGTCTGACTGAGTGTCATTTTACACAGCTGCTCAGAAAAGGATCCGTGATACCAATGGAAGGACAGGACTTACCTCCAATGGCTGAAGCTGGAGTTCTTGGTCTGGCACATTGGTTGGGCTGCACAGGAGGTTATAACTTTGGGAAGGAAATTTAATTATATGTTCTGGCAATAGCCTTAAGATTTTCTTGCTCTTGACTTTTTATTGTTGGGAAACTAAATGTAAAGCAACTGTGACTGGTGCAACATGTTTGTATATTTTATGTGTAACTTCAAAGCAGAGTGAGTACGAATGTTCATCTTGGTTAAGTCTTTTCCAAGTGTATGTATTCATTAAGCTGACCATAGAAATTCAGTCAAACATAAACTCAGCTTTTGCTGGTAATTCATGATTCTATGATTAACAGATTCATCTAAAACTTTGTCCAGAGCTTTAGTTTCCGAATCAGGTCATGAATGTCTCATTTTCTCACCAGTCCAAAAATACACAGTCAATTTGGTGGTTAAAGCCAAGTCTAGCCAGACTGCGAGCAACAGTGTAACCTCCTAACCACAAGCTTGCTTTATCTTGGATCCAGCTGTGCTTCTCCTTCCATGTGTCACAGCTGTAGAGGAAGAGGATATCCTTGAAGTCAGCAACATGGCAGTCTTGACCCTAACACCCTGATGGCTTTGTTCTTGATCTTGAAGGGAGCACGTAGCCCAAATCAAGCGCTCGCTCCCCTGACCTTCTGGCAGTTACTTGGCTGGGTACAGAGTATGTGGAGTAAACTCTGGAACTGATACAGACCTTCTCAATATGAAAAGCTCTGAAGTGCTTTAGAAGTTATGTTTTGTTGTACATGACTGACATGTAGATAGAGCTGGGACAGAGATCACTAGGTGTTTCACTGGTGCTTAGCAGTACTAGGAAAATTTATGCAGGAATTCAAGAAAATTACTTCATCTGGAATATCTGATAAGGAGGACTTTGCCAAAAAATGCAATGTGTGGAACAGAGTTTAGAGTCAAAATTAATTTTCTAAAGGAAAGTGTTGTAAGATCTTGAATGGACACAAGTGGTTTACTTTTCTGTGTCTAGAGAAAAACATGGTTTTCTTCATTCCATGTAAACTCAAGCGTCTCTGTAGCACTTTGACTGACTGCACTGGCCCTGGTTTGGAGGGGTTCCTAGTGAACCAAGTAATATCAATGCCCTAATTACTCTGAATCTGAAATGTAAAATATCACCAATCATTGGACTGTCAATTCTCAGGTATGTGCAAGATCCTGATATTCCCCAGTCTCATCTTGTTATCCATACGCTATTCAGTTTATCCTCTGTAGATCGTAGCTCTTATCGTGTAGATAAGTGTAGATCGTAGGAGTGTACCCTCTAATATCAACCTTTTGTGCACTCAAGTTTTCACTTACACCTTAAACACAGGGAGACCTGCTTTATTTGAACTTGCCAATGAAGTGGACTCTTGGAGGATATCTAGGTTTTTTATTGATGGGGTATTTGATCCAAGTATTTGTTTTAAAACTCTCCTCAAATGAAAGCCTGGTAAGAGAGCCAATGTGATATAATAACCCTAATGCACTGCCCTTCTCCATCTCTTTCCTTCTGCAAATTTCAAAATGTTTAGGAGGAATGGTTGAGTTAATAATACCTATGTTGCCCTAGAAGTATCATTATTTCTGATTTAAAGCTTGGAAAGCAAATATGTAACAAGTAACTTGCCCAAGTCTATAGCAAGCTGCAAACTAGAGTTCAATGACTCCCTAGTCTTATATGTAAGCTAAAAAAACCATCACGGTTAAAGTCAGACTGTTCTAGGTAATTCAACACTGGCAGATGTCTTGGCCTACTCTACTCCTGATTCTGCACTGACTCTGTATGGAGCTTTTCATATATAAGATCAACTATAATGAGGCTCCCTTTGGCCTCAGCAGTTTACCTGTGATGAGGTCTGCCGCCAGACTCCAGTGTCAATAGATTTACTGCCTTCACTTGTGGATGAAGTCAATTTGACGCAATTGAGGCAGGATCAGATAGCACCATGAGCCTATGGCTCCCCATAAAACATCCCTTCTCTGCCATTCATTGTTGTTAAGGCTGATGGAAATAAGCCAGTGTTAAATAAGGGGTGGGAAAGTATAGCCTTGCCTTAAACTGAGTACAGCTGCTCTTTTGTTACTCGAGTTGTATGCAAGGGCAAGCAGTGTTTTGGCATGCTCTTGGCTCCATAAAAGCACTGCTGACGGAGCAACGGAAGTTACTCCCACTATTTTAAAAGACAGGTCACCAGACTCCCAAAGTTACAGCAGCTGATGCCTCTGGAGAGCCGGCTGTTCCCTAAGCCCTGGGGAGAGCTGAGGAAGAGCATATGCTGCGAAGGACGCCCTCACCGTGGGAACTGTGGTTTGAACCTGGAAAGACAGTGACAGATGAGCTCAGCATTCTCGCAGTGAGGGTCTGTTTTTTCTAGATGTGATAAAAGTAGTCTTCCAGGTGGCTGAGACAGGTGAAAGTAGGGACTATGGTGGTGGCTGGTCAAATGCTTGAAATACCAATGCTGTATATTTCTATGTTCCCTTTCCCATCCATTTTCAAAAAGTTTTTTTTTTTTCTTTTCTTTCTCTGTCCTGTTTTACTTGTAATTTCACTTTTAAAGCTTTTTCTTCCTCTTTCTGAGCTTCTCTTTTAAATCTATTAAAAATAAATTTCTTTCAGATTCACAGAAATAGTGTTTGCTTGCTTGTTTGTTTTTCCAGGCTATTCAGTAGGTTATGGAGATCATTTCTGCTTGTTGGTTAGTTTACATAGGTAGGATCATCTTGATTCCCCTTTGGAGTCATTATACAGCTCTTTATCGAATATTGGGACATTTGAGACTCATGTATAAGCAGGTGATATGTTTTTATGAGTAGTATCCCATGTTTGTCATATGTATATATATACAGGTGTGCCTGCATACGCCCATATTTCCATGTGTACTTTTGCATATAATCCTCACAGCACAGTTGATGTGAGGCTTTTGAGAAGGACCAGAAGCATGGCATTAGGGAGCAAGGATTTCTTATGACAAGTTTAGTATGTTTTGATGCAGTTTTAGTAAAAGAGTATGGTTGGCATACTCTGAACACTGAAAGGGTCACTCTCTGACACATAGCCACATGTTGTGTACCAGTCTCTTTCCAGATTTGGAAAACAGTTCAGAATTAACCTTTCTGAATCATCCTATATTTTTATGTTCACATTATACATAGAATGACTGCTTTCCAGATGTCCACAGCCCTTCCTGCTCTTTCATTCATTAGACAGCTGAACTGTTTCTGTTCTGCAGATCTGTCAGCTATTGGGTCTCCACAATAGGATCAGAACTTCTTAAGCCTAGAAAAAAGTGCTATAAATAATTATTATTCCTTTCCCTTCTTGCTCTAGAAGATGCATAAAGCAAGAAGGAGCCTTCTTTAACCTGCCCTTTATTTCCATTTCCTGCTCCTGTAGGAAAATCCTGTAGGTAGCCCCCTTGTATCTTCCCTGTAATAAACTTCATCAGTCTGAAAAGTAGTGATGTTTCTTGTTCTTGTTAAAGCTTTCCTCCAGAATTTCACTCTTTTTCCTTCCTAATTTCTAACTTAAACTTATTCACAATCAGTTTCCATTTTCTAATTGCACCCACAAAGTCTCCTTTATCTCTCTTCTCCCTTGTTGGTGTTTATCCACCTTATGTAACTTTGGAGAAGGATCGCATACACTCTCAGCTGTGAACTGTGAAACTAAGCAAGCCAAGCTCTTTTAGTCACGTCCCACAAGAGAGACTCTGTGTTCCCCTCGTTGTCGAGATAATAGTCATCTGGTGCACCTGTTCTGAGCTGAATTAACCTTTCCTGAGCAGATGACCAGAACTGTACACATTATTCCAGCTGAGTTTTCACAGTGCTAATATATATATATATGGTATTAAAGCTTTTTATCTGCTCTGGAGGCTTCCTGGTGCATGCTGTAATCACATATGCTTTATCCATAGCAGCATTACAATGATAGCTCCTAGTTAACCTTTCAAGACAGTTACACTTCAGTTTGTCTCTATTCAGCTGTTGAATGCTCAAGTTTTAGACAAAATTATAGTTTATAAGTACATAATTTAGGGATTAAACTAAATTCATTACATTGATTAAATTAACCTGATTTCTGTTCCTCCACTCATTGCTGTTATCCAATCCTTCCTGTGAGATATTCTGGTGCTCCTGTTAGAGGGTGAGCCCTGTGGCTTGGTGTCATCACCAAGGTGCCTGGCTTAGCTTAAAAATATTGAGGTTGTTTACTTAGATTTCAGTAAATTGTTTCATGGAAAGATTATTACTTCTCTTTGCACTAGGGACTTGAAATTCCTTGTTGTCCCCCATGCTGCCTAGGATGCCAGCAAGAGAGTGTTCAAGAGGCTCCTCCTTACTCTCAGCTCTGATAGCTGACACTTGAGTGGCCCAATGTGGCAAAGAGAAACAGCAAGAGGATGTACAAGGGGTAACAGAGGGTTTGCTGTGTACAAACTAAATCTTGGGAGAATTTACTAAGAAATTGAGATCCCTCCCACAGCTGTCTGGCTTATCACTAGGCCAGAGTTGGGAGAGTCTCACAGAGATAGCACAAGACAGAGCCATGGGGTAACCTGTGTTACCCCACAAGACCCTAACAGATTTCATGGTCATAGTGGCAGTGATAGATCTTTTTGATTCAATATTGTAATTTTTTTTTTAATTTGACAAATAATTTATTTTTCTAACTTTGCCTTCTTTATCCTGATTTTAGCTAAAACTTAGCTTGAAAAAATGTATATCTGAGGGGAACATCTGTCAAAGTTTGTTGAATTATAGCCCACTAAAACAGGGGTTATGTTTGCTAAGTATTTGTGTAGCATTTGCTGTAGGTTGTATAGCCTATAGACCTCTCTACAGTTGCAGAACTGTGAGTGAAAATAGATGTTTCATGCAGGAAGACAAACTAATTATATGACCAGATTGATAAGACAGTATTAAATGTGTTTAGTTAGGGCTACTTCTGTCATCCTTGCAGCAGTAGTAGCTGTCTAGAGCTTTAAATTTACAGTAGAGTGATTAGAGCAAGAGGATGGGGTAGATGTTTGGTGGTTTGGCTAAAATAACATGACCTTTGGAACTAAGCCTGCTTATACTTTGGTCTCCTTCTGTTTAGGGTAACCTGCTTTTCACACTTCTTTTATTGATGGGGTATATAGTTCTTGAAAGAAGGTGAGCTCATTTGAAGTAGAAGTTGCTCAGATTCTGCTTCAGGGTCTTCCCCAGCTGGCTTTAGAGGCTGATAATGCTTGAAATAATTTTTAAAGCTTTGTTTCCTTTTTCTTTCTGCTATATTTTATAAACTTTTCTTAGTCCCTGCTTTCCAGTCTTACCTCCTTTTTTTTTAAATTTCTTTTTGCTATCTGTTTTCTCTAGTCTCTTTGAAGGGTGTGAGCTGTCCTTTTTCAGTGGTGATTTTCAGGGGAAATAAAAGGTTAATACAAGACCTGGGCAAATAATGATTCGTTTCCAAGGGTGCTACCAGACGAATTGGCTTTCAGCCGCATTGTGTGCTGAAAAGTGAGGACTTACAATTGGCTAAAGCTGACGGTGGGGCTGGAGCAGCTGTGGTATAGCAGGACGGCAGAAACTTGCAGAAACAACTGGTTTCGTTAAAGCTGAAAAAAATGTCGTTTTTCCCCCCTTCTTGTGTAAGTAAGTGCTCTGAAGGTTTTCTTGTGCTGTTAGATACCTGCTGAGATGCAGCAAGATTTCAAGAACGAAGCTGTTTGCATATATGTAAAATAATGTAGTGAAATGTTTAAGTAATTTATTTGGAAATGCTTATGCTTTAGTAAGGATTATTTTTTTTTTCTTTTCCTATGGATTTAGTGCTTCTAGAAAAGTTGCTGGATTAGCAGCCCTGTAGTAGTCCATTTATCCAGAGAGCAGGTACTGCCTAGCCCCTGGCCTGGCATTGCCTTTGGCTTACCTGCCAGTCTAGATCCCCTTGAGAGAATGCTGATGTCCATTTCAGTGTCTGTTTACCCCACCAAGATCCTGTGGAGGTCTGAGAAGTTATGCTTTGCTGAAAGCTGTGATAATTTTATGTTGCAGACTGTGGACCATTTGAAATTCAACCAAGTACAAATTCATCTCGTGGCAGTGAAGCTGATTTATGAGGGCACTCTCTGGGAGGGCTGCGTGGCATTTGCTGTGCCAAGGGAACTGTGTCTCTCTGGCTGGTGATTCTGGAGAGAAACCAGCTGCTGCTCTCTCAACTATTATTCCTACCAGCTCCTCTTTCTGCTCTGCTGCTATTAGGACCAATGTAGTTCTACCAGAGAGGATTTTCTTCTGGGAAAATATGTTTTTTATACTATCACCTAGAGTCCTTTCATCTGTGCTAGCAATGTTACTGCTGCTTCCCCTGGGGCTGCAGCACGTACCCTGAAATGCGTCAGTGTGTCGCCATAAATGCTGAGCGCTTCGTTGTTTCCTTAATCCGTGCTGACTCCATCATTTCTGGGTATTATCAGAAAAGTGCTCACCTCGGTAGCAATTGCATATGGTCCACTGGACTTCATGTTCTTGCCTGCGTCATCACATGAAGTGGTGTTAGAACTAGCTAGATCTTCTCCCCAAAGAGAGGAGAAAACAAAGGGGAAGGAAGAGCCTAAGTGGGTCTTCTTATCAGCAAAAAAGAGGATTTGTTTTCGCAGACTAAGCTGCTAATGCTGAATGATACAAAGAAAGAGGTAAGAGAGCTGCTAAGTCTTTGAGGAGGGTTGTGGGAACAAAGTGTGCTCTCCAAGGAGGATACAAAAGACAAAACAAAGCAAACCCAATGCAGTTATGGAAAGAAAAAATAAGCCCCTCCAAGAGGAAGCTTAGCAGAGAAAACGGGCAGCAGGCAGCAAAGTTATGATGTCTACATCAAGGAAGCCAGGGCCAATAGATGCTGGTGAAGGTCACCCTCCAAGTAACAGAGATAAGATCCATAAGCAACAGAAGAGAAATTCAAAAGGGTAAGGGGCCTAATTTTCCTTACTTTCCTCCAAAATATTTTACTATAGCTGCACTGCTTGGAAAAGTTACTGCATCAGGATGGGATGTTCCCATATAAACTCCCCTGGCTTCCATTGATTGGTAACAAGTAAGTTTCCAACGCTAAAGGTGAAAAATGTCTTCTACTGATGTTGTAGTTATTTCCAGAAAGAGGAAGAAGTATATGAAATACCAGAGAAAGATATCCAAGTCAGAGTGTCTTTCTCAAAAATAGGTACTGAAGGACCAATAAATGGGTTTGACTATTTAGCTGGGAAGCCTAAATCACCTTCCCAAAACATTAAAAGCAAGAAAAAAAATCTGCAGTGTGATGAGATTAGGTGAACAGACTGACATAGAGGTGGCAGAAAATCTGAACTCTGTTAAGTACCCAATGGATTACCCATGGAAAGAGAAGCTCCCAGTAAAAGCTGTGATGAGATACCTTAGTATTCCTGACAAATCTGAGAACTTCGTAAGAGTCAAACAGGATGTCCTGAGTATTGTCCAGATCTTTGATGTAGTTATGAGTGGGACATGGTGAAAAGCGCTGGTGGAAAAAGCAAGACCAGCTTGCTTTAGACATTCACTAGGCTTTCTGGAGTTGGTGATGTCTGTTAATAAGCCATTTTACCTCGTTTCTTAGCTTTACCTAGTAATAGTGGAAATGGAGATCTGAAACAGCACAGCCATACACAGGCTTGTGTATTTTGGTATTTCCCCCAAATTAAGCTTATTTTAGTGAACCGAAATTTTAGCATTTTAGAGAAATAGAAGTGCCACTGATTCCTGGCATGATCTACCCTTGCTTCTTGCCATGGGTTTTGCTATATTTGCCATCTGAACTTCTTGTGAGCTGAGCAACACAAAGCAGCGCTGCTTCAAAACAGAACAGTCGACTTGTTATTAGTAGCTTGTTTGTTTGTCCTCCGGCCTATTTATAAAAACAGCCCCAGGCAGGGAATTCTGCCAGCAGCCCAACCGCTAAACAATTACAGATCTTTTCTTGGAGCAGTGTGTTCAAATCTATGCAATAATTCAGCAGTAAACCATAGCCCCTGCTCACACCTGTGTGAAAGTAGCCATTTTTGTGTGCAGCACTTTTTTTTTTTAATAAAAACACAGTCTCAAAAAGTATCCATGTTAATGTGTATAAAAATGGAAAATTTAACTTACAGCCATCACTGCCAGTTTAGTGAAAAACCAGGCCTAGTAAGATATGCAGAACTCAAAAGAAATTCATAATGGTCAAATAAATATTAATCAAAAACTATACATAGGCTGCAAACTCAGACAAGGAATTCAGGGGACTGGTACTCACAAAGGGCCAGGCTTTCCAGCTCCCTCTGGTTAGGTTTAAGCAAAAAATAAAAGGAAACCGCTCTATGAGGGAGAAGATTCATCTTATTTTGAAAGGACAGGATAATATCTGGTTTTATCAGTGGTATTATACTTCACAGATTTCAATTCATGACTGTGATAGATAATTGATTGGTTTTGCATGGTTAGTATTGCAATGCAGATGGGATGCACTCTTTAATTAGTGGACGTAGAACTATAGGGACCAAACAATAGTCCCTTGGTGGCAAAAATATGCTAGAAGTAGAAGGAAGCTTAAACATTTTGATCTGGCTTTTGGTTTTGTTCAGACTGCTGTAACAGCATAGCAAGAAGGTTTTACGAGAGTAGCGTGTTAAACAATAGACAGTAAACAAGTCTAGTAAATCTTATGAAAGTTGGGAACATTCAAATGAGACTTTTGGGGGGAAGTCCTCTCCAATGGAGACTGCAAACTTTGCACAAGGCTGGATCACTTCTTGGTACAAAGTACAGGAGTCATGAACCAGAACATCTCTGCTTGGAGAATGTACATTTGTTAACCAGATTGGTTGTATTTCAAGGGTTTGAAATGTTCTTTCTGAACTTGAAATATGTGTCTGTGTTTGCTAGATGTGCCGCAAAGTTTTGACAGTTTTGCATTTGATTTATAACTTAAGCCTTAAGGAAGACCTAGAATTTGGGATTTAACCCCAAATTGCTGTGGAACTTGTTAAATCTTTAGATATTGGGTTTTTGAAAACTGTTATTTTATTGTCATTTTATTTTATCCTTCCTTGGAGGGAAAACAAAGCAAACCTGCCTGGCTGCTGCCATGGAGAGTTGTGGCAGGGACAATATATCCCTCAGGTGACTTGGGCCCAGATTATATAAATACACTCTTGAAACATTTAATCCTTCCATTGATGTCTGAAGATTGAGGCAAATCCTGAACTAGCTTAAAAATCAACTGCTGTGCATAGGACAAGAGTTGGAAACTCAGAAACCCTGTCTCCTTTTCCTGTGTACACATATTTCTGGAAAATATGCTCTATAAAAGGTATGACAGAGGCAGAGTCGCTGCACCTTCAGTGTGTACAGCAAATTGGAGGGATATGGAGCATGGATGGTGGAAGCCCGCAGTATTGTCTGCTGCTTCTCCTACACAGCAGCCTGGTAATGTGAATGAGAAAGACTGTATTTTAGAATGCATACTCTGTCCCTGTTCACTCTTCAGGTTCATGAAAAAAGACTAAAGATGTCAAATTTTGGATGCCATGGCTCAAAAATAAAGTCATCTGGTACTGAAAAGTGTATATATGTCTTGAATTAGGAGGTGAGGGAGTTGGAAGGAATCCTGTAGCATTTGTATAGGCTTTTTTCTTATGACTTCTTTACTTTGTCATGTGCAAGCTAGTATATATCTTGGACTAAGGAGCAGATGCAGACTTTAACAATAAAGTATTAAGTTCTGCAAAGTTAGGGACCTTTTTCTCCACCCTCCACCCCCCTTTTTCCTTGTCTTCCTTGGAGTTTAAAAATGGGGAGCTGAGCAGAAATGTAGCTCTCAGTCTCAGTTCCTCCTTTTTGCACAGAGCCCTTGTTGGATTGCCCTGATCTCCCTTCCTGACAGATTATTCAGCCACTCTTGTTTTATATAAAGGGTTAAGATCTGATGATGTTGAAACCAGTCTCCTGTTTACAGTCATTGCAGAACTGTAGTATGGAAATTTCCATCTGCAGCAAGATTAAAAAAAAAACACAACAAAAAAAACCCTGCTGATTTTGTGAACATTTAGATCCAAATAAAGAAATAGTGGCTGAATCAAGCATATTAATTCTGATTAGCACATACAGTGTGTTCAGCCAAAGCGGTCTAAGCTAATAGCTCCCCATACTCTGATGAAATTAGCTTGCTCTGCTACTACAGCCAGCAAAAGTTTTCCAGTATCAGCACAGAAACCACAGTTTCACTTGCAGAGGTACCTAAACTGCTTAACTCTGATAATCTTTGTATTGAGGTCTTCCGAAGTGCAGTGCTTCCTTCTTTAGGGAGATATGATCAAGGTAAAAATTTATTGACTTTGTAACGATTGCTCGCAGTGGGTTAATTTTTCTTGTTATTTGGCTCTTTCATCTGTTTAGGCCATGACAAGTGCAAGGATGTCGATACTTTTGGAGAGTAGAGTTCATAGTGCAAGATATCTGTGATAGATTTATGTCTATGATTTGATTGTTTCAGGAAGGAAAAAAAGATCTGTGGATCCTACAGGCCTTTTGAAGAAACTAGACGGTTGCTTAACTTCTCTAAAAGCAAGACCTGTGCTGTCTCTATTTCACACGCTGTTTTTTACACATTTCCAGGATTACAAGGGGTGTAATTTCATGTAGAAGTTGTGTTGGATTTTCCATATCAATTCTGAGCATGCATTAATAAAGCACTTATCTCCCTGCAACCACAGCTGCCTTTCTTGCTCCTTCCACAGCCCAGCAGTGTAACAGTCATGTAGTGTTTGCATTGGGCACAGAAGAGTAGACTGCTTATATTTAAAACACTGAAAACTTTAAAACTTGGATCGAAGATACTGATCTTTTCTATTAACACCTGAATTTAAATTATTGTTGCTATGTTAACTTCCTGACAGCAGCAGATTACAAAAAGCAAACTTTATGACAAAATGCACAGTTGTGGGCTTGGGAAGAGGTTCTTTCCCAAGTTGATGCTTTTCAGTTGTGTACTTGTTAAGGTTTGTAACTAACTAACTAACTGGGCCATTCTGAGAAGGAGCATTTGATATGTTTGTGAAACTGTATTGCTGGTCTGTGTGCTGCTGAGAGGCAGGAATCGACTGATCCCTTTCTTGTGGGCTGTTTGCTTAGCGTTCAGTTGAGCACTCCTGTACGCTGGCTAGTGAGCTTGGCAATCTCGGGATCTTCAGGCTGCTCTAAGTGATCGCGTTTTTTCATGAGAGCAAAATGGAGGGTGTTCCACTTCCTCCTATTTTGCTTTTAGGACAAGTTATAATTCATCTTCTCTTGCCTGTGTAAACCCCAACCCAAAGTTCTGCATAAGCAATAACAGTCAAGGTTAATAATTCAACACTAGAGTGATTTATATTTTCAGGGGCCTTTACAAGCATTACACAGCTAACTGTCACAACACTTTTGCTGTAAATGAGTGTTATGCTCATTTTTTAGCTGGGGAAACCTCTTGCTGAAGTGCAGAGTGTTGAAAGCACAACTGGTGGCATTGGGATGGATTCCAGCAATGCCTTTTGCCAGAATAAGGCGGGATGCCTTGGGTTTACCTGGCAGGGGAGAATATATGATAATGCGTAACCTCTATACTTGCTGGGAAGAGCAAGCATCCCCAGACAGCATCCAAGGAGGCTGTACCGTGCGTGTTTTTAACTGTGCACTGCCAGCTGCAGATGATCTCCTCTTGGATATCATGGAAGATGGCTGGGTCTTTCTCTGTTGCCATGTTGATTATGTGTAGAGGTGTTGGCCTCGTGCTTGCTAGCTTGGTGGTGCAGGGCACGCTGGAACAGTAAAGTGGGATTTGCCCAGGGGAAAGAAGAAACACTGTAAGAATCAGGGTCAGAATTTATTTTTAATCTGTTTGCCTTTGGGCTGCCAGTCTCCACATGAAACATTATCTGTGGCACAAGGAACACTTCAGTGATTGCTTTTAGGCTAGTTTTTTGGTCATGGAGTTGTTCCCCTGGTAGCGTCCTTGTGGTAAAGGTAGGTGGACATTAAAAAGAACGTGGATGTGCAGATGAAATTCCAATGTAAACAGTATTTCCACCTCAGCACTCACCTGGGTCTCACAGGCACTGCCCTCGTCTCAGGGTGCTTTTCTAAAGGATGCTCTGCAAGCTGCTGTGTATCAGGATAACACCCTTTTGCCATTACTGAAGGTGGAGCATGGTCTCTCCAGCTTCACCAGTGGTAGGGAAGGCAGTGGAATGGGAGGAAAGTTTCTGTGTTCCTTGAAATCCCTAAAGCCATGGCTTGAAAGAACAGAAAAATCTGTTTCACAGCTTTTTTTCCAGAAAGTTCAATTGTTTTTGCTTGCATACACAGTCTTTCTAATTTGTATAGAGAGAAGAGTCTACAGTGGAAGACAGAATATCTTAAAAATGAGACAAAACCCACACACAGCTCTGGGGGAGGTTGCAAAAAGTTTTCCAGGCTTTATTGTTGCAGAGAGATGCACTCGTAAGATACATCTGGGCCTGCATGCGTGGGTTTCCATGGTAAAACACGGGCACTTCAGATTAGAGGTGAAATCCTGGCAGTGGTCAAGCCAGTGGGATTTTTGCCAGTGGTTTTAATCAGAGCCAGAATTTCACCCTAGGTCTATAATCTTGTGTAATCTCCCTTTGAAGTCACATGGATTTTTAACCAATGTCTTATACAACACCAAAACAATTCACTATCCACCCAATATTGTCTGTTTTCCTGTGTAACCAAAACTGAATGTTCCAATTGTGTTTTCCAAAAACTGAGTTGATACTGAATTAAAAATATGGTATTTTTTTTTCCTTTTTTGAAATATGGGGTGTTTGTACAGTCACTTCAATGGTGTGGGTATATTTTTCTTTTAAAACCCTGGTTTGACCTCTAGCTAACCATGCTTTAAGCTTGAGGTTGGGATAAAGATTTATGTAGATCCCTTCCAACCTGAACTATGCTCTGATCTTGTGGTCCTGTTTTGGATGCTAGAGAAATGCCTTTTAGAATCATCTGCTGCTTAAGAAACTGATAGGCTGCTGAAAATGCAGTTTGTCACCTTAAAATGAATATAATTATCAACCATCCTTCCAAGTAAGAATTTCTGAGTTTAGGTTCATATCTCTGCATATCTGGGGCCCTGTAGCCAGGGCTGGTTCTACTGAAATCTGAGAATATTCCATCTGCAGCTTACATGGACTCAGAATTTCGCTCTATCATGGGTGCAACCTTTGGGGTTTTTAAGACTGCAGATGTGTTTTGAGCCTGCTGGGCTAAAAGAGAGAAGGTGAGATGGAAACACTTTCAGTACAATAGTAAAATGCTTCCATGTCAGAGTGAATTAGAGGAGTATCACACAAAAATTTTATTTTGAGGCCAGAACTCCTGTGTTGTTTTGAAAGGGATCGTTTCTTTCAGATCATGAAAGACTATGAATCTTTGGAGGTTTTCAAGACAAGACTGGCTAAAGCCCTGTGCAACCTGGTTGGAGTTCACTGTTGACCCTGCTTTCAGGAGGAGGTGGGACTAGAGACTTGGAAGTCCCTTCCACTTTCTGCATGATTCAAGATCATAAACCAATTCAAATCTCCTTGAATAAGCATTATCAGATCCTTGTCAAACACGGACTGTAAGTTATCAGGTGATAGTACATCAGATGGTCTTTCTAGTGCAGATTGTTTTTAACTTCTGTACTCATGGAGGACTGACAGCTAGATTTTTGCTTTACATTTAAATTCCTCATCAGATGTTCTACCTGTAATTAATGTATTTGAGTCTTAAGTGCCAGTTATGTTCAGAATTGGAGATCACCAGTGGAAGGGATACAACAGGTCAAACACAAGTGCTTGGGATTAATGGAGAAATTACTGTATAACATTCCTTGGCCTCTGCAGAAATCCAACTACATGGCAAGAACAGCCTTTGAGGGATTTATGAATCTCTCCTTGTTGCTGGTTGTATTAAGGTAAAATCCTGGTTCCTCTGGGTGCTAGGCCATATGTAGACATACAGTGAAAGAAAAATTTTGCTTGGAGGAGTTTATATTATTTATGGTCAAAGCTGAGGAAGGGCTTCAACAGAAACAAACACAGGAGAAATGACTTACTAGAAGTCAGAAAGTATGTCAGTGACAGTAATGACTTAATTCAGTGTCCTGTTGACTTGATGATGCAATCTTCCAGGATTTAGGAATTGTAATCTACATCTGGGAAGATTTTATACTCCCCAACAACAGCATCTTATTTCAGGACTAAAATTGCTGTTGACCTAGACAGGTTTATATACACAAACTTTAATTTGCAAACAGGTAAGGAAAACTTTCTGGCTATATTAATTCATCTGTATTGTCAGTTTAATAAGTTACCTTTTTCAACCTTATACCTTGGTGTTTTGCGTTTTGTTAAAAATAATCGGCTGGCAGTTCCTGTTTCTTTGTGGCTTCTTCATTTGCATGATTTTTATCTTAATCATTTTTTAACCTTTAATTTCCTTTCAATTCTCTCCATCTTAGAAGAAAAACCTCTGCCTTTACAGATCAGTCAGGTTTGAATGAACTTGCAAGTATCTGTCTTAAGCTAAATTTGCTGTAGAGCACATAATTTTAAAGCTATGAGTTTTCTTTGGTGAGGGTTAACTTCATATTACTTTGAGCTGAATGTTCCAGCCTGGGAATTGTTTAAAGTGGCAGATTAAGAGGTTTATGAAGAGGACTGTCTAAAGTACTTAGGAATGCAAGGTTTGCAATAGCAAGTGAAATAATTTGTCAGTTAAGTCTGGTAACCTGCCTCCAGCAGTTGTCAGTCTCTAATGCCATGGTGAAAATTTGTTCTCTTTTCTCAGCCTCCCTTGTACAATTGGGCTGGTTACTTGCATAATGAATTATAGGATAACTGTGGGAAAGCATAGATTATGTTTTAAAAGAATAATTAAAGTCCTTACACTGCAAATTTGACCCATATTTGGAAATTTTGATTTTGGTACAGAGACTTTCAGACTGTAAATCTGGTTTTTGTTCTCAAGAAAGGGGGACAGAAAGCTTTACCTGGGGCTGGTTCTCTAATTTCTCTGAAGTACCATGTTTTTCTATAGAGGTCAATATAGTTCAGAGAAAAAGAAGGAATTAGGCTTGGTGATGTCCCCAAGGACTACTTTAAGACAATAATTGGAAAACAAGAGATGACCAGAATTAGAAATTAGTGGATCAAAATTTGTTTGGTGGAAATAAGGCCCCATTTCTAAATGAGATGATCATGCTGCTCACTACCACTTTCTGGCATCCAGCGTTGGTAACCAGAGAGTTAAAATTTGCATCTGATATTTGGGCAGTTGGGGTCAAAGGAAGAATGTCCTGCTTTCATGACTGCCAGCCTGCTATCCTCCACCTGCCTGACTTGTCACCACCCTGGGCCTTTCTTGTCATCATCCCGAGCAATGTCTTCATCAGTCTGGGACAGAAGGATAGACATATATAACAGTATAATTTCTTTGTCTAGCTCCTGAACTCTACCTAAACAGGAAGGTTTGGGGTTTTTTCACCCATCCCTGTCTTATTTTGTGTTTCCAGAGAGAGCACAGGCTGTAATCAGTCATGTGGCTTTTCTTTTTCATCATGACTGTCAGCACCTGAAGGAAAACCTTAAATTGCCAGGCACTGCTGTAAATCGGACAGGTTGCTGCATGGCTGGTTGGGCATTGTGTGATGCCTGTGTTTCTCTAGCTAAAAGCAAAAGGAATAAAGAACTGTGTTGAAATGAAAGCTTTTCATTTTTGGCTGGTTCAAATTTGCTTTCCTCACTTCTGCACTCGTAATAAAACAAGTAAAGATAGTGTTTATTGCTTTGACACTAATCAGGCCAATGTTTCTGTATCTTGAAACTGCAAAACTTGCTTAGCTATTAAATGTCATACCGTGCCAGGGTCATATTTCACCCTTATACTCTCAGCACCTATTTATTATAGAAATATTATCACAGCAAGCCCACTATGGTGGAACAGGGCTTTCATCAGTGTTTCTGCTTTCATCAGTGTTACCCAGACAGCATATGAAGAAAAATCCATAAGCAGCAAAGCAAACAAGGACAATGGTGTGACTTGGTGTTACAGTACAGTGACAACTGGTTCACCTCTCCCAACTCCAGTCTTCATCTTCTCATGGGTTATGGAGCTGGTTGCCGAAGGGTGTGTTGGCTGAGGAACATTAATGAGTCAGGACACTTTCTGCTCTTGAATCTGTGATTGACTTTATGGGCAGTCTTTGTACTGCATTCTCACTATTAGAAAACTGGGGAGTGCTTGTGTATTTTGCAAGAACGCCGAAATGTAGCTGAAGTGTTTGGTGAACAGTTTGGGTGGGATTTTAGCCTGGTTGGAGTGTAAACATAGAATAAAAAAAAGACCTGATCAGAAAATCTGCTTGACCTGTTTCTGAGTTAAACTTTGTACCTTTTCTGGAGCTCTCTTTCCCAAAAGTGATCCCTGGGTTTTGCTGAAGGGAAGGTGCAGTTTCTGCCAAAATAATGCCATGTTTCTGGGGCCAAAGAATAGGGAATTGTGCAGACAAGACGACTTGAGAGACGAAAAGGTTGGCACCTACAGGACCTTGCCCATTCACTGTGGGAGCAAAAGACTGGCTAAAATGCACTATCCACCAATCTCAAAGTTCTGAGTGCACAGGGAAAATGGAGTCGATGTGATTGAAGGAACACGCAAGAATGGTTAACAATTGTTCATGCACTTCAGGGGTTATTTTCTATGTTAATTACGTAATTTGTTGAAAACTACGGACTTTGCATAGAATCCTCTTTGTGGAAAGTTGTTCTCTAGCATGAATAATGTGAATACATAAGCACTGAATGAAAGGGGGAAAAAATGGTTACAAATTTTGTGATTGTAAGAGTATGTTGAAGACTATAGCATGTGAGAGAGCTGTTAGAACCACTTATGACCAAGACTATTCAAATATATATTTTTCTTTCCATTTGTGATATGTGGTGAAGGGAGCCAGGTCTAATGTTATGAAAACTATATTTAATTCCTGCTGTGCATCATCAGACAACTCATAATTATATTGTCTGTTGTGGGAGAAAACAATTGAAACTAGAATGGGTTTGGCCATTGTGAAATCAAAGCCAAAGTCTTAAGCCCTATCTCTGTGATGCACCTTCTGGAAGCATTTGCTTTCCATTCTGGATCTTAGGAGATGACTCAGTCCACCCTCTTGCACTAAAGCAGGATAGGTGTAGCTAGACTGGACTGAGGTCATGGATGGCCAATAGGTCACACAGAGCCAGCAGGACTGATGAAAAGAGGGAATGCCTGCTTAAGCAGCACATGGTGCTCCCACAACCAGCTCTCTCATCATGGTCCTGCACACAGGCAGATGTACACGTTGAAAAGATGCCTCTGCTGAATCCACATGGGAGGAAGAGATGACGCTACGGTCTCCCTCATCCAAGACCACCCTTTCCATGAAAGTGGAGTGTGTGGGATGTTACAAAACTCAGATCCAGCTTCCAAAGCTAACAAAATCAGGCCACCTCTAGCTACGCTGTTTTTGACAGAAGTTCTTACTAATAGAGTATGCCACCTTCCAAAGCAGCATGTTCTGCAGCATTCCTTGGTAGTCTCTTAAACTTTGTTGTCATCTTGACAGGAAATTATCCTTAGTGTCC
Source organism: Buteo buteo (assembly GCF_964188355.1). NCBI lineage: Eukaryota > Metazoa > Chordata > Aves > Accipitriformes > Accipitridae > Buteo > Buteo buteo. Next base: position 7,938,025 of record NC_134172.1, on the reverse strand, counting down.
AACCTAAATCTTATTTCCTGCAAAATAAATGGATTTATTTTTGTTCTTGGCTTAGTGACCATGGAGACTATTTGACCATTGACATGTTATTTCTTGTCTTCTCTTTCCTAGTCTTGAAGCCCCAGTTCTGTCAACATATAGACCATATTTGATAATACTCCTCTTGTTCTCTGGACTGTTCCATTTTGGGGCACTGTGTTTTGAAGAAGCTCTGGACAAACAAGCTACAGAAGGGGACTCCTAAAAGTCTTATGAAGTGGAAAAATTGCCTCTAATGCTGTCTGAAATCTCTTCTAGTATACCCATTGTGACATTTGTCCTTTTTTGCAGCAGTTTCGTGTCACTGACTCATCCTCAAGTAGTTATCCCTTTTAGCAGCCCAGCTAATAGCCAGCTGTTCCCTGCTTCATATTGAGGCATTTCCTTCCTCCTTTCTCTGGCACTTTGTAGTTTAGAGTGTTTCATTTCATGGATGAGGACCATTTCTCAGTTTGCAAGATCATACTGGTTGCTGTTCCTAAGAAAGCTCAGAAACCTCATGCAGTCTAAATGAAATTATTTCATAATTATTATGAAGTATCTTCTCTAATCTGTTATCCAGGTAATAAATAAAAGCACTCCTGACAACCAGGCCAACAGTAATGCTATGCAGGAGTCTTCCAACCTTAGTGGCAAGCCATCACTAGTTACTGGTTCCCCTTTTGAGGGCTTTTTGAGAGGGGGCACTCTCATGGTGTTTTTTATGTATACCTCATTTCTCTAATTTGGTTATGAGAATGTCCTGTGTGGCAATGTAAGAAGCTTTACAGAATTCAAGGCATATTGTATCTGCTGTTTCTTCTTGACTCAGAGGCTGTTTACTGCTTCAGTTTAAATTAGATTAATTTGTGATTTATTTTTAACCTACCCATGTAAGATATTTATCTTATTCTCGTTTGGGTAGCTGCAGTAATTTGTTGATCCCCCAAAAGAATCTTAAATTATAGAATAGGGTTGTGCCTCCTGCTCTGTAATTCCCTCATTTGGATGATGAAAAGTACCAGTCAGAAAAAGAAAAAACTCCAATGCAGTCATATTTATTTTATATATATATTTTCTAATCCATATTTTTGGATGCTTTTGTTTACTGCCTTTGTACAAATTGAGAAAAAAGAGTTAAAGATTTCCTCTGCAGACCTTGGTGGTCACACAAGTGACTATGGCTATTAGTTGAGTGGGTAGAAAGTGCTTCCCGTGCTGGTGGAGAGCAGACCGTTATTTCCTTTGATGACAAGAATGTTTGAGAAGCTTCTATACACAATTTTTTTTCTCTCTCTGTGCTTAAAAATGACCGAGCTTTGTATTATTGCCAGTCTAAGGCTGTTCTATCATGTAACACCTCATACATCTCTTGAAATAACCCCTAGTTTATGTCTGCTCTGACATCTTGCAGCATCTGTGTGTAAACCATGTTTTCTTGACTAGCTTTTTTTTTCAGTTCTTTTGTAATACGCATGTGCCACTTATAAGCTTTCACTGGGTCCAGGTGAACAGAGTAAGGGTCTCAAAAAGACAGCCTTGTCTGTTAATTTGTGACCTGGAGGGTCTGGGATGTGGAAACAAACCTGGAGAGGGGCTTTGGTGGGTGGTGGGGAGGACAGCAGCCTTGTGCTAAGCAGGTAGGCAAAGTGGGCTTTGTGGAGCCAAAATGCCGCTGTGTAGTCCTTCCCTGGGTTGATTCTAGCTATTTGTGGTAAAAAACCAAACACAATGCTTGGCTGTTAGTTTGAACACTAGTTTAACTGTATATGTTTGTGTGTGTGAGATGTGAACCACTGAGCTACCCTGCCTCTGAAAGTGGAGCCCTGCTGCTTGAGAAGAAAGTTGCTGTTTCCCAAAATCTCCTGGTGCGTTTTTGCCATGTTGAACAAAGAAATAAGGAGCATGTGTACATCTTCACCCCTCTGGGCAGTTCTCAGCCCTTAGGGAATTGCAAGCTTTTCTTATAGTTTTGTTTGAAGTCCTTAATTCTGTAACCATCCCTAATCCTCACCTCACCAATTACCCAGGTGTGACCACTTTTACTCACAGAGGCAGCCCTGTTAGCAATGCTGAACACAGAATATTTGCATTTCTCTAAGAAAAATCGCTGCAGAAAGAAGAATGCAAGTACAAATAAACTTCCTTGGGAAAGCAGCATCAGTGTAGGCAGTAAAGAAGTTGAAGTGGAACAACGCAGTAAACCCAACGTTGATTGGATTTAAGGCTCTAATTGCTTTCCCTTGTACATGAGTCTCATATCTGTTGTTAACTTTAATGAGACTTATGTGCCAAGCCTGCAAGCAGAATCGGTCCTTAATTCATCTCGCTGCCCAACTGTTTCATTAGAAAGTATTCCCATGTCTTTCTGTTGAAATTTCAGTTGACAGTATTGACACAGGCACAGACCTCGCAATGAGGAATTCGCTGCGGTGAGAAACGGTGCCTGGGTAGATCTGAGACATGTGCCGACTAGTGCGTCACTAAAGATCAAAAGCTCGTTAGCTCCTGCTCGCTCCTGCAGTGACTCTGGGTAAATGACTTTCTCTGTTTTTCTTTCCTTAATTTCTAAAAAGGAGAATAATTTGTCCTTATCTCCTCAATAGAGCTATTGTGAAGATGAATTAGAACGTGTTTGTAGAACTCTCTAGGCGTGAGAAGTTTTATTTGCATGTTATTGTGAACTCCACTCCTTATTAACCCGATCAGCATTTCTCTGAACTTTGATGTTAAACTTTGGCCTACAAATATCTTATGCAATTCCATAAGAGTGAATACTAGGTGAGCAGCTTCACCAAATTTTTGTAGTGGCTTAATGAGTATACTTGTAGTAACAATCTCATAAACCCAGAATAATTGAAGAAGAACCCACAAATCAGTCGCAGCCTGGAAAATCCTTATTTGTGACCACTTTCTGCCTTCGTCTTTGTAACATTTTTAATTTGTTGCTCTTCATTTTCATGCTAATTTGCCCTGTGTGTTGCAAAAGCTACTTCAGCCTGTTGGCAGCTCAGGAATGGGAGCAGACCTGTCGCTCCTTGGCAGCAGGTGAATGCCTTGTCCTTTGAAGAGCCATCCAGATTCATGTTTTCCAGGCAGCCGGCAGTTCAGCCAGGCCTCTTGGCTGCTGAGCTTTTCTGGGGGAAATTCCCAACTTATTTTCAAACTTCTGAATAGTATTTTGGCTTCAGAATTTCTTTCTGCTCCCAGCAACCCAATGGTTTGCCTGCTGGGCTGCCTTGCCTCCAGAATTTAGACTTCTTTGGCTTGAAGGTGGCATTATTTAGGAACTGCTCAAAAACCTTACAACCACATAGGGCAGGCAACAAAGAGAACCAAATTACCATTTTAAGGTGTTGAGGTACTTGAGGAAGGTAAGATATTTTTCCTGAAGTTGTTCTTAGTTGCTATAATTGATGTAAATATTTCTTTATTTTTACGTAAGATGTATTTGTGGTCAAAAATGTTCACGGATATCAGTAGGGAAACATGACCTGTGGACATTGCTGTTGTTGGCAATATAATGCAGGTTCTGGACTGCTGTCAGTATTAATACTATATGGTATTTGTTAACAAACAGTACTTGAGAGTCATCAGTTGTAGGGAGGTCTCCTGTGGGTTGTTTGGGGCTGATTTGGCTCTTTCACTACCAAAGCTTAAGAGCCTTATCATTTGGGATAACATTAAATTGTGTTCTCTAAACTAACCCTGCACTCTTTCAACTGAAACAGTTATTGTGAGTTGAGTTGGTGATAGCTCTTTGGCAAAAAAATTTATTTTATTTTTCACTAACTACAACGCTCTGTTCTCCGAAGTGAAACATATTGAATTATACATGGACTGTGAATCATGTTTTCCTTTTCCTATATTCTTGCTACATTCCTATGTAGAAAAATAAAGTAAATTACAGATTGTCACTTCCTTTTGTAGATCTTACAAGAAATGTCTTCAGTCAATAGTATAAACCTCAATTGTTCAACCTCTGGCCAGTAATGATGCCTATAAAACATTATGTGGGTGCCTGAAGTGTTTCTCTCAGCTTGGACTGTTTTTGTGGATATGGATGATAAGATTGGGGTTTAGCCTTGTTTTTCTCATATATAACTTTACTGCGGTGTTTGGCTAAAACAACCGTCAAGAGTCAGGGAAGTTCTGAGAGCATTTCTGTAATAGCTACTGGCACGTAATATTGGAGCAAATGATAAATGTGGTCATTTCTGAATGGTTTTGCTCTGTTGGTTTACATCAGAGTAAACGGTGGATGGGCACATGTCTTTGTGAGGACCAATTCAACTGGTTGCGTTAGTTTTTCATCAGGATACAGAAGGGACCCCTAGAATCACTGGGAGATATCCTAGAACTGCTCTAGCACTCTGTGGAGTCCCTGAGAAGACTCTGAAGGCAGGAGCACCTGGGATGCCACCAGCAAGGCCTGACACATGGCTTGCATGGAAGCTGCATAGGCTTTTGTTGTGCTGTTGGCAGGCTCTAACTGGAGGTGAGTCCAGCTTAAGTAGCTGATAACTCCCTGAGCTTTTTTTGGTCCAGTCAGATGTGCAGACTTCCAGTGTCCTTTCAGCTTCTCTGTTGGTTGGTCTAAGAGATGGACTGGGGATATGTGCTTGTTTGGGAATGTCTCTGTGTGGGCTCCCACTGGTGTGTTGGGCCAGGGCGCAATTATCTTCAAATCTTTTCTTTTGATAGACCTGTGTCTGGGGAGCAGCACGCTTCAGTTGATCTTGTTCTCCCCTCACAGTCCTCTAGAAGTAGATGTGTGAGCCTGAGGTTTTAGCAGAGGTGGTGATGAGAAAGACTGAGATTAAGCTAGATAATCCTGTTTTTCAGCCCCTGAAGGACAAGACACAAATTTTACTTCATAGGCTTCAGCTACACTGGAACAACACTTAGACTGAGAGAAGATGCAATCATGTTGGAATATGTGCATTTTAGGATGTGTTTGGGGTAAATTGTATCCTATATGTGAAACTAGAGTGTGCACCTAAGAGATGGGGAACTGATATCTAACGAGGATGAAAATTAAAGCCTTTGTATTTTCTATGTGTGTTAGCTGGCAGAACAAAATGATGAAGGGACAGAAATAAGAGGGAGTAAAAGAAGTGATAATGAGAAACACAGGCAAATGTGTTATTGCCAAAATAAGCCATCTGAATTGATAACAGTGTATCAATAGATTAGCTAAATAAAATTAAGTACTCCCTAAAGTTATGTGATTTAGTAAATTGCAGTGCACCATAACCAGATGAAACCAGTTGGCATACCCACTATTGGTTAAGGCAAGGATGGCATCACTGATATAATAACTTCCTTTCATATCTGAAAAAGAATCCTGTATGATGCTTCTTCAAGAAATCTGCTTTTCCATTGTAGGGAAAAAATATGTGCTTGCTTATGGAGTAACCTAGAAAAGAAGACATGTTCCCAAAGTAACAATACAATTTCTTAAATAATTGAGAAGTACTAAAATAAAAATCAAAATCAGAATAAAAAGGTTCTGTAATATACCTTTTAAAAGTTTGTAAGAACCATGAGAGATTTATAAGGCAATTGAAATATGGGAAGGGGGAAAAAAAAGAGAGAGAGAGAACAGAAATCAAAAAAAATAGATTCCTGATTTTGTCTTGGGGTCCCATTCTTCTCTGCGGTTTACTGTTTTTCTGTCTCATCTTGTTCTTTCAGTGAAAGCAACAAATCAGAAAGTTTTGGTCAGAAGAAATAGCAACAGAATATCAAAATCAGTTGAAATATATTAGGTGTTAGGACAGTTTTGTGATGATGCACTGGCATTATCCTAGGAATATTGTGGGTTTTTTCCAAGGGCATCTGTGCTTCCCCACTTAGGGGATCTGGCATGGAGCTGTGAACTTCTTATTGAAATGTTGCACAGTTACAAAATCAGGCCTAAAAAGCTGAGATTCCTGAGATGGCTTTGATTTAACCTTTCTGTGTGTTTAATACAGATAGCAGAAACCTGTAACTCTGCCATTTGTGAAATGACAGACCTGCTTGTTTCTGACTCTTCTCTTGTTTTCCATCCCTTATATATCTCACCCCATACTTTCTCTGCTTCCTGTCCATTCCTGTGGATGTTCTCCTAGCTGCCGTGCCATTTTTCTGTATCTCTGTATTCTGTTCTCTTGCTTCTATTCATGTGCACTCTTTTTTATCTCTCCACGCTGTTCTGTTATTTGCTGCCTTCTCTTGCCCTTACTTTTTGATTCTTACAACATCTCTGTGCCTCTTTTTCACTCCTATGCTTTCTAGTCAGGCTTCATCTTCCTCCTCTTTGTCTGAATCAGCAAGGGAAGCATAGAGAAAAGATCTTTTTGACTTCAGTTTCTGTACCTGGGACTGCCCTGATCACAAGAGAGGCGAAGAGCAATTTAGAGGTAAGTCCTGGCTGAGTTCTGTATCCCCAGATTGCGATATGCAGAGTAAACCAAATGTTACAATATTTTTGTCTTGCAGTTGTCTAATAGGTATGTGAGCTATGGTTCTTTCTCATTGAAGATTTTTAGCTTCTCCTTCTCTGAAATGCATGATTTGTTCTAGCTTTGGGTAGATCACCAACATTAAACATCTCAGTTGTTCACCCGACAGGAGAGGGATTGGGACGGACTGCCCTTTGGTGGCTCTCTGAAGGTCCACATAGCCCATCCCTGCTGAAGAAGATAGTGTCCCCTTGAAGGAGGAAAATATAAGCTTCTGTTCCCTTTCACGCTTAGGCTCATAGGCTCTTAGGGCTTGGTTTTTTTCTGAAATAAACTGGTAAGCGATAAATCATCTGCATCTTTTTTCTTTCCTTTTTTTTTTTAAGCTAGCTGACAGTTGATTTCCTTCCTCTTTCTCTTTGAAGATCTGAACTCTTCTTTTGTAGTTGTTTGTTGAACTGTTGGCCCAAGGTCTAGTAGAGTTCTCAAACCTTTGCAGCTCTGTGGTTACAGAACATATAAGATCTCAGGAACTGCGAACTTGTGCCAGAAAGTAAACAGCTATAACAGCAGTACAAAGAGCAGGGTTTTCTTTATTCTTTTGCACACAGATTGGTGATTGCCAAATATCCGCATCAGGTTTGGGGCCTGAATTGCTTGATCTTGTGTTTGAGATTTCAAACAAAAATTGTTTGTGATTAACATAGTGCGAAACATGCATGTGTCTCCAGTTGTTCTCTTCACTAACCTTTTCACAGTGCTTCAAGCTTCCTCTTTGGTCCTCACAAGTTACATAAAGAGTCTTCAGTGAGTTTGAATTCCTCAAGCACAGAGAAATAGGAGGCAGAGAAATCAAGCTAGACTGGCCTTGTTCTCAATGGCAATCTTGCCTTGCTATTGTCTTTCAGAAACCATTTGTTTGACCATATTTGTCTTTAGTGGTTGGGAAAACCAGCTCTGGGGTTGCTTTAGTTGGCAAAGGTACCAAAGGTATCAGTACAGAACATGTTGTGCGTTATGTATGCATGATGCCTTTTTATTGGCTATTACAAATCAAAGAGGGTTTGTATGAATTTTGTTAGATGCTTCTGACTATGCCAGTCCAAATGAATATATAAGGACTTTATATAAGCAAACACAAGATGTGTTGAAACAATATTGGTAAGGTTACAAAGTCAGCACCTCAAAAGTTAGGAAATGTTTGGATACAAGTAGCTTGTCCATCTTAATGCATCTGTAGAAAAGAAAGCACTTTAAGATGCCCATGTATAAGCCTGTAGCCTGCCATTGCAGTTGTGCTAAGGTACCCTGCAAGGCCTTCAGCTTCCTTGTTGGTACATATACTGACATTGGGCTACCAGCTTCTGTCCTCTCTTTGAAGAGGGTATGTCAATCACAAAGAAGAGTAACGTATTCCCTGCAAAAGGATGCCAGGCAAATTGAAGTGTTCTCCTGTAGTGCATAGGTCGTGTAGAAGCTGTGGCAGATGTCAGCCCTGTGTCTTCTCTGTTGTTTCAGATGGCAATAAGGATCTCTGTTTAGGCAACTGAATGCCATCCTTCATATCCATTTACTATCCTGAATTTAAACACTAGGTCATATGTAGCCACATGTGGTGAGACACCTGAGCTTAGGTGTCTTAATCTTAGTTGATTCTTGCCCATAATGTCAAATGACCCAATCCTGTACCTTTACTTTTGTCAGGAGGAACTGATTCTCTTTAATTTTTTGGAGGGGGGCAATAGTGAACACTCTTCTGCCCATTCCCAACAAAGCTGTCTTGCTCTCATCCCATGCTTCAGGATGCACTGTCTCTACCTCATGACTGCTTCTTAATCCCACTTTCCATTCTGTGGATGTCTGAACTCAGTTTCAATCCCCTTGCCCAGCAAGTATTAGATTCTGTCCTCTACCTCTCAATCCCTTGCTCCTTTTGAGATATTTCCAGACACCATAGCTGCTTACTAGCTAGTCTGGCCAAATTCTCTCCCATACTCCCTCTCTTCTTTTGAGGATGTCAGTTACTCAGTCCCACTGCTGCCAGTGCTTGTCCCGTGTAAGTGTCAAAGTCCTTGTATAAAGTAACTGAATTTAGAGGAGTTTTTGTAAGGAGAACAGAAATGTTTGCCTGATGCAATCTGCCCTGCCAAATCAAAACTCTTTGACCCAAACCAAGGAGGACCTAGAAATCTCCCTGTAAAATTCACCAGAAAATTGTTTCTTATACAGAAATGACATATTTTCTGCAACATTTTTTAGTAATGGCTTTAATATTTTGGCTGAAGTTTTCCCAGCTAGTTCCTGTTTGGAGCAGACGCGGCTTTGGAAAATTTCTGCCCTTTCTCATTACAGTTTGGCAAGGCTTAAAGGCAACTTAAAACAGGTTGTTAAAATAGGAATTGCCAAATAGTACATTCAGATGCAATCCCTGTTTTGAGCATGTGGCTGTAGCTGAAGCCATATATCAAGTTTATGACTTTTCAACTAGTTTTGTAAGGTATTAGAGCCACTGACTTGCTGTGCAGCTTTCTGAATAGCTGACACAGGAACTGCCTCTTCGTGATTTTTATAAACTGAAGAAGTTTAGTAGTGGGGTAAGATTGCTACGGACTACTCTGTATTGTCCTGTTACCTCATTTCCTCAATCAAAAAAAAGATGAATTTGGCCTGAGAGCGTAGTTTAAGCAGCTGAATGTTTGCGGTTACATCTGGAGGAACAAGCTGATCTGGTGGTTGCTTAGAACAACAAATGGAGTGTCTTAGAAAGATCTGTGTGCAATGGCACTTGTTGCCAGTGAGCATATTGTTGTGGGTGTGTATATGTGTGTGAGAGATGGAAACTTGAAGATACATCCCTGAAGTGCTGTGCTTGCTTTTTGTTCAGTGTGAATGACTCCAGTTCTTTCTAAGAGGTGCTCAGCTGTCAGCATTGGTACTGGCCACCTCCAAAGGTTTCAAGCTAGAAGGGTCTACAGAACATTATTACACCCTATACACAGCGACACACAACAGTCCACAGCACATTTCACAGCTTCCAATAGCAAGGCTTAGACCTGTCATGAAAATCAAAAGCCACCACCATAATGTGCTACAGGAAAGGGACTGGAGTAATCAAGAGTTCTGTCAGCTTTTTACTTTGAAATTTACTTTCCTGGCAGGAAGAATTTGTTAGATAAATTTCCCAGGTGGCCCTGGAAAAGGGACCACACATAAAAAGATGAAAAACAACCAAACAAAGCACTTTCACATTGGGGCAGGAAGGAACGAAGAAGAGGAAATCCCTTCTGTCCCAAACCCCTCCATTTGTTTTAACCTTGAGCGTGTGAATCACCTCTTCTTCTCCCAGCGATCCAATATTCAGTCCATGCAGGGACATAACGTTTGTCCTTTCAGTACGTGAACCTCAAACTCTAGCACTAAGTTAGATAAACCTATTTTTGTAAAATTGAAGTGAGAAATGGATTCAAGAAGAAGGTTAGCAATGTAATAAATTAGTGGACGTGGCTAGTGTTCAGCTTTCCCTGGATGGCTCTGAATCACTTGTCTGGGCAAGATGTCGCTTGGACAACCACAACTGAAATTATCACAGACAGATTAAGCAAAGGCTAAGAGATTTTGGGGGATGCTGGCTGGGCTGGCTTTTGGCTGGGGTGTAGTCTAGAGTCTGACATGATACCTGAATCATCACTGACTGGAGTAGATGTTGGACTTGGACCTGGGGGAGGAAACTCCACTGTGGAAATGCACTGCTAATATCTCTGTGATGGTAGGAAAAAATAAGAGACCTTGACATTCCTGTAGACGGCCATATAGCATCGTACTGCACTCCTGTCTATGTTAGAAGGTGCCCTGGATCACTCTTTGGACAGGATGTCTGTTAGGAACAAGTTTGTACAGAAGAAAGGGGAATGGTTATTATTCTTGCCTAAAAATAAGCGCAGTATTAAGCTTCATATTACATTTAAATATAGTCCCAGTCAGTGGCCACTTCCTTCCATGCCCTTGAAATCAGCATTTGAAATGGTGTTTTCCAGGCAGTTATAGGAGTTTAATTTTCTTTTCCCAGTTCCTTTCTGCTTCCCTTCCTCTTGCCCTAGAGAAAATAAACCAAAATAGTTCTGTATCTACTGATGCTTGAGATGTTGTCACTGTATTACACAGAAATCTGACTTCGCAGTCTAGCTTCCAAAAGCAATGAAAGATTATGTTGCAAAGATCAAGCTAGAGATATTTCTTTTACTTCTTTCACAGACATAGTGTCCACTGATAAAATTTAAGTGGAAGTCTGTACTGAGGGTCCTAAGAGAGGTAATCAGGCTCTAAACACCAAGGAATGAATTCTGTAGAGAAAAACCTTGCATAAAAAAGCTTTAGCTGAGGTGGAAGACAGTTTATTACACATGCCTGTGTGCTGTCAGAGTTTCAGCAGGAGATCCCCAAGGACCTCCTGCAACTTGGTAAACATGGGTTTTTCAGGAGCATTAGACTGGAAGGTTGAAAGACTGGGAAATTTCTTTTCAAAAGCTGCTTTGCAATCAAGAAGAGAGGCAGTGGTCCTGGAGAAACAGGTATCTCCAGCTGTACGTAGATGGAAATGTTTATTCTGTTTCAGGACATTATAACTGGCATACTATGCCACATACCACGTTTTCACTTCAAGTGCTAGGAGGGGGCAATTGCAGAGCATTCTGTAGCTGTGATTCCTCCTTTTTTTTTCTTCCAAAATAGCTGACAACTCGTGCATTCTTGAAAAAAAATGCTGCTAATAATACATGCACATAGTAATTAACATATTCTAAAGTAAATAAAATTCTCTTTTCAGAATATGTTAATGAACTGTAGGGGAAGATTATGTTTGGCAGGAGCATTGCAGAGGTATCAAACAGCGAGGGCAAGGTTGAAAGACTTTCTGGAGTGGTTTGCATAGCCCTCAACCACTATCTGTTTGTTGATAAAGATCCAAAGGTGATGTTCGTCATACTTACTCCTAGTATCATGGCCAAATGGTCCCTCAGGTTCTTTGATGCTTCCTTATTTAATACCATATTATTATCTTTATATCACAATCAAACTAAATGATACTTGTTACTGTATAATGTTCTGTTAAAAGGTGGTTTATCTGAATAGCATATAGTCTAAAGAAGCAGCAAAGAACAACCAGGAGGGGAGAAATGAGAGAGGTGAGGAAAAAGATCCTATATACAGAAAAGTTGTGAGAACAACCATTAATGATTTTTCCTTTTCTTGTTAAATATAAATAAAGAAGAGTTGTGCTCATGCCTTCTTGTTCTAAATTGATACCCCTGCATTTTGCAAAAGTAGCTGCACAGCCTGGTGTGGAAAAGTGATTCTTGCTGATAAATCAGTGCAGTAAATAAGACCTGCCAGACTGAAGCACACTTTTGCCCAGGGCCATGCGGGGAGTCAACTTGGAGATTGGAGCTGGGACCCGCATCCACCACCAGCTGCCTGGTCCTGTTGGAAAATGTGTATAGACTCATAAACACTAGAAAAGGAAGGAAAAGACATTTTATCAAACACATAAGAATGTGCTTCAAATTACTGAATGTTGCCCAAGAAACAAGATTTCAGTCTCCAGCTTTCAAAACAGATGATCTTGCTGTTTATGGGACTTGTTCCTGTTCAGAAGCTAATCTAGTGCTGACAGCTGGAGGGAAGCGGTTGGGCACTTGCAGGGTGATTTCTGTAAGCTCGGCAAGCTTTTAGACATATGTTATCCAACACAGCACTGTAACATAGTGATTAAAACAGATGCGATATAACGAAGTGGCTATGAGTTATGGAAATGCCAGAAGGTTTTCAAGATGTAACTGGACAGGGTGCTCAATAATCTCCTCTAGGCTCCCCTTCCCACAAAAGGTTGGACCAGATGATCTTTCGAGGTCCCTTCCAACTTGGGCTATTCTATGACTTGGGGAATGTTGGATCAAATTGGTTAATCTTTTAAATTGATATGACATAATTTAATATTCTGATTGCAGCCTTCAGTATTTTTGCAACATAATTATAGTGGTTGTTTTTGTTAGAAGTGATGATAGATATGAAAGTGGGATATCTCTGCTAACTTCTGGTTTTCTTCAGGGCTGGTTCTGCAGCTGTACTGCTTGATTTCACTGAAGTGAGGTGCAGCTGGAATTAATCTCAGATGTCTGCAACCTAACAATGTCAATGAAAATGTTCTTGGTGGGATTTTCATATCTGCACACCTTGTAATCACAAATGCTATCCTGCGAGAATTAAAATAAGTGCCAGGAATCTTCTATGAAGTAGGTTGACTGGGTTATGTCTGTAGATAATGAGAAGTAGCTGTTGAGTAGTAAATTGAAAATGGTGATGCCTGAAAGACAGAAGCCCTTGTAAGCAGAAAATGAAAGGGCCAGATGATTCGGTAATGATAGTAGGTTATTTGCCAGTTCACGTAAACTGGTAGAGATGTCCCCAATTTGGTGCAATAAACAATAAATGATAAAGAATGAACAAGAATGTTGAAAGGGAATTTCAAAGGGAAAAGTCTCAACTAGGCAGCCAGGCTGTGCAACCAGTGGATTGGAAATACTGCTGGAACCCTGCCAGCCTCTGGGCCCCTGCTAATTTGAAAGGTTTTAATGTTCGTGTTTTCTTAATCTTCACACATAGGCTCAGCTCCCCAAGAAAACACCGACAGTACAATTATTAATATCATGGTGTGTCCCTTCCTTAGGTAGGAGGATGGGATTTGAACTGGGAAAGGAATTTAGTAACATTTATTGAATTGAGCCCTACCGTACAATAATGATGCATTGGGCCAGTTTGCTGAACAAACGTGGCAGGTTTGGGGCTTGTGGTGCTGCCCCTAGTTCAGACTGGGGTGTTTGGGGCATGTCTGGAAGCCCAGGCGTCTGTGGAAAAAGACTTCAATGTGAGGAATCAAAAAACTGATGCTTCGTTTGTGGGTTGTAGCTGTTGCTGCTATTTTATTTGTGAGTTTAGGCCAATATTGTGTCAAACATGGTAAGTTTAAAAAAAATAATAAATTTTATTCCAGTACCATGAAAATGCTCGAAGTATGTTAAAAAACATAAAATTTAATTCTTCTTAAACAAACCTAGCCAAGATTTGATTGAGAAGAGAGACCCATTAGCCTTTGGGGCTGCTGGAGTTTATCTAAGCGGTGGCTGGGAATAAAACATGGATACCCTGTCAGCCTCAACCACAAAGCCATTTTTCATCACTTAAAATATAGATGTAACAGGGAGTATGGGCCATGGGAGGTGGGAAGACCTAAAAATATTCACATGCAACACTAGCTTTTATATATGTATCTGTAGCTATATATATAGTGTATATTTTCAGATAGATATATTTATTCACACACATTATTACTCCTGTTGATCAGGATGAGGGTATGAATAAGACGAATCCAGTGACAGATTACACCCTTTTCTTTGTAGGGTGTAAAGTTTACAGCCTTTAAAAGACTTCCCCTTTTAAATTATTTCATGAACATTTTAAGTGAAAAAAACCTTCTTTTATATATGCCTTAGTGACTGCTTTGTGTGTCTTACCTTTAAAAAGAAAACGAAACCAAACAAAAAAACCAAAACAAAACCAGAATACTAAAGAAACAGACATAAGCTTTTCTTCTGCAATGATAATTTATACTTGTATTTGATTTTTTAAAATTTTGTTGGTTGTTTATTTGTTGGGTTCTGTAAAATCAAATTGCATTCACTTTTCTTTAGGCAACTTTTGTTTCTAGGATGTATTTAAAATGCTCTTGCCTGTGGTCAGAGACTTTGAGAGCATGCTTTTCTTTCTGGTGGGGGTAGATTATTTTAAATTATTATTGACATGGCAAAATTAGGAAGTAAAACTTAAACTCTGAGTGTGCTCTTATTTGGGTTTTTTTTGTTTGTTTTATTTTTTGTAACTAAGTCCCTGTGGTGGAAATCAAACATTTAATCTTAAAATAACTGCACTCTCACCGGGTGCATCCCATATCCAGAATTGCTATTTGCAAGCTTCTGCCTGTTAAATAAGCACTGAACTTTTATCATAAATGACATCTATTTCAGACCTCATTACCACATGGCTTCCTTCCACTGTGCTAGCGGATGCCACAATAAAACAGTGGGGCTTTGCCTCCAAGCACTTGCATCCTTTTGGGGAGGGAACGTGGCTCTGACGAGAGGTCCTTGAGCTCCAGCATCAGCAGAAGGGAGGCGAGTGCCCCAAGCACCAACCCTTTCCTCCATGGCTGCTCTGCCAACAGCCCCAGCCCATGCCGGGGAGAGCTTCCCTGAGAGCTGGGCAACCCGCAGGTGTTGTGGCAGCAGATGAAACAGCCTGGCTCTCACGTAAGTGGTCCATCTGTATTCCAAAAATCCTTGCAATCATCTGTAGTTACAGTCCAAAAGTCTGAATGCTCTTTTCGATAGGAACTGGCATAATATTGTGGATGTAACTATTCCTAAATTGTTCATGCCAGTCTACAAATGTCCATGTTGCTCATACCCATTACATTCAGCCCCCAACCACTGCATGTCTCTAAATGAAAATGAGTGGGTAAACTGGTTTACTTTATTTTCATTAAGTTGACAAATATGTTTACTGCATTCTTTATGGTGAACTTGTGACTCTGTGTCAGGTTTCTGCATTGCAATATACTTATTTAAAGGTATTTATTTTTCTGGCAGTGCTGACCTACTTTAAATGCTGCAGGGTGCTGTTACCTCCATTTTTTTCAGCAGCTGGTTGATACCAGCAGAGATCTTTGTACTTCAGCTTCTAAACCTCTGATGACATTTTAACTGCTCATTACTGTATGTAGGCAGCCACTTTATCCTTTTGTAGGTGGGCTCTTGCTTCAATTCAGAGTTAATGGTTACTATTTATTGCATAGTTTAAACCTGCATGCAGCAAAGTTGCTACGTGCTCGTAGTGCCTTAGAAAACCCAGAATCCCCAATGTGAAGAACATACTGTCCCTAGCCAGGCTGTGCAAAGGTGTGAGTACGTGGGTAATTCACCTGTACCCTGGAGCCACGGGGACAACTTAGATGAACTAACGTCCAGCATGACTAAGTCCTAAGATGGGTGACAAATAGTCATGAGGTTCAAAGAAAATAAAACATGCTGTGCAGCGTGCAGGAGCATCTTAATTCCTGGATAGTTGTGCTGTGATGTTATCGTAGTGGGATGTTTTCTTTTGGGTAAATAATTAGTGCTCTCCAGAGAGCTGCAGAGGTGCTGTAGCATTATGTGTACTCAGCCACAAACTCTAAGCCAGGCTTAAAATACTATAGACAGTTCAGGTGTGACTGGTTTTATGTGGAGCTAATTACCATCACCTTTTTCTCCTTGCTGCCTCATTGTTCCACCCCATTCCCCTGGCTTTTTTGGCACTGACACCCCCATCCTCGTTGCAGCTGCAGCCCCCAAGAGCAGTGCGCATTGCTGAGTGGGGGAGCACGAAGCAGCCCGAAGGCACAGGGATCAAGGAGGCAGCAGCAAAACTGAGGCATCTTTGTTCATGCTGCTGTTGCCATGTCCTCATGAATTGCTGGTCCTTAGAGGTCCCTCTCCGGGACCAGTGAAGCTGAAAAGTCATATTGCAGAATACACGTTTCATGGGTCCCAATAAAGAGTCTTGGGTATGCACTCAGATATACAAGGATTTTTTTGCTGAAGCCCATGGTTGGAGCTCTTACTCTTAACCCACCAGTTCCTACTCCCATGTGGTTTTCTTCCATTTCCAGATGCTGCAGCATCATCCTTCCTCTGTTGTCTTGTGGGACTATTTCTGTTCCACAAAGGGTGTTTCTCAGCCAAACCCGTAAGGGGTACACTAGAAGCAGGATAAGACCCATCTCCTTTCTTTCAGGACTTTTAAAATTCAGTGCCTTTGTTAGAGAGGGAAAGCGCTAGGCTCTCTGATCTGGCCCACAGGGTGTAATTCAGGTCACTGATCACTACCCTTGAGTTTTGCACAATTCTGATTCAAAACCTCCTGGAGCATTGCTGATACCAGTGTTGCAGTCCCTCTGAATGCCTTGGGCAAGGCTGAATGAGGGACCACCAAGTCTCTGATATTAATTTTGCTCTCCGATTTATTCATCCTCGGAGATCAGGACATCTCTGAGGGACTTTACCTCCATCAGAGGATTACAGTCCAAAGTGTCAGTCCTTCGCTCCGTGAGTTATTGAACACCATGTCCTAGCCCAACCCTCATAATTCTCCCCCGTCACTCGGAGACCTCTGCTGATCCCAGACACAGCACAGCTCTGCGCTGGCACCTCTCCAGGAGTGCCTCCAGCCTCCTCCTCCCGACCATGGTATAGGAAAGAGGCTACATCCCTCCATCTGCGTAGCTCTAGACAGGGGGACAAGGTGGGAAAGGTGGTGGGAAGGGTCAGTGCGGAGCAGGGCACAAGGCTGCTATTGTGCAGCCTCCAATACTGTCATTGTATGAACACCTAATCATTTCAATATCACTTGCATTTGGGTATATATGTAAATACAGAGAAAAAAAAAACCCTCTGCTTTAGTCCTGCTGAAGAACTAGATGTATTAATTCAAGCATGCAGATGTCTTGCTTTTGGTACCCGAGCTGGCCGAGGCGTCTCTGGCGCAGTGTGATCCACCTTCATTGCAGAGGCTTGCAGGGTGCTCCCTCCCCCGGGAGAGATGGGTTTGGTGTTTCTCACATGGTTGCTCTCCTTCTGGCTTGTCAGCAGTGAGTCAGGAATCCCAGCTATTCGGTTCATTGCTTGGTAGATCATGCTGAAAAATTGCAAAGAAAAAACTGTGATTCTTTGAGATGATAAAGGAATAAAGTGTGGATTTTGTTTTTCATGGGATATTTTTTTCCACTCCCCTCTTTTTCCATTTTGTACTATCTCTTCCACCCTGATTGCCAATTTTGCCTGATTTGGGGAGATGGACGCCACAGTTCATCCCTAACTCCTGTTCTTGGGTCTTAATGCTTTTTTTTCTTATATGCCCTTTTCCAGCCCTTGCAGATCACAGCTGCCCTTTGCCAAACATCAACTCTTGAGAGACAACTTTGGGTGTCCTACTAAGAGCTGGTGTAGTTTATGGTGCAGTTCAGGAATTTTCTCTCCCCGTTTCATCTTTCCCTTGGTCTCTGCTGGTGTTCCAACTGCTTCTGTGGCTTTTCCTGCCCTTCAAGGAGTTGCTTCTCTCACCTGAGCATCTCCCAAGTGCGTTGACTTCTTGGCTGCGGGCTGCTGTGGTGCACATCTGTATTGCATGTCGCTTTTGGTTGCTGCTGCCTGCACTCAGTAGGAGTGGGGATAGGGCAACCCTGAATATGATGACTGCATTCCTTGTAAAAATATGAAAAATCTTTCTGAATTATGCACTGAACAAAAGCCCTGCCCTGCCATGCAGAGCTCTGGCTCCCCATGTGCTTCAGTAATAGCTATATGCTGCCGTGTTTCTGAGTGGTATCTTCACAGACAGTAGCTCCATTGATTTCAAGGGACTGTTTGCCTAGTAAGAACAAGGGAACTATAATGAAAGCAGGCCCTATGAACTCATCTAATTTATGTAGTACTTATAAAACCACCAGATCTTTGTGGAAAATTACAGAATATAAATAATACCAACCAATAGCCAGGCAGTTTCAGTATCCTTTGGGAAATTGTAGAAGATTGCTGTACTGCCAGTTTGAAATTTATGATACTTCAGGCTTGTACTTGGACCAAAAAGATGAAATAGAGTTGGTGTTTTGGAACAGCTCGAGGGAATTGTGCAGGAATTCTGTTCAACCAAATCTGACGCTGATTGAGGGTCTGGCTCTGAATTTTTGCAAACCAGAACTGTGAAACTCTTCAAATGGAAAAACAAGGTACAGCTGGTACAACACTGACTCTGTTTCAGTTGAGCAAGTAATTTTGTAGCTTTATACTGGTGAAAATGTGGTAGTTGTGAATCTGCTTTCCTCCTGGTTTGGTCTTTGGGCCAAAAGTGAATGTTTGATTCACTGTCAAAGGCACAAGTGGGCTTTGCTGATTTTTCTCTCCCAGCGTTACTGCCTGGTAAAGTGTGAAAATCGTATGGTCAGTCCAAATATGTGAATGATCTAGAAGTGCTCCAAAACGAAATCTTTTTTAAAGACATGTAGTTATAAAATGAATAATAACTGCTAAGCTTGAAATGCAAAGACTTAAGAATCTGAAAAAAAGAAATTTTAAATCTGAAAAGTTTATTTGCATGGGATGTATATTATATAAAGCATTTTGTGGAGGCTTATACATTGTTCTTAACATATAAAGAAACAGTTGGAATTTTGGATCCCTATTCATAGAGGGTCCTAGAACTTGTCAGTAAGGTACAGTAGAAAACATAATTTAATGACTTCATTTGGGTGATTTCTCATGTTGCACCATCTTGTGCAAGATGTTATACACTAAGTCACCGCTGCTTTTTTTCACCAAGGCTGCTGCATTTGAGTCCTGAGCCTTGGCATCTCTGATCAGAGCACATGCACTTGAAATCCCAATTTGAAACCAGATATTTATTTAGAAATCAAGTTGTTTTTTCTCAGATCTTCACTAGTTGCCTAGCCAGCCACATCTGAGCACAGGTATTTGAACTGGGACTATTTCAGTAATAGGAGAGGTTTTAAGTAATTAATAAAGAATACATCACTATTTACAGAAATGTGATTTTGACACCTCAGGCCTGTAGATTCAAGAATAGCTTGGGCTTTTTTGGCAGGACACATCAACATAAATGTGAATAGTCATTAAATAATGGTAAGAAATGACAACAATAAAACCCCTCTGCCTATTTTTCATCCCAGAAGGATGAAAGAAAACAGCACATTATTCAGTGTTTTTCGTGGATGTCAGAAACTGGACAGAAACCAAAACTTAGTTCAGCAAATATTTATGAAACGGTATCGAAACCATTAACTGTTCTGCTTATCTGAGATGTAGTTGTGCAATCTGTTTCTCCTGCTTCGTGCTCCTTATCCAAAGGTGGGGGAGGAAAAGGCATGTTTTTGAGGTAGAATTTGTGCCAAATCAGACTTTGAGACCAGAACCGGTTTTGCAGATTAATTTTAAAAAAAACCCTAGCTTAATAGGTCTGGGTGATTCTTGAAATTGGCTACATCAAACTGAGCCTTGTGAGTGATTTGAAAGGGATGATTTAGGGATATGGGACATTTTCCTGGCTGTTAATACCCCTTTTATTCGATCTGATCTCTAATCAGAATAATCCTTTTAAGTTAGCTATACAAGGAAGCATTTGAGCTGAACCTTGCTTTGCAGTCTGGCTTGTAGGAGAACCTCTTTTATTCCAAGACGAATGCAGTCTTCCCTTTTGCCCTCTCTAGGTCAGCCACAGATGCCTTTCTTTCTCCTACAACTCAAGTGGGAGAGACACAAATGTGTTTTGCTTCCTCCAGCTGGTTGACTGGTTTCTCTGGTACCCCTGAAACAGAATTTAAGAGGAAGCTTGTTTATTTTCTTAAACTATTTGTATATTCTGCATGTGTAAAATTTTAATTTAGCTGGGAAAAAACCTTCTGAACGCTAAATATTTGTTCATTTCTCTGTTAAAAAGGTCTGCCACTGAGCTTGTCTTAAAATAGTTCGAGTAATAGCTGCCATTTGCAAGTGAACAATATGTACCATTTTCAGCTTTTTTGCTCCAAAGGGACTTGTTTTATCAGATGCACTTAGCACGCCGAGGGAAGGGAGGGCAGCGGCCTTTTCCTAGCATGTGCTCTCTGCCTGGCACACGAGGGGCATCAGCTGGACTTCACCTCTGTTGCTACTGAAGAAAAACTGCCTGGCTTCAGTGACATTTATTATTTGATTTATACAGAATTAAGGACGGTGTTGGTTTCACCCAGTTGCAAAGGGGTGCAGGATCCTGTGACGAATAGGATAAATAAATTGAGAGTGATGCATAAGCCAAGCCCACCTCACTGTAATGATTTAGTGACTAGTAGCCATTAATTAAAGCAAACCCTCCATGTTAAAGAGTATTTCAATATATCATCACAAATGTTATTTTGAAATGGCCAAGAAAGGATTGGCAATGCTTCATGGCTCAGGATCTGGCCACCTGTTTCTCCAGAGAGGTGTCAGTTCATTGCATGAGTATTTTGATGCCTTTTGTTAAAATATTGGAAGCCACGGAGATGATCTTTCTGCCTTTTGCCTCCATGTTATCTTTGTTCTACCAGAGGTGACCTCATCTGTGGCAGCTTTTGATAGCGTCTTGGCCAAGGATATGGCCCCATGGTCTGGGGGGGTGATTTCTGTGCCAGTAAAGGACACTGCGAGATTGCTTGGTGGAGTAATCAAAGCTGAACGTGATTATAAAGAGGGATTTGTCAAATAATCCTTGATGAAGAAGAAAACTCAGATCCCCACCATCCCTCAGCTCCTACTGGGAGAGTTTGCGTTGCTCTGCTAGCACTTGCTCACATGATACCCTTTCAAAATCTCTGCTATTATCTTTACTTTTAACAGTAATGTTACACTTTGTGCTCGGACACTGTGTTTTCCCAGTGAGGTCTTTATAATAAATTACAAAGTCAATTAAGTCTTCCTCTGTTCATGCTGCAGATGGGAGAACTTAAGCCGGGAGAAAGAATGTCACTTTTGTACAGCTACAAAGTGGACTTGTGGTTAAGTGGGGAATAAGGCTGTTATGGTGCAGCAGATACTCCAGCTGTTGAAAATGCATCTGCTGCTCTGTGCTGCCTTCCCCCAAGTATTAGATACTGATGCAGATGCAGCCTCAGTTATCTGAAACTTCTGCTATTGAAAACAGGATCCCTTTTTCTTCTGATCCCATTAAAAACATCTGCGGTTATTTGAACTCTCCAACTTCCCCGGTGTACCCGCGACATTTAGCTAATGCACCCAATACGGCGCTTAATTACCTGCTTGTACCATCCGTGTGCATCGCTGGCCCCCGTCAGAGTTAATGTGGCAGGTTGCTGCAGTCACGTAATCGAATCCTGCGATGCCTAAAGCATTTTTGGCAGGGAGCCTGCAGCGAGGGAGAAAACCGTCGCCTGCCTTCTCCTGAGTTACCTACAGCTCCTGCCATCCTCTCGCAGTGCCGCGATGGGAAGGAGGAACACACCCAGCCCTGGTCCCCATCTGTTGCAGCATCAGCTTCAGTAGCAGAGCCCGAGATGTTTAAATGCGCTTGCCTTTAGGGAAAAGCTTTGAATGCAGTTCTTCAATGGACGTTTCCAGCCAGACTGCAGGATTTTTCAGAGCTGTAAGTCAGAACGGGGCTCGATTGTCTGTGGGTTTCTTTGCATTTGATTATTTTTTTTTTCCTTAATTTATTTATCTTAGCAGGGGGAATAGGTTTTGCATTCATTTAGGTGGATGCCTGAGTGGACTGCAGAACTCTGCCGAGAGGCAGGCATTCTTCAGGCTGTGTAAGAAATGCATGTTTCTTGGGTATTTGGGGTTTTTTTCATCGTGTTTTGTCTCTTTTGTATGCATGGCTGGCACAGGGCTGTTGTCCTGTTTTTAGAGCATTTAATTACAATAGATACTCCAAGGCTGAACAAAATGTTCTTTTATCTAGTTAAAGAATGTAGCTTGGGTTTTTTTTTTCCTTGCATAACTTTTACTTAGTGTTTTGGAAAGAGAGATTATCTTTTGGGGGGTGTTTATTTAATTTCAGCCTAAAACCATCTGGTCTCTGCATCCTGCAATGCCTTGTTTCTCATACTGCTCATCTCAGAGCAGCCTGAACTGCTGGGCAACTAATTGCTGTGGCTAGTCATTGCAAACCCCAAATCACAGGTTTTTAGGAACTCCTGTTTTGCTTATTGATTTTAATTTAATATTTGATGAGATTTGTCAGGATAAAGAGGCATATTATGGGCTTCATGCATTCCTCTTGCATTTTTCCCTTTCCACTACCAGAATTAATGCTGAGCACATGCAATTTGCGCTGCAATTAATGGACCTGTGAGATAATGAATGTCCAATAACAACGAGGCTGACTCTTTCCTGGGATCAGACCCGAAGCCTGAAGGTTTTAAAGGTGCTCCGTTAGTGGGGTGATGGGAGGGGTTTGGTGAATAGCAACTGAAATTTATTCTAGTATAAGATGCAGGGTATTTTGCCAGCATCTTGTGTGTTTTGCTTGTTGGTCACTGTGTTTTAGCTGCTGTTAAAGGCCACAGGAGAGATTAGGTATCTGCCTTTGGGGAAGAGATTTCACCCTCAGCTCTATCCCCTGTATGGGCTGAAGAGTTGGGAGTCTAGGAGAGGCTGGAAAGCAGAGGCTGCACTGACTTTGAGCAGCCCTGGGAGGTGAGAGAAACTGAAGTTGCCGAAATTGGGAGTCTGGGGGGGCAGGAGCATCTGTCAGAAGAGGGAACGACGGGCAGGAGGATGAAATGGATCCTGCTGACATGGGGCCAACCCTTGATCCAAAGGGAGGCAGCAGGAAACCCAGCAAAAGAGGACTCTTTTGCACTTTAATTTAGTCTATTTTTATTACTGGGAGTGGAATAAAAATATATTTATTCTGAAAAATGCCACAGTTTGAAATAAACACAACCACCCACCCCCCCCAAAACCCACTCCATGAATCTGTACTAGGATGTCTGACACTCATCAAGAAGAAATTAGGAGAATAAAAAGCAATATTGTTGCAAACCTTTAAACGCAAAGGACAGAGTTGGTGGAAATCACCTGTAGCCAGAGTTTGCTTCAGGCAGCAAACAGCCACTGGTTTTCCATCACAAAGAGAAAATCCCTGTGTCATTTCAGCATGTTTGGCCGCCCAAGTAGGTCCAGTGACAAGCTGATTTGGAGCCAAGAAATATTTAATCATCTTAAATATAAAAGAAATGGCAGTTTAAAAGCCTTTAAGAGCTTGTCGTTATGTTTGTATACACATGTTATATGATTATATATGTTTGCCATATATATTCTCCTATATGAGAGCATGTTTTATATGTGTGTAAAAGAAAAAAGTGATGCCCTGTCAGATGAGCTCTGCACATCTACATCTGGGAGGACATAGTCACAGGTGAAGTTTGTTTCTGTTTCTCCCTGTAGGTGCTAATGCTTTTGCTTTTAGAACCGATATATGTTTTGATAAACTTATCATCTTGGTCTGATATAAGACACTTTTCAAATAGGAATTTAATGACTTCTAGTGCCTGATTGCAATTCTAAGTCCAATTTCCATTCCTAATAGAGCTCAAAATGAATGTTAATAAAACTTGAATTTAAATTCTTACTAATAGTTGTACAGCTATTCAATATGTAAGGATAGAAATCAACATTCTTGATGAGAAAAAAATAACCAGTATTTTTTTAGGGCCTTATAACTTGCATGAACTTAATTTTTGGTAGTGAGGAAAAAAAGCAGTATTTTTCTATGAAAATAAAAAGCCAAGCAAGAATAAAAAATTCTAAATCAAAATTTCCTGCTTGTGGATTTAATTCACCTTGAGAAAAAAAAATTGGTTTGGTTGTCTTTTGCTTAGTTTTGTTTCCTGCTTGGGTGCTTGTTTGATTTGTGGGAGGTTTTTGGTGATGCTCCTTGTCAGGGCGGGTGTCCGTACCAGGGTGAGCCGCGGGCAGAGGCTCTCCCTGCACCTTGGTTTGGTAATTCCAGTGTGAGCTTTATTTTTTTGTGACAAATGGGCTTGGACTGTCTGCCACATGGCTTGGAGCAACAGCCAGTTATAAAATGGCCTCTCCTGCGCCAGGCTCGTACTCTGCCCATCTGTCACCATGTCCAGGGTGTCCTGCTAACTTGGAAATGTTTCCCACACTCTCCAAGCAGGATCAAATGCTTCTTGACACATTTTGATGCACAAACTGCCCGCCACATCAAATGCAGATTTGCCTGTTTCAGCTCACCAGTGTCTGCTGGGTTTTAAAACCATTGCATAGGGCAGAAATTACTTCTGGCAACATGTATATGTAGATATTGAGCTTAAGTTTTCAGTTGGATTTACCTGAATGTGTGTTTGTTTGTCTTTTCTCCACAGCATGTTCAGGTAGGTCCATTGTAATCGTGATGCTTAAATGGGCACATGAAGAATAAGAAATAAGATGGTTAAAATCAGAACACTCTTACTAGAGGACCCAGAAGTGAATATGGCTCATTTGTAAGGCTTTTTTCCCTGCACTGGATCTAAACTAGGAACAATTTCTGGGGGGAAAAAAAAAAAAAAAGAAGATACTAATGAAAGCGATAGATAGCCCTTGAAAGAAGCCTGCAGTTTATTTGGGGAAATATCGCCTTAAAATTTTAGCGTTGCATGTACAGTAATTAGAAAAAACTCAGTGTGTGTTATTTCTGTCCTTCCCTTTCCATATGAAGATTATTTCCAAACTGGACCCACTGCAAAAACTTATTTTCAGTGATGGCTATTTCAAGTGAGAGTGAGTAATCCCTTTGTTGTGTTCTTCCATTTGTCTCATTGTTCACAAGATTTTCCAGATGGGTAAATATTTTATCCATCTTTCTTCCAGAGGTGGTCTTTTGTGTCTTCTAACACCTTTTTCTGAGCAGAGCTGTGATGCTTTTTGAAGCACATCCCTTGAGACAGCCTTAATGAGTGCCCAGGAGTTGGTGTGAGGAGGCCTGGAAGTACGAGATATACTATCCCTTGGACATTTCCCTTAGATCATGCCAATTCGCTTAACAAACATGTTTTCCTCAGAGGTTGTATAGCTGGCCTGTTTTCTTAAAATTTAAATTCTAGTTGTTTCAGTTGGACACAGTGGCTCCTTCATTTTCATTCCAATGGGTGCTCACCCCATCAAAGAGTTCACCCTGTTTTCTACACAGCAGCCAAAGCTGTGTAAAGAAAATGTACGTCTTAGTAACACTTAGAAATGCCAACAGAGCTTAGGACCTCATTGTGCTGCCCATTGTATGGATGCCTACAGTGTGTCTAGACTGCAAGCAAAGACATGATTGAAGCTGGGCTTAAATTAGCCCGTCTGAGTCCTGACACCCATACAACGGCGGGAGCGAGGAGCTCGAAGTGAGCTAAATTGCTGGGGTATTTACTCAACCTCCCGTGGGGATTTTGCAGCCTACGCTAAGCCGTGTGTTGTCATGGCTACACTTTTATCGGTGCTGTGTGGAGCTGGGTGAAAGTGAGCTGGTGTAAACCATGCTTGCGATTGCCATGTAGACATGCCCGTAGTAAGACACAATCCCTTGTCTGGACAGCTTGCTTTCTAAATAGAGAACAGAAAGGAAAAGAACTTATTTTATTCTCACTTTATCAGTAGTAAAGAGGGAGAGGTAAGAGGCAGGGTTCATTTATCCTATGTTGAATCATCCAAAGTTTAAGCAAGTTGTCCAGCCTGTCCCACACCAGGCAAATGGGAGCAAATTGCCCATTGGAGATGCTGGCTTTTCCCTGTTCTCTAGGCTGGACAAAAAGTGTGGGGTAGATGAATAGTGTTTTGCATGGCTGAAGCTAGGTGACAGATATCCCATCCTTGATGCCTTCCCAGAGGTAAACCAGAAAGCCAGAGGACAGGCAATGAAAGTCTCATCACTTAAGTCCATCCATGAAGCTATTCTGGACTGGATATACAGTTTGTAAAGCAGTTTGGATTCCCACAGGATGAAAGATGCAATGTAATTTATTAGTATTACATGGCATCGCTAACTGGAAAAAATAATAATGGTACCAAATCTCAGCCTCTCTCAGCTCAAAGCCAAGGGTGAGACCTGAAAGACATATAAGCTGGATTTAGGACAGAGTACTGTACTATGAATGTCATAATGTTTTCTAGATGATCTCTCAGAATTTGAGCTTTATTCTGTCCTTGAGGTCTTTTTATGTTGCCAGCTTCAGCAAAATGCACCTTTAAATAAGGAGTTCAGGGAGTGAAGAATGAAGACATCCATTCTTTTGGGAAGAGAAAAAAGTTTAGCCTATGAAATAAAGCATATTGTATATATTGATCTCTTCTTACACGTGGTGCTAAAACTGTAAGAAAAGCTATAGCAAAGTGACTGTAAACTTTGTAGATGTGAAATTGTTCTCTGCAGCTGCAGAGAGATGGAGGAGAATGCATCAGAAAAGCATGAAGAGGGGAATCTTCCCTCGTTGTGGGCTCCATGTGTTGTTCCCTTTGACCTCCCATTCAGGTCTTCAGCACACCAAGCACAGAGCCACCCTGTTCTTCCTTTCCTTGCCTAATTTCCTTTTTGCTTCTACACTTTTTTTTTTCTTTCTGCTTTATTTGAGGGGCTACTTGATCAGAGCAGGTCCCTCGCTTGCCTGGCTTTCCAGCTATAAGCTTTCTTCTGATTGTTAAGATTATTCACGGTTATTAACTGACGAGAATGTAAAGAGGAGGCAACAGGCAGCTGTTTTGCTAAATGCAGTGAACTGCAAAAAAGAGTTGCAGTTCAAGTATTTATAACAGAGATTTTCCGCCTGGTGTGAATGTCACCTTTTTTAGTCATATATATGCAAGGGAAAACCCTGCAAGTCCTTCTCGGATAAGGCCATCAGCTGGAGGTTTTCAGTTCTGATTTTGTTTTGTTTTACTCTTCCTTGAGGAAATGTTTTTTTAAGAGATTTGGCCTATAGATAGTGGAGAAAAACATAAAAAATGTAAACCACATTGACTTTTAAAGTAGCTGAAGTGTAGAGAAGATTTAGAAAGCCTCATGATGATCCTTGCCTTGAATCCCCTTCAGATTGCCCCCATGCTGCAGCATCTCAAGTGTTTTCATTACATTATGGCAAAATCATCTTTTGTTTCCTGCGGTTCTGCTATTTCACTGTTGCTGAAGTTAAGTTTTATAGCAAATGCATGCTTTTCTCTGCAAATACATTGGGATCCTATGTCTTGTTTATGTAAGACAGCCATAAAAGTATTGGAAAGCAATTCTGTTGGCACTGAGTATGTGCTATCTGAAGGGTAAGATTTCCAGTCTCCTGCAGTCCTTCCCTATAGTCATGTCTTTTTGTTGTTTCTTAATTCCCTCATTGCTCACCTGACCACATTTTCCAGGTCTGAGGTATGTTATCCTCTCCTTTCACCTTGTGTCTCTTAAGTTTGGGTGCTTCTTGGAGGAAATGTCTCACCAGAGAAAGGTGGTCTTCAGCTGAGCACCCAGGAATAGCACTTAATAATGAGTTTGTGTGTGGATCGTAGTGTCACAGGGAATATTGAGAATTTTGTTTTCCTCCCTGACTTGCTTTCTCTGCTGTTCTCTCACTTTCTTTTATTTTTTTTAAAATGACATTTTGTTATTTACACATTTGCTAGGTTGTCCATCTGCCGTTGTAATAAACATGCTGCCAGTCACCGCGCTGTGTGGTTCGTGGTGTGAAGGAGCTGACAAACCAGGCTGTCGTGTGCATGGGGATCGTATTCAGGCTTTGTCAGAGAGCCCCTAATGTTGGTCTGGGATTTAGTGATGAGGTGGAGAGCAGTACCCTTCATCAGAGCATTTCCATACAGCTCTCTGGACATTATGAACATTACAGGGCTCCAAGCAGAACTGGTTGCATCCCACCCCAGGCTATCTGTGCTCAGCTCATCTGCAAAGGCTGAATCACCAAGAAGATACAGTGGTGTTCCCTGGCAGAAGAACATGAAGCTTGAAAGAAAATTTCATTTTTTCCGTGAACAGCGTAGGAATGTGTTCTAGTGATCTAAGTCTGAGATTGAGAACAAAACAAAAAACGATCCACTGTCTCTTGGCCGTTCTTGTTGATGAACCTTGTCTACAGCCTTAGAAGAAAAGAGGTGAATTTGCTGTACACTGCTGGACATTAATGCTGTCAGGATCAGTCAGGAGGATTCGAAATGAAGAGGGGTGTGCTGGAGGCTGCCGGTATCCCATGATCAGGATAACTCAGAAAGAACAGCTTGGAAGACAGTTGTTTTCAGGGAAATTTCAAGTCCTTATTGGTTTCTTGGGTCTCTTTATCCCCTTCCCCTTGAAATTCTTAGTTTTAGCAGCTCTTTTAGACCATGTGGTGGCAATCCAAGCCAGGTGACCCATGGGTGAGAACAGGAGAAGTGGCTTCAGTAGCTCTTTAGTACCGTTTCTTGTTGCAGCTGAAAGAAATGCCTTGAAATTACATGTGGGCTGGTTTTCTTATGCAAAGTTTTTGTATGCGGATTTTTTGATACAGGACATCGATTACTCACCAGATGGATGGGGATTTTCACATACCGAGATCTGGGTTAGATTTCAGCCAGCCAGTACTCCCTAACTTTTTAGATTATGCATCTTTGGGACTGAATATTTCCCATTTCTTCCAGGCACATCATTTAGGCTGATTTACCCTCTGTTACTTCAAATCTGATGCTGTATCCATTTTGACATTGAAGTGCGCATAGCTGGTCCTGCACGGTCACCTGGGTGACTTCTGGACCATGCTGCCTCTTGCATCTTCATGCTGCGGACAAAATCAAGCCTGTATTTCTCATTTCTACCAACTCAAAACTCTGCAGACCCACTCAATCGTTCTTTTTTAATACGAATAGTCTTAAAAGTAATAGCAAACAAATAAATTGGAATAGCCTTGTGAAGTACAAAGCTGGCTTGCACAAATATAACCAGCTTTGTACATCTGTTACTGCCCACTCCCATTGAGTCATACCGAGACTTAGTCACCAGCATGCTCAGTCTCACAGTACGACTTATATATCTGTCTCCAAAACACATGCTGCAGTCTAGATGGTATGGGGGAGGGAGAAAAGCAAAGCAATGAGCAACCTACTCCTAAAGGAATAAAGCAATGTAGCAAGTCTTATTATACTATACTATGACTAGTATATCAAAACAACAAAAACAAAAGGACAGAAATTCCTGTGCATGTCAGTTTTGAATCTTTCCTTGTGCAATAATTGAGTGATTTGATATAAATCCTCAAAGGCTTCTAGAAAGGGTTGTTCTCAAAAGAAGAAAATTCTCTATTCAATCAGAGCTACCAAGCTATGCCCTCTATTCCACGGAGTTCAAACTTTGGATTCTGCTCACAGGCTATTAGCATTTTTAGCGTATTTGCTATTCAGAGTTTTACATAGGCTTGTAATAGGTACAAATCCAAGATTGAGCTAAAAAAAATCTGCTGGGGTGCAGACTGAGCTGAAAGAAACCATTCACAACTAATGTTAATAAAAATCCTGACTTTCTTTGTCCTTGGTAGGATAGTTGAAGTAGTTACAGCTCAGTAACATTAGCAGAGGAGGAGACACTGAGAGCCCTGTTAAGGTGTGATGCTGAGGAGTGCAGCTTTTAGCAATTTTTTGTAAGATCAGGGCTTTTGTCAGCACTCAGCTTAATTTCTCTGTATCTTGTTTTCTTTGTTTATTTTATTAAAGGAGCTGTCTCCCCATCTTGAAAAGCTGTCTTAGTAAAGTGTCACCTCCTGCTTGAGTTATGTTGTAAAAAGAAACTGTAATGTCTGGCAGGCATTTCACATCCTTAAATTTGGTGCAATCCTAGCGCATATATAGAACTCAGTGAAGCAGAAAAATAATATCTCATAGGTGACACCATCAGTAGTCAGGACTGCATGATGCTACCTACGCTAGGACTTTGAAGTTGCTTATAGCTGAGGAACCCAGTCTCTCAGCAGAGACGGACCACAGGGCTACTGTGAAACTGTTCTGACCTGAGTCATCTCTGAAACATGGCCAAAGAGTTGACTGTGTTCATGGGACATAGACCCACCACCGTGGACGGAGATTTCACATGACCATGTTGTTCATGGCCATGCCTTGCGTTTGAAGGGACAGTTGCAAAGGATGGCAGCAGGGAGCTGTTTATGAAATATTCTTTTGATACCCAGCCCTGAAATTTTGGACCGCTGTTGAGCAGGGCCATAAAAAGGTCCTACTTCCACCCAAAATACCTTGGAAATTGATCTCTGACCTTTCAATCACAACTTGCCCCAGAGTGCCTTGCTGGCTCCTTGGCTTCAGCCATTGCAGAGAAGCTTTATCAGCCTAGCTGCCAAAGTAGTCTTGAAACAAAACAATAATTAAAAAAGTATCCTGTTTATTCTGTGTTGTTTACTGGATTCAAGGCTTTAGTGGTCTGTTATTTAAGCTTGCAGCCTCCACAACAGAATTGCTGGAAGCCCTCTTCTGACACCAAGGTCTCCAACTGCAGCAGCATCCAGACCAGCATGTCTGGGCAAGCCTTTTTGGCAGGAATCCTCGCCAGTAAGGAAAGGAACAGTGAAACTGGCTGGAAAAGGTGAAAAATGGCTTGGCTAACCAAATCTTGCTCCTGTTGCTATTTGGCTATGCTATGCCAGCCAATATATTTGCTTTCTGTATCCTAAAATGTGGTTTTCCTTCCTATTCTCCAAAACAGTTCTGAGAAAAGGTTGTTTGTTTTCCCAGAATATCAAAGAACAAAAATTTTATTTTTCCTTCTTTTTACATAATCCTAAGTATTCTGATACAAGGAATAAAAGGAAAGGAGAAGGAAAAAGAGCTGGAATTAGGACAGATCACCCTCTAGATGTAGCAGTAACCAAGACAAGAGTCACCTTAGTGTTAGTCTCACCTTTGGAGGAGAAATTAGTGTGAAGAATATGTAACCTTCCAGATTCTGTTCTACCCCATGGGGAAATAGGCAAAGAAGGGATAGAGAAGGTAAGTGCGCTTGCAGACTGTATTATCCTGACTTAGACCCTGCAAAAACTAAAGCAGCAGACAAGCCTATTAACTACAATAAAGTCAATGTAGTTGCTTTTTTAGATCCATTAACCTCCTGTGCTATCAATAAGAAAAGTCCTGGAAAATCACCTGTTGAGAAGGTGGTGTGGGAGATTGCCCTCCCCAGGAGGGAGCCTGGCTGGTAGCAGGAGCACCGAGCTGTGGCTTTGCTGTGTCACAGCTCTGCTGTCCTCTGGAAAATGCTTTGATGTCCCTGGGGCTGTATTCTTCAGCAAATATAACAGGACCTGCCATGATAACCTCTTATAAATAAAAGTGGATTGAAAACAAAATAAATCTGAAGCAGCTTTGTGTCTGTAAAGTAAATCTAAACTGCTCAAGAGGTCATTTTTTCTAATTGGGGATGGTAGGAGTGGTATCTGGTTGTCAGACAGCGCTGAGCGATGTGAAGGACTGACTGAGGAATCGGAACATGGCAGGAAAGCTAACACAACTTTGCAAAACAGACTTTGCATACTCTTAATTCCAGGTTAGCAGCACTAGGAGCTACAATCTCTGGCGGCGTTTGTTTCTTACGGGGATGATCATAGACTGTGGTCTCTACAGAATTGGTTTATCCGAGGATATAACGCAGGACTGATGGATACAGGGAGTGATGCTGTTTGTTCTTCAGCCAGGGCTCTGCAGTCTCAAATGAGAAGCACTCTTCCTCGTACCAACACATCACTGTATGCCTTTAGCAGAAGTTTTTTAAATGTCTCTCCAGAACCATGTGATTTTCCAGGACACTTATTCCAAGCACAGTAAGCAGAGCTGGAGAGCTGTCTAAGAACAGTTTCAATCCCAGGTTAATGGCAGAGTGAGCCTTCAACATGTATTAGTTGGCATAAGATCAGAGCAGTCAGATATGTGATAAGAGCTGAGGCTGCACCATTGGCCCGTCAAGAAGTACTGTGGTGTTTTGCAACACTTTTGGAGTTGTTTTGTTGATGTTTTTTTTTTCTTTAAAGAGTTACATATCATGAACTGCATCGTCACATGTACTTCTGGATGAAGAGGAACACAAGAAAGAAATAGATATCTAGTCTGTATTCTGCAGTGATACATGCAAGGAGAAAATAAGCATCTAATATTTCCTTGCTTAACCAACAGATTGGAATTGAGAGAGCAATATTTGGAGCCTGGCATTTGATATATGTATTTTTTTTTCCTTCTGCAAATGGATACCTTTGCATATAGAAAGTGAAAGATGAAAAAATTGTTAGGTAGCAGCTACAATTACAGACTTTATCACAGGACTAAAAGTCCTAAAATTATTATCCTGTTTGAAATGTCCTCCAGCCCTGTATTAACAAAGAAAGGTCTCCTGCTGTCCAGAGAGGTATAGCTCCAGTTATTTCTGCTTACAAGTAGAGATCTCCTGTTCTGCATTTAAAGACAGATGAAATAAGCATATCTCCATCATATCTGAGAGTTAAAAATTAGAACAGAGTTATCAGCTGGGTTTCATGATATTTTTAGACTTTAGAATGTAATATATACATGTTTTTAAGCTTGGAATTGTAACTGGGAACTGAAATTTAGCTCCTAGGAAAACAGTTGTACCTACCTACCCCCTCCTGTTTTTGAAGGTTTCTGCTCAAAAGAAGTTATGGTTTCTTTCCCAGCTGTTTCAGGTTTCCTGAACAGCTTTTTCAACTCTAATTACTAGATGTGTGTCCCCTTAAAGCCAGTTTCTTCCATCCAGTCTCCAGCCTTCCCAAACAGCAGGTTTTCTCTCTGTGGATTACAGCAAGTAGCAATATAGGGCCGCTAATATGTGGAGCTCAAAAGAGGTTATTTCCTTGATTTATTCCATGGAAAATGGCTTAGCCCACATCAGATTCCAGCTTCTGCGCTACCGAAGATGGGTAGAGGAAAATGTTGGTAAATCCTTTGGCTAAATTAAAGTAAACACGAGGGGCTATGTTTTTGTCTAACTTTCCATTAGGCTCTTAAACTTCTTCACAGAGATCCTTCACTTCATTCTTGCAGTAACATATGAAATAGGAATAATAATCCATTTATTGACAGTGTTTATAAATGCCATTTATGGCTGAATAATTTTTATATGGAGTATGTAAGTCATTTTGTCTTAACTAATCATAAGAATAAGCAAATTAATAGAGAAGCTTTTCTTTAAGGTCCTGCGGTGCCTGGTTCAGCCTCTGTCAAATCTTCATAACAGTGGAAATCTAAACCAAACAAATTGCCTCTTCTTTTGGTTTTGAGGTGTTTGCTTATGTTTTCATTTGCAAACAAAGGTGATGTGAAACACAGATGCCAAAGCAAGGCAATGAAGGTGAAGTTACATAGTTGGGTTGGTGCTTTGTAGTTTGGGCCTTTGTAGATAGTTCCCATTGAGTTTGCACAGATAGAGCCGGGAGCACACTAATTTGTCATGAATACTTTGGTTTGTGGCCTAATGATTTGGGGCCAGCTTGGCCAAGCCTGGCTGCTGCTGGGTTTTTTTTGGTTGGGTTTTTTTTTTTTTTCCAACTTGGCATGAATTACTCCCATGTGCTTCAGTTCCAGTAATTCAATATTTTGTTCCTTATTTTTGTTGTTCGTTATGTAACCAGAATATTTTAAAACACTTGTAAGGATTATGCCCGAGTTACACATTTTTGAGCATATTTTGGATTTAGTATGATTACACAATGTGATGTGATTAGACCTGTGGCTGCTCTGAATTCTGAAGGCAAGCAAGCCTTGCAGACTTCCCAGCCGGTGCTAATTTTTAATTAAACTCTATTTAATCTCAAATCAGGTTTATGTGAAATTGCTATTTATTTATGTTTTGAACTATTTTAAATGGGATGCAGATGTGGTGGTAGAGAAGCACTGAATCATTACTTGGAAAGGGTGATGCCTTGCATCTGGGAGATTCTGTGTTGGGGAGGTATTTCTGACATTTAGATCAAGATTTGGGATCCAAGACTTAGTTCTTCAGCACACAGCATTAGGCAACCCCATGGTTTTGGTCATAGAATTACTCATTATCTACTTTTCTAATCAAACATGCTAAACTTGACACTAATGTAATTTCCTTATGCATGTAGAAAGGAGCTCTAAAAACCCCATGGCTGGAACACAAAGTATCATAAACAGAACAGACGGCAGGAGGTAGAATATAATTGCAGTTTGTTTTTGTTAGTTAAAGATGAGCATGTGTGCTTTTCTCACGGCTTTATTGTCTTTAGTTGCTCAGAATTGGGTTCTCCTCTCTCATTTGTGCAAGTGAATTGGTTATTTCCTCCCCAAGCACTGTGTCTTTGTTTTCTCCCTCTGTTACATATGTTACATATTTTTCAGAAGATTGACATATTCTCATTCAGGTTTTGTTTATTGCCATAAATACTCTTTAAACTAAGATTATACACCCCACTAAAGGCAAGATAGGCCATCTGCTGAGAAAGTGGCTGTATTTAAACTGTAATTTCCCACGAATTTTTCTGTGGGATTTGAGTACCTCCCCTTGAAAGTTTTAGCACAGGACTTTTGACTTTGGCTGCACAGGTGCTTTTTCATGGTGATGTAGTGCAAGCGCTGCTAAGGGCTCCCTATTCACTTGTTACTTACACCTGCCATTGGTTTCACAGCCAAAAAGAATGATCAAAGCCCATGTTATTGCTTACCAGTAATCGCTATGGGTAAAGGAGTGGGCACTTTGGAAATAAAACCACGGGCTACAATCGTGGGATGGTCTGATGGAAGGAAGAAGACGTTAATATAGGACTTCAATTTTTCTTCTCTGTCCTGGCAGGATCTCAGCTCATTTGCCATGCCATTCTTGGACGGTGATGTGGAGAGCACAGATAAAAATGCTTCTCGCAAGGTAGGATATTTCTAAAGCTTCACTTTCACCATAGTGTTTGAGTGCCTTGGTGGTAAACACAATTTATTAGCCTTAAAAAAGCCTGGGATTTTATCTTTCCTGCCATTCCGTTAACCTGTTGAGAGTGATGCACTAAGGCAAATGCAGTGAATTTTGCAGACCTTACCATGATGGTGCTTATGCAGTATAACCTGTAAACAGTGCTAACCTCTGGTGATATTGTTTTAAATACTGCAGATGTGTGTAACACTGTTGTAATTCAATGAAGTGATATTGCATAACTGTATTCTCAAGAATATAGTTAGCTAACAAAAAAAAGTTAGCTACAGAAATACAGTGCCCAAACAGGTGTCTGGGGATTCGGTATGTTTTCCTAGAATTGCCTCCTGATGGTTGCTCTCTGGTTACGGAGGTTTTAACTGTTCAGTGTCCTTGTTCTATCTGTCCTTGGCATTGGCAAAATGAGCTACCTTCATTTGCTGAAGCCATAACGGTAGGGTCTTCCTGTAAACAAGGTGGAAAGGTTCCTTCTTGATGTGGGATTAGCTCAAGGTTATCCTTCTGGAGGCATTGCTATGATGTGTTTTTCTGATGGCCCACTATTAAATTAAACTAATACATTCACAGAGTTTGCATGCTTTAAAATGATCAGGCGCGCATATTCAGTGGATGACATTAGGGATGGTTATACAGCGCCTACACAATCTTCAAAGTAATAAAAATTGTGGGTGGGATCTGTCATCTTCAGGTCCCGGCCTCATCATTTTCACAAAGCGTTGAAGTACAAGCTGGTCTGCTAAATGTAAGCCTCCTACCAGCCAAGTTATAGGCTTGGTGAAGAGAGGTACTCCTCCGAACAGTAGATAACCCCAAAAGCTGATCTATAGCTACACAGCAGACCAGTTTGACTTGTCACAGTATTTACAAGGCTATGGACCTCTGTGAAGATTAAACCCGCTACAAGCCATTTGTCAAAGAGTCTGCAGTTATAGTTCAAGGCAGGTGAAGCAATAAATATCTCCTTAGTGAAGCTAATCTGCATCTAGAACAATAACTTAGCTCTGTTGACAGCATGAGTTTCTATCCCTTTGCACCTTGCAGCAGAGGACAGTTGTTTAAAAAATTTCTGCAATCCATCAGTAATTGCATATATTTATAACATTGGCCTTGTTCTTTTCTGCATTGGATGTCTTAAAACTGATGTAGGAGTCACTGATGCAGAGGAACTCTTGTAGATGACAGGGAAGCTAAAATATACAGTGTTACCAAAACTTGCTTGTTTGGAGGGTTTGAATAAAGTGAACAATGTGATGTTTTTGGAAAGGGTTGTTATGCTGGAAGAAGGCAGGAGTTTCTAGCTAAAACTTGGTTTTTTCCATTTATCACCTCCTTTTCCCAAAGAAAGGTGAGAAAGCTGCATGAATCTCAGTCATGAAGAAAAAAAATACACCAAAGCTAATCTTGCTCATGTGTAGTATTACATGATATTGTTTAATGATTTCCACTTTACCATTTATGAATCCCCTGTTTTTCCTCTTACTGGTCTTGGGACTCTCTTTTGATGAGTGCTTGTCTTGGGAGAATTGGAAGAACATTTCAGTAGTTGCCCCTTTTTGCAGGCTTAGTAAATGCTGGGGTTTTTTCCCTAGACTTGGATCAATTTCTGCTTATGGAAGTGCAGCTAACTTCTTAACATCTGAAATTGCATTTTTAACTGACCTTTTTGATTGAGTGTATAAGACCCAGAGTTTTTTGTAACATAGTACTTGGAGCTCTGTTCAACATACACAGTGGTAAGAAACAAGCTGGCAGTGCCCAACTTCTGATAAGAAACAGATCATCTAATAAAATCCATTGCCACACATCTCATCCTATATATCGTTTTCCTCAGTGTGAAGGATGGGATCTTTGCTGCTATTGAATAATGAGTAGCATTAGACTGCGGTATTTATTTAATTCTAAAAGTTTGCCAGTCACTACTGGGGCTACATAAAGAAGTCCCCAGGTTACTCTTCACTTTCAAGTGAGATGGTTTTTCTTTGTTCAAGTTTGAAATCACAGTATTGTGTGGAACTTTTGCATATTAAAAGCCAGTTTTTCATCAGTAATGTGGTTTTTCCATTCACCCATCATGTTGGAGACAGGCAATTCATCAGGGATGTCTCTCTTCCTGCACTTAACTCTTCTGTCGCCTGGGCTATAGATTAAGGTAGGGAAGAGTAGTTCATAACCCATCTGTCCAATCTGCCGTTAATTTAATTCTCCTGTTCTTTGTGAAAGGCTTTTAGAAACTGAATTAACATTTTTCACAGATATCTTCAGCACTTTACCATGCAAGTGTCTCTCAGTCATTATCCTGTGATGACAATCCTCATGACATGGCTAGGAAACTCAAGTGCAGAATTATTTGTTCAGGTTCACATAGGAATTTTTTGGCAGGGGTGGGAATGTGACACACGTTTCCTGAAGTTTAGCCTTAATCACTTCTCATTAACATGGCTACTATTATAAATGATGTATTCTTTCCTTTATGACCAATGGCAGGAAGGGGATAGGGATACTTTTCACCTTCCTCTGCTGAAGATGGAGAATGTAATATTCTGAAGACTCTTGCGTAGAAGTTCTTGGCGTGATGTGATGGAGAAAGGTAGCTCTTGTGCCTGTGGCAGGTATTCTGGCCCTTCTTATTGCCTGAAAAAATGCCTTAATACTTGTGCTGGTAGCTTTGTCTAAAACAACTGGTAATGCTGATTGCCCCGTGCTCAAAGCTAGGACTCCAGAAATGGCTTGAATCCTCCTTGCAGAGAGACCTTAGAGGATCATTAAATACAGCAGTATAGACAACTAGGAGCTGAGAAGCAATTACATTTACTGGATTTCCTTGGTCTGGGAAAAGACGGTGAAAGAGGGGCAGTTTAGAGACCTGGAAAATCATGAGTGATGTGGAGCGTCATTCAGAAAATAATTCTGGTACAGTGTGGCAGGGCAGCAGTCAAGGATGAGTGCCCCCCTGCACTCAAATGGCTCTATGAATTTTAGAGGTCTTAACACCTTGAATTTTTATAGATCTTTCATCTAAAATGTAGGTTAAAGGATAAGGTGTGGAAATTACAGGAAACCAATAGCCGTTGCTTTCAGCTGAAAGCCCAGGATTGTGAATGATTAGAGAGAAGAAAATGACACAAGGAGAAAATTGTCCATGGGGAGGCAGCTAGCAAATTATAGATGGAGGAGGGAGGAGGAGGAGGAGGAAGATAAGAAGTTTGAAGAATGATATTGATCCATTCCTTTATGGAAATAATAGAATTGTCATAAAAATATAGAATAAAGCTTGGAATAGAAGCGCGCGTTAAAAATTCTTTTCTCTACATGGGGAAAAAGCTGGTGAGATGTTTATCTTAGATGACAATGGTGACTCTGTCCTATTAATGACTTAAGTGTATTTAAAGCAGAAGATGCTAAAGCTAGACATTTTAAAATTAAATCCAAACAACTCTGATAAAACACCCTTGAATGAATTGGCAGACCTTTCTCTGACTAGTGCCGATTTTGAATAAATCTTGGAGCAGAGATGAAGTTCTGAAAGACTGCAAAAAAAACCAATTACTGTGTTAATATTTACAATGTTTGCAATTAGGGTAATTTACAGGTTTGTCAGTCTAACATTAGTCCTGGGCAAAACAATGAAATATCTAATGTTGAATAGTTAATGATGCTATTATAATAGACTCATTTGGATTGGAATGAATGGTAAACAGTTCTTATTGAACAAATGTGGGGAGTTAAATGAATTATAAATTTGGTTGGAAAATGTCATAGTATCGGTGTCATGTATATAAAAAAGTAGCACAAGACATTTTGATTTAAGAAACTGGAATGATACTGAATAAACATGGTGCCTATTAAATGAATAAAAACCTGGCTGATAAAACAAATTGAGACTCATCAGTGGAAAATTTTGTTTCTAGGCAGACAAAACATTCTGTTGCTACACTTTATCATACTTTATCAGTGACTTGAAAGAAATACAGGCTCATTACTGATACAATTTGTAGTCCATACAAAAATGAGGGGCAAGAGAATAGTAAACTCTGAGCAGGAAACTCCAATGTAGAATGACCTGAATCACTTAAAACATATTTTGCAAACAAACAGTCCATCTCAGTTTGGCCAAACTGCGATCGGTTACACCTAGGAGGAAGTAATGCAGACTTTATTTTTGGGAAGTCTGTCACAAAGCCTTGATTAGATTTTGAGAATAGCTGTAGGTAATCAGCTGTACATGGATTCTGGATGTGACACGGTGGTTAAAAATTAGTTTGGTTTTTGGATGTACGAACAAAGGAATAGGGTGAAAAGTAGAGGGTTTGTTACAACTGTGTTTGGCACTGACTCACAGTTCTGTTATCAGTAATGCAGGAAAGCGTTGATGAACTAGGATCAGAAAACATCCGAGGAGTGACTCCAATATTAAAGGACTTCAAGGAGCGCTTTATCCTGCTTCTGGTCCCAGCATTGTTTTTGTTTTGTTCAGTGACTCATGGGAACTGCACGAGCAACCCCTGGAACAGGGAGGAGAAGCAAAAAATGTGCCATTTTTAGCCTCCCCTTCACTCCTTTTAATTTATTTTTTTCCCAGTCTTTTAATTATCCATTTCTTTATGAGCAGTGAGGATGGGGAGCATGTCCTGGATGGTCCCACAGCCTTGGCATGGGGCACCTGCAGTGGATGCAGTGAGCCTCAGGGCAAAGGCACATAGGACAACCACTGCACTGTCATCTGCATGGCTCCTTCCCACCCACTGCTTTAAAATAAATGCAATTAAGGTTTAGGAAGTGGACAGGGAGCCAGGCCTGCTTTCAGCTTTCTTTAAACCTGCTTCTGCCTTTGAGCAGCCCTGCTCGCTGCTGGAAACCTTACCCCGACCGTCCGTACAGCAATGCAGAGCTCTCGGAGCCTGCCAGAGCAGCCAGCCGCATCCCATTGTATTTTAATTTGGGAAAGTGTCATTGTACTTTAGTTTTGGGAAGTGACATCTCTGATCCTGTAAAATATGTTGTCATCTCAATTGTAACTGCTCATGCAGAACCAAGGGAACTAGTGGTGGTGAATGTGACCACATGGTGCCTGGAAGAGTAAGTCCTTCATTACCTTTCAGTCTAATGAAGTCAGCTCTTGTGTTTCTGTGAGCTCTTTTATTCCAGCAGCATGAAAGAATCATCCAATTAACTTTATCAAAGGGCTTTTTTATTGAGATTCAGTCGAAGGGCAGGAAACAAGTACAGACGTCTATCTGGTGTATCATCTCTAATTGTGTTTA
The DNA here is from genome assembly GCF_964188355.1 of Buteo buteo. Lineage (NCBI taxonomy): Eukaryota > Metazoa > Chordata > Aves > Accipitriformes > Accipitridae > Buteo > Buteo buteo. Next base: position 7,897,692 of record NC_134172.1, on the reverse strand, counting down.
CTGTCCCTGTCAAGGATGGTGGGAGGTGATTCCTTTTCTGTTACTTGCCTTTCAAAAAACTTTTTAAGCAAAGAGGCAAAATAAAGGTCATATAACTCACTGTTGTAAAAGGAAACAGAACTCAAATGCTCCATAAATGTCCTAACTATTCAGTGTTGGAGAAAAAAGGAATGGAGCTTAGGAGTGTTTAATAACTTTTGCTTAAATTCAGAAGCATTTTGAAAGGCTGTTTAGCTTGAGCCCATTTGTATTCCAGACAGATTATTTTTTCTGACTGTTCTGAAAAATGAATCTAAATTCACCAGAAACTGAACCAGAGCCAGAGATTTTTCAGGGGGGGCATCCTCTGGGGAAGGCTGTGTGCCCAAGAAAGGACCCGTTACTGGAGCCCCCTGGCAGGGGAGCAGAGGACATGAGTGTGAAGAGGTGTGGTGGCAGGGACAAGGGCGATGCCTGGATTTCCCCGGCTCCAACACAGCCTCTGCCTGTGCGTGGTCAGGGTCTTCTCAGCAGAGCTTGTTCATTTTTCTGGGCACATCGCTTTGGCAGGACGCTTCTCTTCCCTGCAGTTAAGTGGTCCTGAAATTCTAGGTTGGGAGCAGAAATGGCTTCTTAGAGAGGACTTTATTTGGTAAAACAGAGGGATTAGATTTTCAGTACTAAGTATGGGAAAGAAAACGACAAGATTAGGAAAATTTCTGCCTGTGAGTGAGAAGAGGCAGAACTGAGATGGTGTGTGGACAACAAGAGACTAGTTTGTGGTGAAGTATGAATAGTTTGGTCTCTTTGCATATTGCATTGGGGATTACCATATGGTAGTGATTAAATGTAGTGCACTTTAATCTTTCTTGTAAAATAAGATGAAAAATTGCGAGTCAGGTAAGAAAATAGATGAAGGGAAAGATGGCAGCCTGGTATTGAAAGGATAGCTGTTGGGTGGAAGGACAAAACTGGCAGAGTTTCTCCAAGCTCGGTCCTCAGTCTTTGCTAGTAAGGCTGAGACAAAAAAATAGAAGTATACTAACCAAATCTGTTGATGATGCAAAGAGAGGTGGTTTTTTCATCATAGGGAAGGACCTTATACAGGAAGACCTGGATGACTTTCAGGATGGATGATTCTTAACAGCACAAGATACAAGGTTGTTCACTTGGGGTATGTCAACAGGAGAAATAAATAAAAGAGGTCAGGGAGTTTTCTCTTGGCCCAGAGATGAAGGGCTTGGACACAGTCCTGTTGCAGAGCTGGACTCTTGCACCCACTAGAGCAGGGTGGCCACGTGCAACCTGGCACTGTCCCTGGCTTGTGCTCTGTCCGAGCCCAGGCGGCACCTGAGGAGTGCTTACAGCACAGGCTAAATCCCTGTCAGATGGTGAGTGAGCAGGAAAGCTTTATGGACAAGTGCTCGATGGTTTGAGCCTCTTTCCAGCTGTTTTATTCACCGGTATGGGGTAGTCTGGGGCTGGTAGTGGTTTATGTTGGGAATTTGTCATCTAGGAGTTTGTTGAAAATGAAGATGTGGGTCTGCTGGTCCATCACAGGGTGGCTCTGAGCCATTAATGTGCGTAGCTAGGAGAAAGGAAGAAGAGATTAGGAAGAGAGAAAGATTCCCTCATCCAGGTGAAATGACAGGGGCCTCTTTCAGAATGCTATTTCTTGCGTTTAAATCTTCCAGAGCTGCCCAGCTTGGGGCAAGTGCCACAGTATCACTTTAAGTATCATTCCAAAAATTGAACATTAAGTCTGCTAGATGTCAAGCACTGTAAGATATGTCTCATTTTGTTGCTTTATTTTCAACAGTGGCTGGTTCTGGATGTATTTTAGAAACCTGTCTAAGATCATTTGGTGTATACAATAGAGCAAAGTCTTTCCCTGGTCCCCAGCTGAGGATCCTTTTGTGCTTTGAAGCATGAAAACTGGTAGTGTCTTAAAGCATTTTAGGATATATTTACTCAGTGCTATGTAGGGTAACCAGTTTAGCCTTGAACAAGTGAAGTCAGTTGCTAGAAACAGCACATCTGATGCAGCATGGGGCTGTGCTCGGTTTCTTAACCTCACTGGGGAGCACACTGCTGAAGGCTGAGGGTAGGGTTGCACTGGCATTATTATCGAGCTGCCAATTTAGCCCTGTTCCCACTGCACTGTTCTCTGCAGACATACAGTCAGGAGCTAACATTTCTCTCCAACATAACCAGTTTTAAGGTTTAAGAAGTCTAAGATTAGGCATAGAGCTCAAAGATCCCATATATGCTCTGCACAAAGCCAACACAGGGAATGGTTTTTTGTTGGTTGGTTGGTGGTTTGGTTTTTTTTAGTTAGGTGAACAGTCTTCATACTTAGAGGAGTTTTTCAATTTGTTTGATTAGACCTTATTTGTGCATTGACTTGTATTGTACTTCCATTGTGAGTTTGGATTCCTTATCTCCAAAGGCCAATTATCTGGTCAGGGTCAAATGAGCCATATCACCACATGCATTTATTAGGTGTGTTTCCTATTTATGCCCATTCTCACTGCTTTTCCTGGACCAACACAAACTGATGTACAAGGTTTATTAATGTGAGAAACCAGGGTGCAATACTTTTTTTTTGCTGCTACAGCTCGGCTGGAGGAATAGTTATCTTTCCAAAGCACATGTGGGAGTTTTGTGCCCACCTGCCTGTTGTAGCTTCAGGAAATGAGTCCAAAAAGCATGAAGAACAGGCTGATGATCCATCTAGCTGTGTAACCTGCCTCCAGCACCACTGCCAGAGTTGTCACGCCGAATCTGCATAGGATGGTGGGATTTATTCTACAGCAGAAATTCTTCCACATTCCCGGCTGAAGTATGAAAATTAACATTGCCTTGTGACTTTTATATATGCTGTGATAACTGTTGTTGCTGCTGATTTTACTCATAGAAGCACCTAACCATAGTTTAAAATTCACAATCCATTAGCCTCAAATAATATTCTAAGAAAGCAATCCTGTTGTAATTCCCAAAGCAAAATCACAGGTATTTATCTGCTTTGATGGTGGGTGTAACCTGTGTATAATTAACGTGTGGAGCGGCTGGGGAAGAATTCGATGTAGTAATTTCCTTTAATTTAGTAGCATGCACATGTGTATTTAGCAGCGTGCCCCTGGTGCTCCAACAATTAGCTGATTCATCTGCCTGGTGTGATGGAGAGAAAGCAACTGGTTGTGATTGCAATAAATAAAAACATCCCGCTGCTTCTGCTCAGAATTTGAGAACAATTTGCTTTCGTGTCTAAGTTGTGCGTAGAAGGGAATACTGATGTTATTTGACAAATTGTTGCTTGACACTTTACATTTCTAGAATTGCTTTAGAGTGTGAGGATACCATAGTCTTTTAAAAGTGTCTCCTAGCAGTGTGTCGTTATAACCAACCAACTGTGCAAAAAAGATGACATGAAATATTAAGGGTGGCACCAGAATGACGTCCTTTTCTTAGCTTTACAAATGTCATAGCTTGTCACTTTAGGAAAAGCTATAATGAAATTGCCATCGTGGAAACAGTCCTAAGTTATAGTCCTAGTGGCAGATTTGTATTATGATTTAAATGAACTTGAAAATATTCTTACTCCCCAGTTGCAGGCAGTAGATTTGGTAACAGACCTCTAAATCACAATGCAAAAGGAGGTGCTGTTGCACTACTTGGTTGTTTCCTGAACTGTGTAGTTGTGAAGAGAATGACATATAAGTAGTCTCAGATGATTTACAGATGATATTTTAGTAAAGTTAATGAGCTTTTATGAAAAAGCTACCACTCTGGGACTATTTACCCATGACAAAAGTGCTATTTGTTTATTAATTTACTTATAGTGTAGTTATTATTCCAGGTATCAGTCCAGGGATTGTGCCCTATTATTCTTGATAAATACTCACCGGGAGAAGGTCTGTGTGCCAGAAGACTTAGAGTGGGAATAAAGGAGATACGGTCCTCATGGCAGAATAGATGTGTAATATGAAATGAGTTTTCAAGATTGCACACAGAATCCGTGACAGAGCTGGGAGGCAAATGGGAGGCTCAGGCCATGGCATTAAGCTTGAAACACTATTTTTGTCTTCTCTGATGATTACTGTCAGAGTGTTTGGTACCCAGTGCTTCAGTTAGAATTGATTTATCCTTTCCAAAAATTTCTCCTTGAGGGCAAACGCTCCTCTAATTCTTCTGCAAAAGGTCAAGTATATTTTTGAGGTATTTTTGCCTATGTTGTCAAAAATAAGTGTGCAGGTACAAAAAGCGTTTGTGCATCCTGCCAGACATCTCTGTGCTGTGCAGAGGAGCACAGTGCAGAATTCGGTGGCTGTCCAAGGCTGTGCCGTGCCAGCACGTCTCTGTGCCCCTCTTAGTGACCCACACTGTTAGTGTCCCTCTCCAGGCCACGTGCTTGCCTTTTAGGTCAGAAACCTTCCCAAACGGGAGAGCATGCTCTCTGCAGGCCCTTCTGCAATTCCCATGGAGCAGGACCCATTCCAGCTCTGTCCCATCCCAAGTGGAAAGAGGAGCTGGTCCAAAGTGCATATGCAGGAGACAGAAAGGATTATGAGACGTTGGATCCTGTGTTATGGAGGGAGCAGATATTTGGCCATCGTGCTGCTCGTACATATTTCTACAAGTGATTTGGAGCTGTGGCTAAATGTTATTTTGAAAAGGGAGTTAATTGCATGTGTGTTTTAAACTCAGCTGACCATTTTTAGCTGGATTCGTATACACAAGCCCTTCACTGACCCAAAGGAAGGCATATGTACCTATGAGGCTTTCATTCATCTCTCCTTTCATCTAAGTCATCCTAATAAAAGATGCCATTTTTCCCTACAAAAACTCCCATGGTAACAACGCCCATACCTAAGAAGACTGACCAGACTAGACACATCGGGCGACGTCTTCACAGGCAGAAGTTGCTGTCTGCTCCATACCTCCTGGTTTGTGTTGTGTAATTGGGAAGAGAGGAGCAGGCGTGCAAAGAGCTGGAAACTTGGCGGCACGCTTGTCGTGGTTTAACTCCAGCCAGCAACTAGGAAGACAATTAACTCTATCCCAGCTGAAACCAGGACAACGCTATACCCATGGGCACATACACCGTGGCCTTTGCTTACGCGTTCCCTGGAGACGTGAAACCCACCACTGCCTTTTGCCAGGAACAGAGCTCTTCATTCATGAGAAATGCCCCCAGCTAAAAAAGCAGCCTCATACCCGCAGAAGTACTTTGTGCATCCAGAAGGAAATAAGCCCTACATATAGCCCAGGCACAGGCAAATCCCACAGAGGCTTTGGGTCAGCTTCTGTTAATTGTATGCAGGGATAATTTTATCTTTGCTCCTTTTCTTTGTTTGTTTTTCTGGATTTTTATCCCCCCTTGCTGGGCAAGCCCACACAGTGCAGTGCTGTGTTGTGCACAGATATTCAGGCTAGCTGGAAAGCCAGCACAGGTTCCAAAAGAGATACAGCTGTTAGAAAGGTCGTACCCAAGCTCAGGGACAGGGTAATTAGCAGGAATGTCATCGCTCTAAAATGGTTCCTCTATTTTGGGGACTGGACTTGCAATCCCACAGTTGTGGCTGTGGCTGGCATCACAGAGACCTGTCAGGCACTTGGGAGCTTGTGTACTGTGCTGTGTCACATCATGCGATGGAGATTTAAGTACTGTAGAAGGGTGCTTAAATCTGGGAGGAAGACTTTGGAGCACTGTGTTTCCTTAATGACGATCATTCATTGCCTTAAATAAATTCATTGCCAGTCATGTTTCAGTTGTCCAGGGAAGGAAGAGGGATGTATGGCAAATAAAAGTAAAGAAAATCCTGCACTATATGTGTGATAATAAAATGTATGCACACATGTTGAAATTTTTTGTGAAATTCAGCGTGTCCTTAAGAGCAAGGGGCAGCGTGGAGCCCAGAGGTGGCACACATGCATCTGTGTGTCAGTGGAGGCAGGCGCTGGGGAAGGTGAGGTCTGACTAATTCACCACCTGAATAAACAGGATTTGACGGTATTGAGACAAGTTCAGAGATCCTGATAGCCTGAGCTGAACTGAATTAATGGTGATTTTTTTCTTTTTTCTTCCTTTTTCTCTCCTCCTCAGGTGGAAGAAAGCTACTCTGCCGGAAGTCCGTCAAAAGGCCTTTTCTCAAAGGGGCTCCAGAACCGACCTTCCAGCCCTGTTTCTGCCCCTGTGAGGTCCAAACATAGCCCCGGCTCACCCAAAACAGTGTTCCCCTTCCCCTACCAGGAGTCTCCCCCACGCTCCCCACGCCGAATGAGCTTCAGTGGGATCTTCAGGTCCTCCTCCAAAGAGTCCTCCCCCAATTCTAACCCGTCTACCTCTCCTGGGGGCATCAAGTTTTTCTCCAGATCAAGAAAAAGTAAGAAATTGCTCATGTTATTTCAGGAAGATACACGGTACCTCTGGGCTTGGCCCATACTTTACCTGCGGTAGTGAAGTAAGTGCAGATGAGGCATGTGCTAATTGTTCGTTATCGCTTTCACTGACCATGTGTTTTGGGTTTCTGACATGCTGGCCATTAGGGTATGACCTCTGCAGGGCCATGGATACCTACGCAAGGCTGAGGAGGGAAATCGCGCTTCAAAGCTTTGCTTAGAAATCCTGTATCCATGTTAGTGGGAGTTTTCTGGGTGGTTTCGCTGAGGCTGGTTGGACGTCAGCACCGGGACTTGAGAACAGTTGGAGATGTTCATGGGGTTTGTGGTGGAAATGGGCACAGAAAGGATGTCATCTCGGGAGCTAAAGGAGACTCGCTTTTGTAGATTCTGTAGAGAATTTCAGCTGGTTTTTTAATTGATATTTCTTTGCCCTGCTCTAGGAGGGGAAAGAGACTTTTACTGGATAGAAGTAAATGGTATGTGTTTCCAATCAAATGACCGTTAAGGGAGTGTTTGAGCTCCTCTGTCAGAATACGAAAGGCATCATAGACCTCCATGGTTCAGAACACTTGCCTGCTTTGTATTGGGCACAAATTTTACCTCTTCAGCAGCCCGTGGGCTAACACACCATTAAGACTCAGAAATAAGCAGGGTTCAGAAAAGGCTTTGGTTTTAAAACTTTCTTGCTGAATAAAGGTTCCCAGTGCTGGTCTATAAACCAAGTCTGGTCTACCCAAGGGGTTAGTGGCTATAGGAAGGGGACAGAGTTACAGCGGAAAGAGGAATAATATTTTGCCACTGAGGGTGCTGGATTGTCAGACCACAGCGAGTTTTTTTTCTGTGAGCAGAAGAAATAACTCAATGATAAATTGTTGTCAAATCTTCTGTGACAACATAGGTACAGGTTTAGTGATGCGTATATCTACTTTTGGCTATATGTTTCCTGCAATGTACTGATAGCTTTCAGTGACTTTTAAATAGTGTAGAGGGACCTTTTGTTTTTCTTCATCAGAGTTTCTCTTCAAAACGTTGGGTTTAGTCAGAACAAGTAATTTCATAGTGACTTTTGTGCACAAGAACGCAGCTATACAAACCCATATAGGATTTTTCTTTATGCTTACCAGAAGTTCTGCTGCAGCTTAATTGAAATGGCATCTTTTCCAGTCCTTGCTTCTCTCTAAAACACCTTCAGGAGTTTGAAAGTAGCAGAGTCAGTGTTTCTGAAGGACACCAAGTAGACCCCAAGCATCATTTCTATTCAAGGACACTTGTTCTTCTCTGCTTTAAAGTTCAAGTAGGCTTTTTATGCTCCCCTCTTTTTCAAGCCTCACAAAAATTGACACCCATTTAGGTCCATAGGTTTAAATATTGCATAGGCAATATGCTGCCGATTGAGTACGCAGAGAAGGGCTCACTGCTGCGTGAATAACAGCAATATACACTGCATAGCAAAGCCATCTTGTGACTTTTTAAGGGAGTTATCCAAGTAAATAGCACTGTTTAAGTCCTAGCTAGGTACAACAGAATATTAAATAAAGGAATCTTCCAGCAGTCAGCAAAATCCTTTTGATAAGGTCACATCACTGTCGCAGGAACAGGCTTGGAACAGGGCCACGCTATTTTTGAGCTAACAGAAGATACACATGACCCTGCTGCTCCAAAGAGGGTTGCAGGAATTGCGCTGGGCTTGGGTGTTCGTGGTCTTTTGTTTTTCAGGCAGGAGGGACAACATCTTGGAAATGGTGTGATGATTAAAATTGCTGTTTAAATTGATAACTCTTTCCATTCTGCAGCTTTTTGCAAAACAGACTATTTCCTTCCAGCTGCTTTCGCATCATTTAGCTCTCTTACAGAGAGACTAATGCAGATACATACCCTTCACTACCACGTTAAAGTTTATTTTATTCAGAATGTGCTAAACAGGGATCGGTAATGAATTATGCTCTTAGGGTTTACTATATTTAATTAAATTTTACTGAGTTTTATTTAAGGAAACCTTTTCAGGACTTAAGGAAATGTGTGGATTAGCATTTCTGTCACATTATGTAGTTTTTCACAAGCAAAATTTTTGCATTCTGGTACTTTGCAAATAAAGAATAACCCTATGTACTACAAAACACTAAGTTAATTGGTTACGTCCCACTCAAAACAAAGTCTCTGTGGCTTGAACAGCGTTACCTCAGTGACAAGACATCTCAGACACTCCTCAGACCAGCTATCTCAGACCTTTGCACAGACACTGTTTTGAAGAGCCCTGAGAAGAGCTAAACCTGCATGTGATTCCACATTTCTGAAGGTGCATAGATGCTTCACTGCTCAAAATTGTCACAGCCTACGTGATTAAAATCCCATTTTCCCAAGCAGCTTGGGATACCTGTGTTAAAAGTGAATGGGACATAGGTTGCTTTGTCAGCTCTGAAACTGTGAGTGCATTGAAATCAGATGGACTTGCCATGCTTGCCTGCTTTTACATCCCTTCTGGTGCTGGTTTAATAGTATTAAAATGAAAATTACCTGTGTGCTGGGCTGCACTGGGAGGACTATCACCAGCAGGTCAAGGGAAGTCATCCTCCTCCTCTGCTCAGCACCAGTGAGACACATCTGCAGTGCTGGGTCCCGTTCTGGCTCCCCAGTACAAAAGAGACAGCGTCATACTGGTCCAGCAAAGGGCCACTACATTGGTCAGGGATTGGGGCATATGGTATGAGGGGAAGAAGAAGAAGGAGGAGAAGATTTATATCAAATCTGTATTTTATCCAGGCAATCTGCAATTAAAAAAAAAAAGCACCAGATAAAAGTTCACAGGGGCTTAGGGGTTTTTTGGTCCCCCACTTTATCTGAAATGAGTCTGTGCTGCACTCCTTTCCCTATCATCATGGAGCAGTATGTGGGGGAAGTATATGCAGCCTTTGTTTTAAATAACATAGCCCGTCTTCTCTCCACTTCCTCCTCCCACGCATTGTTCAAAACACAGACTAACCTGTTACTCCGCATATTCCTTGTTTTTCTTGGAAGCAACTTATTCCTAGCTTGTTTTCATTTTAAAGGCTATGTGTGGTATTTGCAGTCCTTTCTTTCCCATATAGTTGCTCTTTTCCCAGTTAAGTTATTTTGCCTTCTGAATATACACAGTTTAGGAAGGGCATTAATGGTTAGGGTAGGACAATATTAAAACAGAAAGTGATTTGCAGGCTTGAGGCTTAAAACATTTTCCACGTAAGGCTGGGAGTTTAAACCTTTTGCTCATCTTTAATATTTTATCACTTGTTTTGGCAATAACCAAAAGCTCATCTTTGTGACTTTTCCCTCTGGTTACCCCAGTTCAGCATCTGATCATAACCCCACGGCTCTGATCTGACAAAAGATTGCCCTTGAAAGGAAAAACACCTTCCCACAACATGTACTTGGTTGCCAGCCACTTCAGGTATTTTGTAAGTACAGCTTTGAAACAGTAAACTACTGGTTGGGGCTTCGCGTCCAGCTTCCCACCTTTGAAAAGGCAACAAATCCACCTCAGCCCCCTCTGGAAGAGGCTCTGCGGGGACCTTTTTGGGTGAGGTGTGTGCTTGGCCATTGGTGCAGCCCCTTCAGTTCGGGAAGTTCGCCACAGAAAAATCCAAGGCAGCTCTTTGCATGCTGGGTTTCTGTATGAGTGCTTGGAAATTTAATTCTCGGCTTTTTAATTTCTTTTTTGTCTGAGAATCTTTTTGCAACAGCACTGTTAGACTGACAATGGAAAACTGAATATGGATTTGGGGTGAATTAAGCTTGGCTTTGAGGTGGTGCAGATGACTTGCTGATGCTGCTCCCCTACACTATGAAGCTTGGTAGATGCAGTCCCACCCAGCGCTGCCCACCTTACACCTCCCAAAGCCAGGTGCCTTCTGCAAGCAGAGACTTGGGTCTATGAGATGTGGAGCTCAATACCTGGGTTTTACCCATCAGTATAGGCACATGAGCAGCCGTGGAACACTGAACAATTAAATTTTAATTATTTGTAGACAATTAGATATGAAAAAATGAGTAAATTGGAGTTTTCTAGTTTTAGAATAGCACTTGTGACCTGTCGCTGGCAGGATGCTTCTGCAGAAGCTGACATTGATTTCCTAGATGTTTTTCAGGGACAGCAGGAACAAAGTATGAGTGAAGAGGTACAAGCTGACGTTTGAGGTGCTGTGACAAGTGACTTCAAAATTGGCAGCCTTGTGGAACTGCTTCCGAGTTTGTCTTAGGTTTGCTCAAAACTGCATGAACTGCTCTCCCGAGGAACAGCTCGGGACCTGATGCTTTAAGATATTATTGACTCTTGTCTGTGAAGGGAGTGCATTTCTCTTGTGTACAAATTTACGTGAGAAAGTATAATGCTAAGAGAAAGAAGAAGTGGCACAAATCTACTCTCAGTAAAGCAAACTGAGGTGATCCAAAATAAATGCAGGAGGATGACCTGCACTGGGGGAAAACACAATTCAGATTACACTTTTCTTGCATGAGGTCTCCCTTCAGAGCCAATACATATACAAATAAATGAGGAGAGCTTTATTTTACTGAGTGGAAATTAGGGAGCTACCCCTGCAGAGAGGCTAAAATCAAGTACCCTGAATATTTTATTAAAAGTAGATGGTTGTATGAAATATAAGTTATTAAAATGTAGCTTTTTCCATGGGGGTGAATGCCTCATTTGAAGGACAGCAGGGCATTTTCCAGTCCTGCTTCCCCTCCCCAAAACATCAGTTCAAGTAACAGCAATACTCATGGCACATTGATGGTGCTGCCGGTTTTAACAGCAAAGGAAATCAATTAAAAGGTTTCAATTGACCTAAAGCTTTGAATTGCAGTGGGTGGGATCAAAAGATAAATTTAGCTCAGAAGTAAAGGTTGTTTATGAACTTTGAATCAAAAATTAAGCAGCTTTCAAACACCTTGAAGCAGGTGGTCAGATTTGAATCACAGTGAATTTATTTGAGGAAGGAAATGTTTTTCAATATAAAGTTTTAATTTTCTGTTGTCTTTTAGTAATTTTTCTCCTTCTAAAATTCAATATTATTAACTGTGGTGCTCCAAAACAATCCATAAGGAGGGCTCTGGCGCTCCAATAACAAAGGACCAGAGAGTATTTTTTTCAGAAGACTGTGAAATGCCATACAGAGAGGTTGTCGTATTTTATTCATTCTAATAATTTATTTTCTCGGAGAACATCTTGTGGTTAGACTATGCCCTAAGAAAAGTTTATGACTGTACTAATTTTTACCCATAGATGGAGCAAGTAGCTCTTATTTGCAATAGCCCAGGGAAGAAATGGGGAAAACTCTGTAAGGTTTCATGTTGCCACATTCAGCTCTGCTCCCCTGAAGGCCTTCTAAGTGTGGCTGATCTGTGCTAAAACTTTTCTTCAAGCTTTATACTGAAATTCATTTCCCCCCAAGATTTTACTCCATATTTGTGACATTTAGGTAACAACTTGCAGTGGAGTTTAGTCTGAGACAGGCTGTTGTGGAGGGTCAGCAGCCAGGCAGAGGCATTTCATTTACCATTGGCTCAAGCTATTTCCCACCATTACTCTTTAGAAATACCTTTCCATGACACTCAGTGCCATGTGATGGGATGTCCTTCCTCATGCCAGCTGCTGGAGTCTATATTTGGATTTTTCTTTGTTAAATCAACAAATTCATCCCATAGTCTTGGACACTCTCAGCCTTCGGACCACAACTGTAGAGAACAATCAATTATAACCTGCATCAGGACGCCAAATAGCTGAGGCCACTTCCATCTTCAATTTTTCATCTGTGTTCACAGTCTGCCTTCTGAACGGGCAGGCGGGTGGGATGCCAGAGGGAAAGGCCATGAGGCAGCTTTGATTTGTGGCTGTGACTACCCTCGCGATGCAGGACGAGGGGAGCAGGTTGGGGAAGGATGGGGCTGCTCCGTCCAGGTTCATCTTGGGAGGGTGGCGTAGGCTCTTCCACGGTCATCCCATAAAACATAGGAAAGAAGCAGAACCATTTCATTTGTCTTGCTCTATTTTCCAGTACTGCTGTGCAAAAACATCTAATCATAATTTTTCAAGCTTACTTTGTCCACAAAGGCAGACAGGGGGACCGACACTGTTCCTTTCAGTCTCATCTACACTAGAAAAATGACTTTTTGCAGACAACATGTGTCAGCATGGCTGCAGCCGAGCTGATACCACACACAGCTGATACCAAAGACCAGCCACATTCAGCACCGTTTCTCCTGCCAGTTACTGACATCTGCTGTCAGCAGCAGATGATTCCTCTGGCTAAAACGTGCCTATGGTGATTGGTCTTAGTTTATTTGGAGATATCTTTCAATGCGCTTCCCTTTTCACCTTAGTTTCCCATGGTCAGTGTTATCTGCATAGGTGGAGTACATCCAGTATGCTTTTATATTCTTTACTACTCTTTCTAGGCTGAAGGATTTTTCAGACTATCTTCAAATTGCTAATGATTTAGAAGCAGTGATGCAAAAAAAAAAGAAAAAAAAAGAAAAAAAAAGGGGGGGAAGTTTTTCAGTCTCTAACTTTCATCTGTAGGGTATGGGACAGACCTGTGACCACATTCATTCCAATCTTCTATCTCTGTCCTGGGGTTTAAACTATGGAACATGCTATAAATGATCAGACTTGTAAATAACAACCAAGTTATTATTTCTTATGATGTATAGGCAAGACCTTAGTTTTATATTTGCTTTTTTAGAGACTGCTGCTGGCATGCAGGGGAAATAGAAACTACAGTTTGAACATCTCTAAAGGCTGATGAACCCTGCTGACCTTTCACTGCTGGTCTTCTTTGTGTCCTTTGATAAGAGAGGTCTGCAGGGCAGTGCTCATGTGCAGGTGACTGTTCCACCACAGGTAGTAATGTAAGCAACAGTAAAGCTAAAGAGTTTTGAAGTCTCAAGCTGTCTAATCACAGAAAATCATTTGGAAATAAGTTGTGAGGGATTTTTTTGTTGTTGTGAGTTGTTTTTTTTTTTAAACTGTCTGTAGTTTAAAAATCCAGGAATACATGTAGGAGCAGATTTTCAAACATATTTATGTGTCCATTTTCCATTTAGAGCAATCACTTCAGAAATTTTTCCCTAAGCAAGTATTTGGTTATAAGAGTTGGAGAATTTGTGTTTATTTTAGTGGGTTTATTCACAAATTTAATGTTAAGTACATTGCTTTATCTGATTCTTAGTGAATGCTTATCATGATCCCATTGAAAATGCATTGTGTATCCAAGCTCTTTTGATATGTGGTTAGTTTGAAGTATTATTAATCACTCAAAGTATCAGATCCAAGCTTTACAGATATCATGGGTTCTCAGCTTCTTAGATAAAGTCCATGGAAAATACCTCAAAAATAGGCTGAATAAATGTGGTAAATGTTGAATCAATTGGTTTTCTGATCTGGAAAAAATACGGAATGAAAGAACCTGATCACAAGGCAGAAGAATGCATGGTTTGGAGAATATAGTATATGTAGTAGAGTAAGTAAAGTACAGTAAAATCCCAGGGTCAGTCCAGCAGCCGGTATCTCTTATGTAGCCCTTCTTGGGTCAGTGTGAGTTTTGAGGCAAAGTCTTCAACTCATGTCAGAAAATGGGTCTTGGGTCTAATTTTTGGACACTGACCTATGAATAGTTCCCATCCATCAGAACCTTTAAAGAAATTCGTTTGATAATATGTGTATTGGGAGCCACTAACTGTTATTGCAGGTGCTTTGATAATCCAGCAAAGCTTCTGACCAGCTTCCCTGGCACAGTGTGGGAGATACTGAATGAAGGATGACACCATCAGGTTCATAAAAGCATTTTATTACTCACAAGCACACACATGCATGTTAGCTGGAGGTCCATGCTCCCCAAAGTTTGCACCATTTTTGGATTTGCAGGATGGGGGTTGTAAAATGCTCGAAAGCCCATTTTGTGCTGTGCCAGCCAGTGTATGAAATGGTTTGTGCTGCTAAGTGGGTGTGTGTGGATGCTCTGCAAAGTAAAGTGCAAAGGATGGGGCAGCGAGCTGAGGATTCATGGTGGGTACAGTGTGAAGCTGTGGTAAGCAAAAATGTTGTAGTGAATGTAATTTTGAGAGTAATGTCCTGAATAGAGGCCCTTCTGAAGGGAAAATTTTAGTCTGTAGAGTCATCTGTGCACTGCTAGCAATAATCTGTAACTGGTATTCTCCCCAGACTGCTTTCTCTTTGGTCCACTTTCTGGATGTTAGAATTTATTATCCAGCTAAAGAGCTAAACCAGCTGTATCTACAGAGCATTGCTGGAAAGGTCCAAATGTCAGGAACTAACTGATTTATGACAATCCTAAAACCAGCAGTGGTGGTTGACAAATGACAAACCTAAAGCCAGCAGTGAGCTTACAAAGGTCCCTGTGCCTGGGATCCCTAGGATGGATCAATAGACTTAACCGCCCTCCCCTCCCACCAGGGATGACTGGTTCTAGCATGGGGCACTAAGTGTTTAATGAAATCTGAATTTTCTTATTTCAGCTTTAAAACAAAAACAAACAAACAAACAAAAAAAGGGTTGTGGATTGTGTGGGGTTTTGTGGTTTTTTTCTTTTTAAAAGAAATTGTTTTCTTTCTCTATAGGCTTCTGCTATGCCCTTTTCTGGTAGAGTTCACCCAGTATTTGAAGACTCTTCTCTATCTTTAAAAAATTCTTGTCTTAGATTATGGAAATTATTAATCTGTGTGTACTTGATACACTAAACAACTACTCGGAATCTTTGGTGATCAACCATCAAAACACCTCAATTTCTTAATTAAATTATTTTGAAGCTTGCCTTGGGGTTCCTATAAGCACACTTTATTGGTAGGCAACTGCAGCAGTTTGCAACGAGGTTTCTTTGTAGTTTGCTTCTTGCAGC
The DNA here is from genome assembly GCF_964188355.1 of Buteo buteo. Lineage (NCBI taxonomy): Eukaryota > Metazoa > Chordata > Aves > Accipitriformes > Accipitridae > Buteo > Buteo buteo. The sequence goes on along the minus strand of NC_134172.1, from coordinate 7,882,423 downwards.
ATCTCCTGCTGTTTACGGCTCTCAGAACCTGAAATGTAAGTGCAGCTTTGAAAGCCCCGCATAGATGTGTGACACAGGACTGCGGTGACAAGGGCGTGGGGATAGCTACGCCAGACAGTGCCGCACTGTGCAAGCCCAAACTGCATCTTCCTGGGAGCTCCTATATGACTGTGAAACATAGGTGCCCTCCTGTGGGCATCCTGCTGCTCCTCTTTGCTGTCTGGAGAGGCTGGGATTGCCTTGCTTGCCTGGAGATGCTTTGGCTTAGGTTTTGAGCAGGATGCTGAGGACCTTTTATTATGCTTTCTTTTTCTTTTCTTTTTTTTTTTTCTTCTAAACCCATTCAAACAGCAGGGAATAAAACATCCCTCCCTCCAACCTGCGTAAGCAATAATTTTGCAGTTGTTCAGGAAACCAGCTTCTCCTCTCCTCATCCCAGGAGGGTTTGCCATTGCCCTCAGGTCAGGATATGGCCCTCAATATCAAGATAGACATTTAACTGCGTTGACAAATGCACAAACCCTAATGCAATTCATTTTTGGCTGGGGAAGGCATGTAAAGGTAAGCCATTAATCATATACTCTTCAACAAACACTGTAATTTGGGAATCCTGAGTGTTTCATTTCAGGGTCACTGTGAATGTATCAGCTTCATCGCCTGCCTGAGCTGGGCAGAAGGTTTGGTGTCAGATTTGTTTGCTTAACCTCAGTATAAGGTTTCCATAGCTCTTCATGTTCACGGTCTTTCCATGGAGCTGTTTAATGGTGAGAGAACTGCGCTTGGCAACCTGAGCTGTAACTCCAAAAGGATGATGCTGTTTGCAGTTATGCGGTTGCTCCAATTCCTCTCACACGCCGACGTGCCCCCCATAGTGCCGAGCAGCCGGAGGCCAAAACTGGCTTTAATCCATGCAAAATAAAATATCTAAACACTGTGAAGGTCAAGACTTTCTGGAGAGGGGGTGAAAGAATTGCACGTGAGCTAATGCGTAACACTGGAACAAGAGTAGCTGCAGGTGGCAAATAGTGCCCATGTTATTTATTCTATGTTTAGCATTTATAGTAAGTGCCTCCCTCTTTGTGTTTGCTAGAGAAGGGGTGAGCTTGGCCATGCTAGGTACGCCTTGAAGGATTTCTGAAAGACAAGAAGCACGAACAGTGGCTGAAACATGTAGCCAGGTAATAAAAAAGGGGTTTTGGCATAAGAGTCCTCAACAAGGCAACACTGGCCTAAGCTTGTTCAGGAGAGTGAACCTCAAAAATGAATTGATGTGAACATTTAGATAAGCAGTTAGCTGTATTTTCTTTCTTCTTTTAGAAGAAAGTATTGCTCCTTTCAGCAAACCTAATTAAAATGTGGCTTCTGCCCTGCGAAGACCAAATTCTGCTGTATTATATGTATTTAAACACATCTGATTTACTACGTCTGATTTTCTCAGAGTGACACAGGGGGAGATTTGACCATTGGGCTCTGAACACAGTGGAACAATTTCCAGACTTGGGTGCCTGAAGTTAATAGTATAAATCCCTGCTGAGATACCTAAGCCAGTTGACTTGAGGAAAAAAAAGGACCTTCTTAAGGAAAAAAAAAAAAAAAAAGAAAAGAAAAAGAGAATTAAAAAGGAAATATTTTGGCTAATGTCAGCAATATTTGCTCGTCACTCTTATGAAGGTGGTGAACAATAAGGAACAGTTTCCTATGTGGGGATCTAAGTTTTACTGTGTTGGGTTTTGTCCTTCAAAGCCACAGGAAAGCCCTTACTTCCAATGCAGTCAAAGGCACTCTCATTGACAAAAGCCTAATTATGACCCTTCCCTCCTCAAAAATGTAAATACTAAGTAATGAGGATTATCGCCAATCTGACATCTTGTACGTTCGCTGGCGTTCACAGAAGTCTTTCAAGCAAACGGTGGGGATTAGCGCAAACCAGTTTGTACAGCTGTCTAGATTTTGTTGAATCAGAAGCCCAGTCTGCAGAAAAATATGTGGATTATCAGCAAATTCTTACTTGTGGTAAGGGAAAACAGGCAGGGAGAGATGTTCTGAATTTAGAGAAATGGTCAAAGGCATGGCTATGGGGTAACAAATACGGGCTTTGCTGCAGGAATTAGGAACATTTTTCTTTTTCCCTAGTATTCATTGTTGTAGAAACAAAGACCAAGAAAGAAACTGAGAATTTAGCATTTTTCTTAATTGCATTAATGTATTTAATTAATAGCCATCACTTTGGTATTCCTTTGTGATGGGCCATGATTCCTTCAAGTTTGTTTAACGAGAATGGACTTATGCTCCAGTATTATCCAGACCACTGGGGCAAAGAATGTGTAAAAAATATTAGAGTATGAAAATGCAAAAAAAATTTAGCATGTCTTGTTTCTGTGTGTTATATGGAACATCTCCACATAACAACAGTAGCACATATCCATGCAGTCAGATAAATCCTGAATGACAAGACCCCCCTGGATTTTCAGGGTGGTGGTGGGGTGAAGCTTCTCTGCAAGGGAGATGCCATCAGGGAGGCTTCTGCCTCATGGTGATTTTTCAATTTTTCCTTTAGCCCCAGAGTTTAGGGGTGATGAAGGGAGGTGAAATCTCAGATAATTTTTAAGGGAGTAAGCCCTGGTGGTAACTTTAGGATGTTGGCTACTCTGGGATTATCCCCAGTTTCAGAGGATGGTGCTGGAGGAGCACGTGGCCATTACAGGGAGTGAAATTTGGGGTAAGGTACCTCATTACATGTGGCTGTGGCAGGTGCTGGAGAAGCTCTGGGTGGCTGTAGCCACCTCGGTGACCCAGGAGAGTTTGTGTGGCACCAGGGAGCCACAAGTTAAGAGTGAAAATCCTTGGGAAACTGACCTTAGGTCAGCTCTTGTTCCAACTGCAGTTTCTTGGCATGGGTTTTGTTATTAAAGACACGTCACTGCAATTAAATCACATTACAGTCAAACAAGCTGCTGATGAGCGCTGGTCAGAAGCCACGCTGCTGTTAAACTGACCCATCATTTTGGGATGAGCTTTGAGGCGGAGTGTCTGGAGCTTTGTCTGGGGTAGCTGGAAGCCACTGTGTCAATCACAGGAAGCCCCCATAGCCTCTCCGTTTGGAAAGGTGGGATATGGAGAGAGTGAACATTGTCAGTGGGGGAGCTTACAAAGCAGACAACTGTGCTGTAGAATGGGAAACTTAAATCTGCTGCATGCAGCTGCTTCCCTGGGGAGCCCAGCTACAAACCCAGGGAGCAGGAATGCCAACGGAGCATGGACCTGCACCAGCTGTGCTGCATCTTTCGCCATAGTTTGGCTCTAGTTTAGCCAAGAGAGCCAAGAGAAGGTCCAGCTGCCCTGGGCTGGGCTGGGAGTCTCACCAGTGCTTGGAAAAGAAATTTGGAGAGCGTGTTTCTCAGGATTCACAGCATCATTTTCACTCTTTCATTGCATTTTGTATTTAAGAAGAGGTGTGCAGCTGGGAGGAGGTGAGTTTTTCTCATGCACTTGTGTGTGTTCAGTGTGAGTGTCCTGGCACTGCCTCCATGCACCCGCTTTTGCATCTTCAAACCGTGCAAGTGCTCTTACGGCTCCCAGCCACAAGAGGCTTGGGGAAGGCAACAGCAAAAGGCATCGCCACAAAACGAGCCTGTTGAGTCATCTCCACCCTTCTTTCCACTGCCTACCGCTTTGTCCATTCCAGTTTTAAAATTGAAGAGATGTGATATTTTTAAGGGCTCGTTTCTGCTTCAAGCTTTCCACCTGTTTTTTGACAGCATCAGTAGTTTTCCACGTAAATTTTTTACCAGTGGTTAAATTGCAGGATTGGGAGTGCTACGACAGAAAGGTGTCTTCTCCCCGCAGAGCTGTTGAAGCTGGCATAGTGTCCAAAATCTCATGCGTGCTACCGCTGTGATGAGAGGGGAAACAGAATTACGCTGTGTAGATGAACCTCACATGTTCACTGCTTTGTGGTTGGCATCAGTTGGAAGGAGTTAGGAGGTTACGGTATGTGTTCTTGTTGCATTCAAGCTTTAATTTACTCTCTTGAGGTGATGCTGTCATGATGTTTAGTGTTACGATATGTGGATTTTTTCTGGAGGAGCAATTGCAAGGAGCAGGAGAGTATGCCCTTTACTTCAGTGTGGCTAAACTGAGTCACTCCCCAGTGCAGAAGGGCTTTGTGGGAATGGGGCACTGATGTTTGGGATGGGATTGCTGAAGGAGAGAGTTGGATGCTTGCGTATGCAAAGCTTGTGACATTATTAAGTAAATAAAACAAGTGGCACTAAAGGAAGTATCTAAACAGCACGTCATTTCCTTTGGAAAATAACCCTGCAGAGTGCTGATATCTGCTGCTGCGGAGCACTGGGATAACTGCATTGTTCCTCACTTAGGAACCATGTCAGGGACCAGACTGGAAAAATTATCTGCAGTGAATTTTTTTCCTTCTCTGTCATCTAGCTGCCAGGAAGAGGAGTTTAGTGCTGTATTTTGTATATGCACTTTGGTCCTGTTTCTGTTTCTGCCTGAAGATCTCTCTCAAGTCCTTCCAAATTCTTTACCATAAAAGATAATAAAACACTACAGCACTTCACTAAATGGCATCCAGAACTCTTTCTTCAAACACTAAGGCACAAGTCAGATTGGAAGCAGGACAGCAGTAAGGGGAAAGGCTGGGGAAAATTTGCTTCCCTTCAGAGTAGCTGGATTTTTGCCATCAGTGAAAACCTGGAATCCACCCACTGTAACGAAAAATTAACAGGTGCTTAATAATGCTCTTTTTTCCCAAGACTCCATGGATACCCACCAGTAATGATTTACTGTAAGCACTCCATGAAAAGCAATGTTAAATCTTGCTGCTTTCTGCTTTGGAGGTCACAGAGAGACAGCTGAGTGAACTTTGGCGGTGGCAAATGCAAAGCATAAAATACTGTCACTGGGCCACAGTAAAGAAGGAGCCAAGTCTTAATCACATAAACAGATTCTCATATACTTTCCCCATGCTATTTTATAAAGTGCTTATATAACTGAAAAGTTCAACCTTGGAAAAAGAAGGCTAGAAAAACATTTTTACGGCTTCTTATTTATGGCTTTACTATGGTCGAGGAATTAGTTTGCGTTTTACAAAGCCAAAAAAAGGAGGAGGAGAGAGGAGGAAGGATCTGAACAAGGAGAGATACTTGCATGGCACTCAGAGTATTAAAGAAAAACTAAAATCCCTAGGAGTTACTGCTGTCAAATGCAGACATGCAGGCAAATCCTCAGTATCCAGGCAACATCAACATTTTCTGTTAAGCTATTGCCAGTGCCACTGACAGCTTTTGCCACTTTATGGTCACGTTAAAAAAAGAAAATGCCTGACATCATTGAAATTCTTAGAAATTAGTTTCTCATCCGTCCAGCAGATGTGAGGCTCAGCAACACACAGCACATGCACATCTTGCAAAAATTCAGAGGGAGAAAACCTTTGATGAGTTCATGGCTGGGAAGGTGTGCGGTTCCTTGTTATGTGGCACTTCATTTCCCCTTAAGTTTCTTATTGTCTCCCTTGGACACAGATACTTACTGTGCATTGAGGAATGATTCACATTTGATTAAGCCATTTATAAGCAACTTCTGCCACTGCACCATAGGTTGCAGGATTAGAGGAGCCTCCACCTCTTCTTTTGTAGTTCTTTTTTGCATAGTGCAAAAGCCAAGTGGCTAAATGAGGTTAGGAACTTCGTTAATATAGTAATAATGTTAATATATGAAGGGAAGAAGACCTTGCATTTGCAGTCTTAGAGGGGTAAGGTGGGACTGTTGGGGGCAGAATACGTACAGCCCAATGGGCTCAATGCCGCGAGGCTGTAGGGACTGTGCTGCAGGGTAGGTAAAGAAAGGACACTGGTTTCCTGTGTCCACTTACTGAAATGCAGGTATTTTTGCACTGGATGTGTTAATACAGCAAAGCTGAACCTTTTCTTGTAGCTGAGAAGTTAAAATTGTATTGAGGAGACAGCCTTGTTCTTTGCTGTGGCTCAACACAGGGAGCACTGAGTGCTCTCCAGGCACAGCTGCATGTTTTGTACTCTTGGAGCAAAAGCAAAACTGTCTTTCACCTTGGGAAGTGCCTTGTGACAGCGGCCGAGAAAAGGTCAGTAAGGCACAAAGAGCTTCCCAATCATTAAGGTCAAGTAACACAAAAATCCAGTAAAACTTGTTGCTAAACATGAAGATGTTTAGCTCCCTGCTTGCCAAGTAGCTAAAGCACATTAGGAGGAGATGCAGGGGGAGCTGCTAAGCTGCAAAGTCCTTTGGACTCTGCTGGTGCCCCTGCCTTCCCTCCCACGCCAGATTTGTGCGAGCTGTGGTGTGGCAGGTTTGTGCAAGCAAGGAGTGTAAAGACCGGGGCAGGAGCATCACCCTCTGCTCCCAGCTCCCCCAGAGCTTCGTGCGTGACCCTGAGCGGATCTTCTCTGGGTTTTGGTGAAGTTTCATTAATTACTGTAGTTTAAGACTGTGAATTTTGTAGCAGGTGACTGTAAGTGGGGAGGGCTGAAGGGTGCAGGGGGAATTTGAAGTGACTGATCTAGGCTGGTGATGCTGAGGGCTCTGACTCAAAATAAAAACCAGCAGGATCTTCCTTGTCAGTGCTGCGCTTGATGCAGGAGCTCGTGTTACATCTTTTAACACATTGTGCAGGAAAAAACCCACTCAGAAATTAATATAAAGACTTCTTGAGAAGCTCAGTTTTGCTGACAACGAGCCTGGTTTTTGCTGCTGAGGTCAGTGGGAGTTTGGTCTCTTGGGCTGAGGGTTGATGCTCTCTGCCCTGCGCTTGCATTGCCCCACTCCAAGCAATTCCTGAAGACACGGGGGTTTTGCTGTTTGCCTTTGAACACGTAGGCTTGTAATGGATATTGGCAGCAAATACACAGGAAGGAAAGCAAGAAACCTGTGGTCACTGTAAGTATCTACTTCATCTGCTGTAGGTCTTTGTTTTCTTTAAGATTTTTAATTATCTTTCTGGTTAGTAGGGGTAGAAAAGGGGTTGGTCTAGGTATAAGACACTTGCAGTGCAGTAACACACAGTGTCTGAAGATGGCTTTTCATCTGAAGCTCTTGCAGAGATGATGTGAGTTATCCCTGGTTGTGCAGGTAGCCCAGTAGCAGAGCTGAGAATAAAACCAGAATCTATTAACACCATACTCAGCCCCATTTCAGTGTTCCTTCCTCCCCTCCTCTGCCCTATGGGTATTTTGTTATGACTGGAAACAACCTACCTGGTTTACAGCAATATGTAGCTTAGAGCAATAGTTTCCGTTCATGCCTATTACGACAGAGGTTTTAATATTTTTTGCTCCAGTGACATGCTTGCAAATAAGATGACTGTCAGACTTGCTAGGCCTTGTTGCTAGCTGACAAGGTGGTGACAGAGTATTTTTTTCCACAAATATGTATCATATAATAATAACAAAAGCATTCAGTCTGTAACACTGATAGGTTTTTACAGGCTGTTTTAGGCAACCTTGACTCTGAGAGCCACAATTGCACCAGGCGGCATTATGGAAAGCTCATAGGACTGTGTTAGAAACGTGACACTGAAAACGGAGACACCTGCGTGAACGACTAAGGATGCAGGATGCTTTTGGGGCAGACCAAGAAATTAAAAAGTTGGGCTTTGTGCTGTTGGATATATCCAGAGCTCTGTAACCGTAGCACTGAATTTCTGCTTTGATTCTTTATGTGGAATTTAAATTGATTAATGATGTTAGAGCTACTTGGTAGAGTGCTTTCTACTTTAAGTAGTGAAGCCACTGCAAGATGCTGACCTTTGACAAGGTTTGGGAATCTGATGGCACTGTACAACAAGTTCTGGTTATGTGTGATACTAGTTTAGATCATTTTCAAATGACTTTACAAGGTACAAATGGTAGTGTAATTTGCCCAATGCATTGCTAAGCTAAGTCACCACTAAAAGAGATTTCATGGTTCCAGAAGTCTCTCCTCAATTTAAGGCTTGATGTGTTTTGAGGAAGTGAACTGGGAAAGATGCTGGCTGCAAATTGTCAGCCTCAGAACTGTTTCGAGCTGGGATGTGCCTGAGCACTGGTACCTGCCCTCTGATTCACAAGGGCATCTTAAAACCTAAATAACCAAAGAAGTGTTGCGCAAGGAGTTACCATGAGGTTGCCTCTTCCACGCTCGGTCTCTGGCTTTCAGGCATTCCCCTGAAGGACACAGTTGACAGCCTTTAAAGTCTCTTGCCTTATAAATAACTGTTGTGAAAAGGTTTCAGACTATTTTTTCTTCTGCCAGGTATTGTGTGTGCAGACTGTCAGGGCTGGCTTTTCCAGGAATATTCTCTTACTGCTTTGTAGCTCCCAGGTTTCCAGCCCTTCTGTCATCTAGGCGTAAAGACTCAAAAAGATTTCTCTAGTTCATGTCTGTGTTGGTCCCAGCCAACCCACTGGGATTTTTCACACAGTCCTAAATATAACAACTCTGAACTTCACAGTGCTTGGTGTTTTCACTTGCACAGTGCACGAACAGGGAACTTTTTACCACCCAAGCCATCCCACATGGTCCCTTGATTCACTCCCATCATAGGCTTGTGGCTCCCACAGTTGCAACAGCTTCCCAGCTGGATGCCATGGATGTGTCGGATGCTTTTTTCCAAGTTACCTGTCTGCCAGTTACATGAATTGGTAGAATCATCAAGAAATGGGAAATATTGGGGCTTGGATGGTTTCTAGCTCATTGTAGCCAGTAAAACAGTGCCAGCTTTCCCTTCCATGTCCACTGTCTCCTCCTTTGTCCCTTCTGTACCCTGGCAGATTGCTAAGGTACCTCTGTTCCCATCTCAGTAAGCTTCAGGGTCTGTCTTTCTCACTATGCTTTCATCTCTCTTAAAAAGTCCGTAAAGTTTCTTTTGGTAACAAAATTGCAATGTTTGATCTGGGTACAAAAAAATCTCCCCCCCACTAACCCCCCCAGTCAAACCAAAAAAACAACCTGGAAAGAGAAACCAGAAAGATTTTGATTGATTTCCCTCCCAGACCTCGTGTATGTGATAACAAATGTTTCCTCCTCTATACTCCCATCTGCTGTGGCAGATCTTCCATAATCTGGGCGACTAATTCTAGTAATCTCTTTGGAGCTGGGGCATGTGAGACAGCCACCTCATGCACACCGTGGTTTAACACAGTGTGAACAATATGTCATGTTCTTGCAAAGGAAGGAGCAGAGCTGTCGAGTCCAACAGACCTCCGTCTTGTTCTGTTCCTCACTGCCCTCGTGCCAGCCTGCTGCACGGGGACTTTTGGAAAGTCACTTCTCTTGTGCAAAGAAGCTACAAACCGTGGTATTCACCTCCCTTCTGCTGAAGATGAAGAGGTTCTATATGAGATGTAGCTGGTGGTGTTTCCCCAGATGTTTATCTTGGGAAGTTAACAGAGCTAGTTTGCTAGTTGTTCAATTATTATGACATTAAAGTATGCAATGTACTTGGGTTTATTCCTTTGCTTACAACTAACGATACTTCAGAATTATTAATTCGTAGGCAAAGTAAGGGTAGAAAATGAAGATAGATCTTTGGGGGGTTTTGTGTGTTTGTTTTTTTTTAAAAAATCCCTTGTATTGTTTCTTAACCACCAGATGAAGGTGCGCTGTATTTGCTAGAGGTGGCTTGAACAACTAGACCAAGGCTGCAATGCAAAGAGGCTGTGCAGGGGGGTTGGATTTCAGTGCAGTCCCTGTCTGCACACAGTGGATTCCTCCCTTTCTATTATAATCCCCTTGCTGGAGCAATCCCACTTGTAATGACAATGCAGTGTTGGGTGATCCTTTAGGAATTTCCCCTCTTGGCATTACGCCTGTGTTTAGTTCATCAGATTGAGATCCGGTCCTGTACGATGTCCTTAGTCATTCATGTGAACACACTGTCGGTGGCTCTATAATAAGTATTTAAACCCCTTCCTATGGATACCCCGGCTAGTCATTGGGATTCTGTGAGCTTTGAGCTTCAGTGCAATGAGCAATTCAGCTCACCGCTGGTATAATGCTACAAGACCCTGCTTTCACTGTCAACAAAGCGGCGTTTGCAGTAGTTCATGGAAGACATCCATTCTGTGTAAACACCTGCATTAGATACCCCTATAGGTATCCTGAACATAGACCTCAGGCTCTCCTGCACCATCAGAGCAGCTAAGAGCAGGAGAGGCACACATATGCAAACTCCTTCACCCTTGGGGTTAGGGTTCACGGGGAATGGTTCCTTCCTCTCAAAGTTGCTGCTCTCTTGCAGCTGAACCAAACGAGGTCCCTTTTTCATCACTGAAGAACAGGAGCATCGTCAGTGAAGTTGCTGGAGCCAGGAATGAGAAAGGCTTCTCAAGTGTTAGCTAAGCATTTAGCTTTTCAAGGTGTGGTTCAATTTTCTCTTCAGTCAGCTTTTCGGTGTTGTCTCACATGTCTAATAGGATGCTGCTGACCACCCTGTCTAATTTTATGTGTATAATATATATAGCGCATGTGTCTTTATTATACCCACTGTGGCATAGGAATGGGTCATTTGTGGGATGACCGTCAACCCCAACATTGCATTATTGTTAGGGAACACTTAAGATTATTTTCAACCAAAAATAGCAGATAATAATAATAATACCAAGCCAAGAGAAGAGTCTCTTCGTTGTCATATTTTGTGCATAAGCAAATTTCTTGGCTTTTGCTGTCAGATTCGTCTGCTTATTGTGGGGAGCAGAGGGATACAGAACTTGAAATTACATTGAAATCTCATCATCCCACCTAGATTTTAGGATGACGGCATTGCTTCCAACATGCGTGTTTGTCACTGAAATTGTATTTTGTGATAACCGTATTGACGTGAATGTTAAAATTGCAGTAAATGTGTGTGAAGCTGTTTTACTCCTAATGCTCTTACTAGCTAATGAATTGCAAATGTATGGCTGTGCAACGAAGGATGCTCACTAGGTTTGTATAGGGTTGACATCTGAGGACAGCTGAGGATTGGTGCAAACCGTTGCTGATTCACTGAGTTTTCCTCTTCTCTCCAAATAAATCTCCTAGGGCAGAGTCAGCGGAGAACTATATTTCTGTGGAGTCGTGGCGCTCTGATTTTTAGTCTCTTGTGTTTGGGGGTGTTCACTATGGGATAGTGATATGAATTTCACTCTTCGGGTACTGGCCACCCCTAATGTATCACTTTCTTAAAGTGATTTTTTGCTCATTAATTTGCTGTCATTCATGTTGTGACCCATTCATTGCTGGTTGAAAGACTTTCTTTAAACTGAAGGGGATATTTTGTTCAGCCCTACAATGCCCATTTTAACTTTAACATCATTTAATCTGTTCCAATCTTCCATGAGAAGTGAGGAAGTGGAAAAGAAAGAACAAGAGGAGGGTGAAAAAGAGATTTGTGATGTTCCAGGGAATTCTATCTCCTTCTCAAGGTTTTGTGGATGCATATGTTTGAAAGACTTGAGAGAAGCAAGAAGAAAGAGGAGCAAGAAGAGATGAGAAAAGCACAAGTGGAAAAATGCTTCTAAGGAACTTTATTGCCTTTGCTATTTTTTTGTAATAGTTACTGCTGAGATGTTTTCCTTTAGCTGAGAACTTACTAAATTTTAGGAGTGGTGTTGTCACACCAGACATCCTGTACTTGCTGGATTGAATACTGTTTTGCTGTTTTGAGCACAGCCAGATTGCGATGTATATAAGAATGGCTCAATTTTTCACATTATGAACTGAAATTGCTAAAGAAGTGACTGCTGGAAACATATGCACCACAGCTTATTAGTAGGATGTGGGGAAATGATAAAATTATCATTTGGATAGGATCATAGTCATCGGTCCCAGCTTATGGGTCTTTTGGGGTAGGTGCTCTGAGCCTGAAATACAGTGGTTTTCTTACTAGAAATCACCAATATGCCAACACTATCATCGCTGTTACTCCTATTACTGCTGGTTCATATTATAAGCTCTGGAAAGGTAGGATAGAAAAACATCACAAAGACGCCAGGATGTAATTTCTAAGTAATTTGCCAAGAGTTCTGGGGAATCTAGTGTGCACCTTTGGGACTGCTAAAAAGAAGTAAAATTAAACTTTCAGATTTTTCAAAACCAATTTAGTGCCAGCCTGACAGCTTCAGAGTTTGGAATCTTTCTTAATGCACAGTGAAAGCAGTATGAAGTAGTATAAAAAAGGGGGATAAAGACAAAAACTCATTACAGAGAAACACTTGGTTATGATTATGGGAAGTAATTGAGCCCAGCTTGGAGTCATAAACTTGCAATTCTTTTATGGGATGTGAGCTGGACTTAGACCAGATGGAGAAAGTGGTACTTCGTATTTCCCTTTGAAAACGCAAGCTGCATGCTCTGTTCAACCAGCCTGCAAATGGTGTTTGGGCAAAACAGGCTTTTTGTTATTGTGCATTGCATCACTTGTAGTCTTGAGTGAGTTTTTTTTAGAGCAAAGATCTCTTTTACATATTTATTTGCGTGCTATTTTGAAATATTTTCCAAGTTTTCTATTTATATATAATACGATTGCGGTTTAAATCAGTCTGGTGTTGTGAGGCTTGTAAGCATGTCCCGGCACCACTGACAATGATGGAAAATGTTTAATTTTGCCAACATCAGTCTGTAGAATTTAAAAGAGAAAATTAGAAAAATTCCAATTTAGGGAAATTTTTAAGGACAACAAGGCAGAGAAACGTGATCCATGTAGAAATGCAAACGTGATTCATGCTTTACCTTTCTAAGGGTGGATCTGAACTTTATTTCTCTGAGCAATGACAAAACCAGAAGGAATTTTGAACAAGGAAATTCCCAGCGATGAGGAAAGGGAAATACTTAGTTTTGCTGATTTGCAGTCAGAAGCCAGTTGAAGCATTAATTGTCATGAAGGGGATACGTATTCTTTTTAGCCTTCCTGTTTAGCACTAAATAAGCTCTTTAATTTCAAGGAGGGGAGTATTGTTTTTTCCATTTTCACACCAGAATAAACCCTGATAGCACTAACTGGTCCCCGTTGCCTGCCCCGCACTCTGCTGCTGCATTTGTATTTCAGGTTAAAGCTCCTGTTAAAAAGTCAAGTGAGGAAATGGTTCAAAATATCAGCATTTAAAGTATTTTCACCACAGCACAGAACTGACACCTCTGTGAGATGGATGAATCAGTTTGTGTTTCAAAACTCTGACGTCTGGGTCAGACATCCCATGATGGCTGCACTTGGTTGGTGTGGTGGCATTTCCCATATTTCCTATATGGTGACCAAATCTGAACACTCAACCCCTAATTCTGCCTCATAGAACAAATCTTCACATCGCATCCAGAGAGGGGAAGATTTTTGTTATGTTTCTGCCTGATGAGTCATGTTAAATCACTGGGGGCAGGTACAAAAGGTGGTTTTATCCTGAGCAATGGAGAACTGAAAAGCAAGAGGCATTATAAAGAAGGAACCGGGCCACAGATGGGGCTTTTTCAGGTTGGATTGGAGTTGACTCCTGCAATGAGACTCCTCTCCTTATGTGACCCTGTGAATTAGTGAAAAATGCAGTAGAAGGCGGTTTGTCTTTTCTACTTTATGGGCTCCAGCCTCCCTTTAAAAAAAAACAAGCAAGTGGTTTAGGGGAATGGAGGGCTGGGATGAGCAGGGGAGGACTTTTCTGGGTGGGTTGGGCACACAGGCAGCTGATGGGATAAAGGCAAGAATTAGTGTAAGGGAGATTTCCAGGAGATGTGGGTGGTTTTTTAGCTCTTGAGCCTTTTTTAGGCTCTTTTTTGGACTTGACACTAGGTCATCAAAGGAAAACTCTAAGAGAAACAGATGACTTGGGGCAAGAGGGTGGTGGGACTGGAGGCAGGTTGGTGAGTTGTCAGCATGGAGGCTGCTCTAAGGCTGTGAAATGGCTCAGGTCTGGCCAGCTTAGCACATCCAGCAGGACCAGGGAAGCATTTCACACTCATACACGAGTGTTTGTTTGCTGCTTCCTCCCAGATAATTTTATTAAGCTGCCCAGTGCTTGGTACCATTCAGAATGAGCCCGTGTATGGTTTTTGGAAGGGGATGGTGTTATTCTTATGCAGCTCAAGAAACATAATATGCTATAACTAATTTGGGAGACTTTAAAGTAGCTTGACAAGAGTCCATTTCATGGTTGTTTGGAAGGGATTTGTGTTTTCAATCTCCAGAACATAGATGGCCCCAAAGGAGCTCTTTGAAGCCCAGCTTTTTATTATTAGTTTTATAAGATCCTTCCACTGGAATCATTAAGAAGATGTAGTATCTGGTGTAAATGTGCTAGTATCTGTTAGACCATTAGCTGTGGGAGACAAAATGATCATACTCAAAGTGCTTAGTGCTTTTTTAACAAATTACTGTGAAAGTCAGTTCTTAAACAGCATTTCTTTTTCTGGTAGCTCTGTGCAGAAACATTAGGGTCTTGCTGCTTTCCTTAATAAGGGGAAATGAGCCCTCCTGGTGCAACGGGCCTGCTTGAAAAGGTCATCAGTGACTATTTATCCTTGGCCTCTATCAAAAAGGGGGCTGTTTCTATGCTGAAGCAATACCAATTCTTATCTCATTAAAAAGGGATTAAAATGTTTTGGTTTCTGATGACATTGAGTCATTCCGAGCTGTCCTTTGGCCACTGAAGAATGAGGAATGCTTTTTCTAAGGAGGGGAAACTTGAGGTCCAGATTGCATTGGTGTTGTAGGCAGCGCTTCTTGTGTTTTTGGCCAAGTAAAGACTGGAAAGGGAACTGGATAACTGTCTTCAAATATGTCAAGGGCTGCTCCAGAGCAGAAGGGAACAATCTGTTCTCCGTGTGCGCAGTGAATAAGACGAGAAGCAGTAGGCTTAAATTGCAGCAAGGAAGATTCAGTTTTGCTATTGGGGAGCTGGTTTTCAAACGGGAAGGACTGTGAAGGTCACTGCTCTCATGGAATTAGGTTGAGAGGTGGCCCATGAAATGTACTTACAGGGAGAGCCAGAGCTTGTCCCACTATGGCTACTATCTCAGTTGTGGTGGCATGAGCATGGTAGAATGAAGGGAAGGGACAGTGAAGATGAAGCTTGCAGAGGTAAATGTGGTGGTCACACACGGCCAGATGGGGTGTGAAGAGCTTGACACTTCCCTACAGCTACAGTAAAACAAATATTTAAATAACACTGACACTTTCCCCTGCCAATCCCTCAACATTTCTCATTGCTCCAACTGCTTCTCCTCTGCACTGGGTGAACAATGAGCCTCAAGCCTCAAGGGAGGGGCTGGAGAAGGGGCTTTCTAAAAGCCATGTGCCGACAGGCTATTTTATGTAAAAGATTGTTATTTGGTGAAAAGCACAGGCATCTTCACTTGCAGAGCTAAAACAGGGCCACAAAGATGGGGGTGAAAGAAAGTAGGAGGACAAGTCAGGAGGGAAAAGGTGGGGAACAGCCTTAAAGTAATTATTGTGGTTCCTCACTTCGATATCAGTGAGAGCCTTGTCTGGAAGATAATTAAGTATCTTGTTAATAATTTGATTATTTTGGTCGCTAGGTGGAAGAACAAAGGTGCCCTTTGTACTGCCTTTTTCCACATTCTCCATAGGGTAGACTGAGGGAAGTCCCTGGTAGCTGAGGGTGGCAGAAGAACCTGCTGTCATCTCTACATATTCTCTTGGGGTCCCTGAAATCCTGGGACATCCTTGCACTGATGCCTTGGAGGCAGCCATCTTTCTGAAAGACCAGAGCTTGTAAGGAATCTGTGTTGATGAAGGTCTTTTCTGCGGTATTCATGGCTATTCTTTCTTTTCCTTTCTAATGATATTAAGTCCCAGGAGCAATCATGGGCACAAAGAAAAAGGCATGCTTCTTTGTAGAGGAAAAAGGTGATATGACCTTCAGTTCCCCCCAGGGATTAAAAAGATAAGACTCTCATTACTCATATAGGGTTTTAATTTTGAAAAATCTGAGCCTCAAGTTCCAGTGATGTTCAGAGGAAAGGCTGGTGCTCTGTGACTTTAAAAAAATCTTTTGATTTAACAGAACATTTACTGTAATCTTAGGAAGGTTGGCTATGATAGTTTGACCATGCCTTGGTTTGTGCTTGCACCCCTTTCCAACTGCTCAAGATTTAGCCCATGCTGATCAACCCTTTCCTAAAATAAACAGCTCTAAATGTACAGACTCAGAGCCTAACATAATACACCCCGGCCGGTTGGGATGAGCAACAGCCCTGTGAATGTTTGTCTCATTGAAAAGACCACGAGGTGGATTTCAATTGTATTACAAACAGCTGTCCCGGGTGCCTTTTGCTTTGCAGACGGCAAATTTGAATGGAGCAATCTATGCAGACCATATAGATATGCGTAACACAGTGAGGGCATGTCGCTAGAGAAAGTCCAGCTCATCACTCTGGTTACGGTTCCAGAAAGTATCAGCCTTCTTTTTATGAATTGGCAGAACCTCGTTCCCATTAATCCATTAGTCATTAGTCACAGAGGGCCGAGCGTTTCAGAGCTCATCAACAGGCAGCTGGACTATGCTGTCGCTGCGAAGACCCAGCACACATGAATCAAAATAGTTGGGTGATGTCATGTCACAGTGCAAGTGTGCCCGGGACGCTCGCTGCCAGGAATTGTCTGTCCAGGGGTGGTTTCCTTTTACAGCCTTTTTAAAGAGTCATCATGCCGAGCTGCACATGACAATTCCCTTCAAGAGGGCTTGTGGCTCCTTTGCATAGTTAGTATTTTTTGAACGAGGGAGCTTATCAGGTGATTCCTGACCTTTTCCGCATGAGCTGATCCACTGGGAAACGTTGCTTTGGTCTCGGAGGCTTCTGACCACTGACAGATAAGAGCTCCGGGGCTGCAAGCTGGGCAGACTTTGAACTTCTCCCTGTGTTTGCAGATACTTCCAGGCGAGTTACTGTATGCTGGAATTAAGACTGGAAGTGCCTGGCGTGTGAGGTTTGGCAGCCTGCTGCAGAACGGCTTTCCACAAAGACCACAACCAAGCGCCTCGGAGCTGAACCGCCAGCGAGCTGGACTTTTTTTTACAGCCACACGGTCTTTCTGGAACTTTATTTTCTCATACCTGGGTGTTTGGTGTAAGCGACACCTTGGCTTGCCCCTCGTGCTGCTTTTTTTCTTCAGTCCTGGGCATGACCGACAGCTGCTGCCACACGAGCGCATGTTGCAGCTCATGAAGCGTTTTGGTAGCTTTAGAGGGAGCAAGAAGAGAAAGGAGCAGTGCAAAAGCTCGGAGAGACGCCAGTCCGATCCTCGTGGCCTGTTCGGTAGGGACCCTCTGTGTTACCCATCTGAAAAGGAGGGACATTAGTCTTTGGGAGAGGGCAGCAAGTGGGGGATAGCAAATAATTAAGCAACAATTTTGTGCTTCCCAATTTCATTGACTGAATCGTGCAGTTGTTGCGTGGAGGTTATTTCTATGTTGGTTTGCACCAGAGATGAACATTTGAGCTGACACCTGTAACACACATCAGATATAGCCTTTAGGAAAAGAGTGATGGAACAGGAAGCTTTACAGTAAACTCTGTGAAATACATTCAAAAGCGGCTGTTGGCTAATGTTACTTTAATTGAAGAATAGTAACAAAATGCTAAGCTAGGGCTAGCACTGTATATTGAAAGATTAATTTGAAGTAGAGAAAAGTTGCATATCAATCCGATAAGTAATGCATTCAGAACCACCTTTCTGATACTGTGGTTACCAATATAATTGTGTTTGAGTTGCAATTAGGGACCATTCTCTCTTAATCAAAAGCTTTTCCTGGTCACTGAGTATTAAGTCTAATACAGATGCTGAGTTGTGTGTGTCAGAGAGTATCTATGTATCACATAGCGATTAGCTGGCCAGGAGACAACAGGTTTTCCAACAGGATCTGGCTGTTTTTCTTAAGGATAGTGGAGAAATATAATGTTTAATGCATTTCCTGTATGGACTAATGGTAGCTGTTTTACAACTCTGTGACTCCCCAAAGACCACGAGTGCTGCTGCTGCTGAGAGATTCTGTCCTGTGACTAAGAGGTTAAAAAATGATGTTACACTGAATCAGCCAGATAAGGCGCAGTTTAGAGAGGCTGACTTGTACAATAGGCAAGGCTCTTTTTTACTCTTTATCAGTCAGGAGTCACTGTGTTAAATCCAGCAGAATGATGAAGGTATGAGTCCTGTTGGACCATATGGATGGTGCGGAGAGGTACATACAGATTTAGTGGTGGGGAGTGGCAACTGATGGATGGGTGGCTGCCCAGAAAACTTGTTTTTCTATTATTTAATGCTTTGCAATTTATTTAGTGATGGATTGTGTTGTTTTTAAGGTGTCCTTCTGGCAAATGCTTCTCCTTTTGTTCCTATCTTGTACAGTTAAGTGTTTTTAAATCTAAGGTACTGTGCCTTGTTCTGCATTCTCCTAAACCCATCTGAGGGTTTCTGCTGGAGTGGTAGTAAGGTCAAGGTGATATGAATTAGATAAGACCCAGGTCTTTGGAGTTTCACAGTGTCAGCAAGATGCACAAAGACAGGTAACAGAGTTTATTCAAGAAGAGGGTAAAATTTAGATGACAGATTGCCCAGATGTAAAATTTATTCCCAAATTTCTAATTAAAACCCCTAAATTCTCACCTAGGCAGAAACACCCGTGCGATTTGTTGACTGAGTGATTAATGGCACTTTGAGGCACTAATTTGCTCTCTTCTTGTGGTTTCGTCAATGAGATGGGAATAGCTAACATCTGCAAAAGGATTTGCTGCTAGAAGCACCAAACATAGTGTTGCAAGTCTGCTTCCTCAGAGTCTAACTCTAAACCCCATCCATATCTTCCTCCACAGAGAAAAGAATTTGTCCTGCACCAAGAGTCAAAACAAAAGCTTTACATTATTCTCTAGATTTAATCTGTATCTCGTAGCTATTAGGCCTTAATAAAGGCCTAAATAACACTTTCTGAGCAGCTCTCAAGGGAACCTCGGGTGCTCAGCAGGTTCTATGATCAGTATCTAGTGGCATCCAGGAGCATTGGTAGCAACCAGACTTGGTGGCTCATCAGGTTCAGTCACAGACTGGTGCATCCTATTTAGTTGCCATCTACCATCAGGGATGAGAAATGAATGACAGCAATCCACCATCGGCTTTCCCACCCTGCTCTCCCAGGGTGACCGTGCTGCCATTGCAGCCTCCCTGTTGCTGAATGAGCTTGGATTGTATTCAGAAAAGGGGTGGAAAAGGAAAGAAGAGGAGAAAATCCCCTGATGCCCCAGAAAGGGGTGCTCTGTCACCTGGACTACTTGAATCTGGAATTTCTGATTTTTCATGGCCATCTCTGTAAGTGTTTTAAGGAGGAGTCCTCCAGTTGTTGTAAATAGGATTGGGCCAGCACAGCTTCTCATCTTACCCGGGGTAGATACTGTCAGGCCACTGCAACTGACGTTATCAAGTAGTACATTCCTCTGTGTATCAGTTGAGCTAAACCCCATCCTTCCTCTGCACCGATGAAGAGGTTCGCATCTTGGTAGAGAAGTGAAGGGTGGTATTGCCGAGGACGGGCATCTTTGTAATTCCGTGGTTTTGGAGCCTTACGGTCCTTTTATGCCAAGTGAACAGCATGAGGAGACCTGAGTATGGCCAAACAGAAGCAGAGAGCACACAGAGAGAGGAAGGAGAAATGCATGAACGAGCACCAGGAGCAAATGAGAGCAGGGGAAGCTGTGGGGCGAAGGCAGAGAGCCCACAGCTTTGCTCCAGGAGAGGAGCAGCCAACAGAGAGACCTCAAAGCTTGAGCTGTCCACCAAACAGCAGGGAAGCTGATTTATGCAATATGATTTTGGCAGGGCTGAGGACTGGGATTACCCAAAATTTCTCCAACCTCTGGATCACCACCGCAGAGTTTCCTCCTTCCTCTTGCAGTTGCTCCTTGCCTGTGCAGGGTTGCTGACCACTTCTCCACCTGCCAGGTCTTGCTGCAGCCTGGTGTGTTGTAAATAGATAGGCTCTGTGGCATTTCTGAAGGGGACAACTTTTTGGCCCCAGCGAGGCTAATTGCTCTGCCCTTTAAAGGACACCATCTATTCCGTGAAGGATTGAATGACACATGCAAAAGGTATAATGTTAAAAGTGTTTCTTCCCTACCCAAGCCATGAGTGCCCAGCGAAGAAGCTGCTCTGCAGCACACGTGGCTGCCGTGACCCCCGGTGCTGCCTTATGCCCAGGCATTTAGCCTCAAACCGCTCATTTTGGAGGCTTTTAGCTGCATGGAAATGCCGAAGAGCTTCTCCTTGCCCATGCTGCTCCTCTCAGGGGTTTTGTTGATGTGGATTTTAATTCACAGGGGCAGAAGCTGAGCCCCGACAAGCTGGCTCCGAGGGGCTCCAGGCAAACCTCAGTGCTACTCCTTGGCCCCAGACCTGTCCCACCTCAACAACACTCTCGAGGACAATTTCCCTGGCAGCTGTTTATAATTTAAGGGCAAATTAGGACTAAATTAGAAGTGAACCTGCTGAATGACTCAGACCCCAATACATACACGTGCAAACGTGCTTTGACCCCCCCATGTACACGAATCAGGCAGTCCCAGTGCGAAGGGCAGGGGCTTGTCCCCAAGTCACTCCGTAACTTGCTGTAGCCACACTGGTGGCACTCAGTGCATGTGTTTTATCCCATGTCCCTGCTAACCGCTGTGGGGTTGAGGGCTGCTGAGTCTCTAGATTGGATCTGGGAGGTACCATATTTTAGAGTATCTTTAAATACTCAAGCCAAGGGGAAATGTCTTCCCCTTTTGGTCAAAAAGGCACAGGTCTTCTTCCATAGCTTGCCATGGTCCTTCCCAGACACCTGGACTTGGGGATGAGTATGGATCATGTGTCAAGTGGAGAAATCACACTCTTTCTTCCCACCAGTGGAGATGTGGCAACTGCATCAGAGATCACCACGTGGAGTTAACATGCCATAGGATGCAACCAGCTCAGACAGCAGTCCATGGGCAACAGCTTTCAGCAAACCAAAGAGCAGGCAGTTCACAACCTCTCCAAGTGCAAATGGAAACCCAGGGGATACTTCAGCCTGGCTCACATAACTGTTTATCGGCACAAGCCAGGTTGCGGATAGTTGCACTGAGAACAGGGACAGAAAATGTGTGGGAGGAGAATGGAGAAGCAATTGCAAAAGGAGACAGGACTTGATCTCCTGCTCCTCCAGCCTGGGCAGCTGTAGCTCATCCAGCGCTTCGTCCCAAAGTGGGTGATGCTGCTTGTGGGAGGACCGGAGCTGAGATACTTATTTTTCTCATTCTGGTGGGATGTTTCTGTTATGAAGCAGTGGGGGAGAAACCATGGCGAAAAAATTTCTGGAGAAATAAATGAGAGTGAGGGGGTCGCTGCATGTTCCAGCAGCTGCCGTAAATGAACTGAGAGAGCAAAATCCTGTTGCTCCTGAAAAGCAGCTTAAAACCACCAGCATCAGAGACTGCATATGAGAAACTGAGACCGCTTTGGTTTGTTAATAATTTTCTCTACTGTTTTTCATGCTCTGTTGAGCTGACAGTGATTTTAGAAAATGTGCAGCCCTGGCTGATCAGTACCAATTAATCTTGTACTACAGAGAGCTCTGAGACCTGGAAGCTGTGAAATTTCTACAGTTGGTTGTCAGGAAGGAGAAAAGTGGTGACGAGTGTGATTAAATGTTTGAGACTTTTTATTTTTCCATTTTCTGCTTCCTTATAGTGACTGTGCTGGTGCTTTCTGGCACATCCCAGCTTTGTACACAGCTTCGAAGCATTCTGAATGGGGGGAAAAGGACGGTGCCCATGAAGCAATAGAATCAGCAAGGTACTTTCAAGCAGATACCGGTAAATTCAGATAGTAATAAACCCCAGAAAACCTCCACTGATTTGGTGGATATTGAAATGGAGGTATACCGAGCAGAGTGCTTTGCCCTGGACTCTTCCCTTGCTCCCTTCTTGGTGCAGAGTGCAGCAGCATCCTTCCTCTGCATCCTTCCTTGTGGACTTAAAGAAGCTATAGACTCTTTACTCTCACACTGAGTTGTCTGAGAATGCAGATTCTCCAAGTAATTTATTTTCAAATAAAGTTATTTTTGTCTGAAGGGCAGGTTATACATGTGAAAATACAGTATGTTCTCTTGAGGCACAAATTTAAAGATCAGTGCTGCAAATGAATCTGCCCACCGACACTTCTTCCCAGTCCTGCTCCAGGCAGCTCTGTGTATCTTGTTGCAAAGTTTGATCAAAAATACTAATACTACTATAAATGACTGAATTACTCAGCATTGACCTGCTGGTGTCAACAGTGTGGTGGGTGAGACCAGCAGGGCCAGCCTCCCTTTTGGCAGGCTATTCTACAAACTGTACAGGTTTTCGGCAGGGAGAGCTCCCATCTGGGAGGAGTCCATGTGGTTATGGTCCTTGTTGGTGCTTGGGGGTGCAGGTAGTTGTCCCTCAGGCACAGCAGCATCATAGATACTTCAGTTTTTTACTGTCTTAAGGATACTTTAATTCTGCTATTCAATTCTGCTATTTAATTCTGCTGTTCAAATAGTGTCATTTGGAACACCAGGATGAATGTTATTCCTGAAAGACAGAGAGAAACTAAAAGCAAATCTTGGGATTGAATCTAGGCAAAGCTGTGAAATGCAACTATGCAGAGGGGTTCATTGAGGTGGAAAAGGAGAAACTGAGACAGAAGGAAGCTGGGCACTGACTGCAAGCAAAAGCGGATGCACACACTGCCTGTTTCTGAAAGCAGACAATATTTCTGTATTTATATGTATTTTTTTCCATCCTTCACTTCTGCTACCTTCAGGTATCAGGTCACTTCTGATATGTATATAAGACTGGAAAACTAGCTTAGTTACCTTGTGATATAATTAACTGTCATCTCATTCATTTTTGAGGTGAAAGAAAATAGTGTTGATGAGACTTGCATACATGACATTTCAGCTTAAAGAATGCAGCCTGGAGTGTCTTCATCTGAATGCTGGAGGGTTGCAACCTACATGCCAAAAGTCAGTGGAATTCCTGGTTTCCATGCATGATCAAAATTGCACTCTCACCCTTATTGCACCAGGTTTTTTCCCTCCTTCTTTCACTTGTACTTTTCAAGGGCTCTAACTTTCAGAAGAATATCTGTATGAGAAGCTGTTATCCTAGACTGACTTTCTACTTGATTTGAATGTGCTAAGCTAGACCACAATTTATTTATACTCCCATGCATCTATATTACAAATCCTGTTGCCAGGCTTTAAAAGCAAATTTCAAGCCCATATCTGTTTTCACAGCCTAAAATTTCACTTGACAGTAGCATTTAGGTAGGTGGGTACTTTTGTTTAATTAGAAATCAATGTTTTGGACTATTGACTCCTTGCTCAAAGTTTCAGTGAATTGCCCAAGAGTGCAATTTCAAAGATGTTGTTAAGGCAGTTTGTTTGTCAGGTTTATTGGATCAGCAAATCCCAGGAATTACCAGGATTCAGCTGTTTTCTACTTTCACCTTTATTCTTGTCCAACCTAAAGCAGTTCAAGAGCTTAAAAGTGCTTGGAGCGGTGGGATTTAATGCCTCAAAATTGTTTTAGCCATTTTATTGTCATTACAGAGTCGTACTGAAACAGAAGGCTTAGGTCTCGAGAGATGAAGGGCTGCTCTGTGAGATATCATTGAGCGGCTGGCAGGCTTGGCTTAGAGGCTTGAATGCTCCATGCTGGAAAGGTCAGACAGCCTTACTTGGTTTAAGGACAGAGCCTAACGCTGCATCACACGTTTGCACTGAAGAGTTCCCGTCCTGTCCTTTATCTGCTCCTCCTTAGATAAAGTTGGGGCAATTTAGCTGGAGGAGGCATGATAGGATTAGCTGACATTAATTACGAGCATCCTGTTGTTTCCTCAGAGTTTTTTCCATGCATCAGAAAACAGCTGCTTCCCAGTGCTGTGTTCTCTGTGGGGTAACAAGGACCCTTTTGACACGCTCGGAGCTACAGTCACCGGATTGTTTAACAGATCCTGCCCATCTGGCCCCACGGTTTTATTTCAGTCAGTGCAAGAATTACGATAGTGTACGCAGGGTTCTTGCAACAATCCTGCCTTTCCTGCTAGGCGATGCTCCTGGAGAGGAACAGATAATTTGTGACATCTCTGCTGCTTGTATGTAGTAAAATTAGAGATAATAAACAAGAATGGGGCAAGAAATCCATGTAAGAAATATAGATGAGGGAGAAATGAGATGGAAAGTCAACTGGAGACACGAGGGAGACAAAAAGTTTGCAATGGAGATGTTTTTGCTGCAGTAGTGCCAACAAATGTCAGGTGGGTGTTCAGAGGTGAGGATTATACCAGCCCCCTTGAAAGAAGGACTGAGTTGAAAGGGTGAGAAGCTGCAATAATGTTGATATTTCCCAAGGGACTTACCTGAGTTTAGGGATGGTCAACACCCAGGGATCAGTATGGGGACTGATAATGTTCATTAGTGACATGGATGGTGAGGTGAGCCTATGCAGCAGTACATGCTGGGCACTGATGACTGTCTCCCAGTGAGAAGGACTTGGGGGTTGTGGTGGATATAATCTGGAAAATAATCAAAAAATGTGTGGTCATCATCAATAGGGTCGACCACATACTGGGCTACATTAGGAGGAATGGAGCAATCCAGTCAAGGCGTGTTATTATCCCTCCACGTGGTGCTGGTGGGGCTGCACCTGGAAGAGGATGTCACAATTGCTAGTCCCCCCCATCAGAAAAATGCTGGGAACCTGGAGAGGGTTTCCCTGGAGGGCTACCAAGGTGTTTTGGGACCTAGAGCACACGTTTTGAGATCTGTGAGGAGAGAATGAGGAAACTGGGCATTTTTAGTGCAGCAGAGAGAAGGCTAAGGGGCAATTTAACAGCAGCCTGCAACTACCTGAAGGGCAGTTTCAAAGGCGATAAAAGATAAGAGTTTGTGGCTGAGGAGGGTCAGACTGGATGTTAGCAAAAGCTCCCTCAAGAGGGTGGTGTGGCACTGGCACAGGTTGTGGCCTCTCCTTCCCTGGAGTTTTCAAGACTCAGTGAGCCAAAGCCATGGCTGACCTGTTCTTGGTTGATACCAGCCCTGCGTTGACTGGGAGATTGGAGAAGCAGCCTCCAGACATCCCTTCCAACCAACATTTCTGTGATGCTCAGCTGTTCAGTTGCAAGGAAAGCTGAAGCTGCAAATACCTTGACTGTGCATCTTTTCCCAGCCAATTCTCAACATTCACATACAACTGCTCTTGTTTTAATAAATTTTCAAGAACTGAGTGACTTCTCAGGTAGAGGCAGCTAGGGCTGCTCGTACAGCTGATTTGTATCAGCAGACCAGCAGAAGGAGACCACTGCAAAGCCCAAGACGAACACTGACTCATTTATTGGGCCAACAAAGGCAGCAAGAGGTGTGTTTCCTACAAAAGCCTCCCACGTTGCCTTCCAGCCGTTTCATATACATTAAGTGTGACCTTGAGAGTCCTGAACAGTTATTAATGCCCCCCTGAGGTGAGCAGTGTCTGGCCACCCCTGGCTGCTGCCCCACTTTGGGTAGTGTTGATATACCAGCTGGAGGAATTGCACTGGGACTTGGTTTGTATCAGCTATCTGTCACTATAGTAACTCCTCACTTAACCAGTCCCTGCACTAAAAATAGATCACCTTGATCTCAAGGAAAGAAAACCAAAGGAAATCAAAAGGGGCAGTGATAGCGAGAGCTGTAGAGTCAGCTATTGACTTAAGGCTGGAGCATTTGAAACCTCTTACAAATAATCTATCATGTAACAAATATTTGAGGGGAACCTATTTATCCAGAAACCCCACCGTGTCAGTGGGTTTGACGCTTTAGCAAAGGGCATGCATTACTTTTTATCAGAGGGATGTGTTTGCAGTTATCACCCAGCACACAGGGGATGTTGAAAACTGTGTGGGATGTTGCTTAGCTCGGTTAAGACGTGTAAGGGATCTTATCTTCTGAGTAAGCAGATCTGCAGCTCTGTCATTAGACCTGATAGCCCTCTATGCTCTTGTATGTAAGTTATCAAAATCCCTACTCATTTATGAAATTGTTACTGGCATCTGCAGAAATCTGTGAGGGACACAAACCTGAGAAAAACTGAATGCTGTTAGCGAAGCCGCTATCTCATGCTGAAGTTAATGGGAGCTGAGTGTTTTGGCACCTGATAGGGACAGGGTCCTCTGTAAGGGAAGTGCAAATGATACTTGAGCTTATTTTTCCTCCAAACACAGCTAGTGCTTACATCTGAAGGGAACGGAATAAATCCTTGGGAAGATAGGGCAGTAGGTGTGCAGGCAAAATAGCAACAAGACAAAAAGCTTGTTAAAGAGCTACACAATTAACTGAAAATGCCTTTGATGGGAAAAGAACTGAATTTGCATTAAGATAGCTCGTATATCACAGTCAGTATGTATGATGCTCAGGAAAGGGTTAAATTAGCTTCCAGAGATGGCTGGAATTAGCATCATGTTTTCAGCGTTATCAGTCAGCAAGACTTTGCTCTTGATAAAAGGCCAGATTATTTTAATGACCTTTTGGGGCTAACAATTTGCAGACATAGCTGATATTAAAATGTGTAGGCACTTAACTGCTCCTGCCCTGTATATTCTGATGCTTATTTTTATTTAGTATTATGAATAGCATTTTTTATGTTTAGTTCATCTTCCTAGAACCAAGAGAAGCAGCTTTCAATAGTGACACGCACCGTCTCAGGAGGATACCTGTGCAGAGGGGGAGGGTGAGAGATACTGCTGACCCCCAAACTCCCACCAATCTTTTCAAGCTTAAAGCATATTATTACAAGGCAAAAAAAAAGTAGAATTAGTTCTTGTTACATTTTTTTACCTCACTTGAGATCCACTACTTTTACACCATCTGGGGATGTGACCCATATTCTTCACCTCTTCACTGGGTCCTCTTTTTAATCAGCTTTGGAGCCATGAAGGAACTGCATAGCAAAGTAATTAGAAATCCTAAGCACACTCCCAAACAGGAGGCATGGAGGTGTGAAAATGGAAGTGTAGTTTTTTTTAAACAGAAGAAAATCATTCATTGAAAAGGTCCTGTGATGCAAAGCCCATACACCTACCCCAGGCGTGACACTGGCCCTCTGGCGCTGTATTTTGGGGAGCGAGAGGATGTTTGGGTGAATGTCTCTAATGCACGGCCATTACTGAGAACCAGAAGAGAGCAAATGAACCTTGGTCACTGTACATGCTCATTCAAAGACTTGTGCATTCATAGTCAGCCAAGTCTTCTGGAGGTGCTGGTTGCCATTACTGGAGGTGATAGCAGTACATACACCAAAAGGGAAAAATTCCCCCAAATTGCAGGAGTTATTGCCAGCAAATGCCCTTTTTAGTGCTTTTACTCCCAGCTTCAGCCTGGCAGCAGATTTGGCATGGACACAAAATTTGCTGTAGGAGTGAGCAGAGTTCCTAGTACCAGTATTCTCCTGATACAATATCTTCATGACAGTAAACTGATTTTTACCTCTCTTAGCTGGCAAGACAGTTAGAAGTGTTTTTTCTGTCCCTAAAGAGACTGCTGCTTCCACCCTGCAATAAAAATCTCCTTACCCCAGAGTAGGTGGCAACTTTCAATTGCTGTCAGATTTGGTTTTTTTTTCTTCCTTCTTAAAAAGATACCAGAGTTTTCTTTTCTGTCAGCCATATCCTTCTTTAAAACTTTATGGAGATCCTTCCTGGCAGTGGTATTAGGAAAACTAGAGATTATGTGAAGTCTATATGAACTGAAACCCGAAGGGTTGTAAAACAAGGGTCTTACTGTAAATCATTACACATTTTTCCCAGAATAAACACCAGTATGATACAGAGCACAAAGTGAAGCAGCAAGTTCCCTACAAGAAATCGCAAGAGCATAAACTAACCTTGAGATGTAAGAGATTAATATGGAAAAATTGTAATACTCAAGATTGACACAACTAATCCTAACTGAGGAGACTCATAGAGAAATGATTATGTTATGGGAGCGGGTTGCCAGCTGAAATGAAAGCCTACTACAAAAAATGTGAGTGAGCAGCACTTTTTAAAATTTAATTACAAAACTGTCTGGGAGATTGAGAGGTGCTGCTTCTCTTCAGAGGGAGCTGGTGGCTGATCAGAACCTGGAGTGATACGCTTGGTGCTTGCTCTCAGTTGAAAATTAGAGCTGTGAGGCTACATACATGGAGGGGAAAGTCAGCTCAAACTAGAAAAGAATTAGACTGAAGAAATGATAATAGCAGAGGTTTTGTTCTCTGTGCAGGGATGGGGAATAGCATGAGTCTCATTGCAGCTGAAGAGCTGCCAAGGTAGAATCACAGCACTGCCTCAGCCCCGGGTGACCACATAGACATGAGTGTGCCGCTACTGCAATCCCTGCTGTCCAAAATAACTCTAAGAAGCCAACTTTAAATTAGCTAATAGTTAATTTAAAGGAGAATAGTAGCTTCCTAACTGCCCTGTAATGGAGTTTGTAATTTACCTTGCTTCTCAGGCAAGTTTCGCAGCTGTGCTGACACGGCTTATCCAAGTGTTGTGTTTAAAGGTGACTTGGATACGTCTTCTCTGCGTTGCAGGCAGTGCAATTCCACCTTGCTTTTTCCTCCCCAACTTCTTTACTAATAGGAGTCAGGAATCCACCAGGTTTGATCCTGTCACTGCTGTTGCAACATCTTGTAACCATAAGCAGGCCACATAGGTTTGGACTTGACTCTTCACGCTTCTGAAAACAGCAGCCCAAGCACCCTGTTCTAGATTCCAAACTAAACACAAAAAGGAGGGTTTGACCTCAAAAGGCATTAAACGCTCACCGACAGTTGGTGCTTCTGAAAATCAAATTTAATGCCTGATGTCGTTTTACATCTAGTTTGAAGGCCTCATCACAGACCCTTGACTATTTGGACTTGAGCACCAGCACATATTGACACACTTAGGTGGCTGAGAGGTTTTGGTTAATAACATGGGTAACTCCTTGTCATTGTGTTATTCACTCAGTTGTAGATCTTGGAGTATCTTTAAAAGATGGGCACCATTAGTATCATTTTACAAATGGTAAACTTTAGGCTATAGAAAATTAAGTGTTTTTTCATAATCATAGTGTGGATAACACTAGAATAAAGGCACCTTCTGCTTAGGTGTGTGGTTACATTACTATTTTCACTGCTTTGAAACTCATTTTCAGTTAGAACACAAGAACAAATGTACAAGGTCAGGGCAATTATCCATCCAGATCAGTCTCTTTTTGTGCCAATTGCCAGTAACATGGGTGCAGGGAGTAGTATAAGAACAGGAGAAGAACGTAAGGATGTTTCCCATTGTACTCTCCCAGCCTTCAGCGCTTTGTGGCTCACGTCCTGAGCTACAGCTGGTGTTTGGTAGACCTTGACGAGTTTTTCTTCCAGGATCTTGGTCCAATTGCATTTCAGAATCAAAATTCTAGCTCCTACAACGGCACCTGCTCTGCTGTTTAAGAACATGATATATCAGAAGTATTTACTTGTATTTGTTTTGAGCCTCCCACCTGCTACTTTCATCTGATCCTCTCTTCCCTGTTTGCTATCTCCATCCCATGCCTGATTTTACAGGCCTCTATCATATCCTTTCCCTGCAGTCATCTTTTCCTAAACTGAAGAGTTACTCCATACCTTCGATCAATCTTACCAGCCTTTCTGCATCTTTTCTAGTTTTACTGGGTCCTCTTTGAGGTTGGTCAATAGAAACCCATGGTCATCTATTGCAGTGTGTAGCTTCAACTCAGTCTGCACCTCTGTATTATGAAGCTGCCTTTGACCATAGCCCTTAAGTGACCAGTTAAGACAAGGCCACCACTGATGCCACCCTAGGGCCCGAACACTAGAGCTTGACTCAAAAGGAGGGTATTTTATTCTGCAGCCCATCCATATGTAGACTATCCGTGCTTAGCCAGACCCCTCTGGCATGAAACCAGAAGACATCTCTTGGCCACCCAACTGGCTGCTTACCTGAAAAGGAATGCGCTTGGCCTTTGTGGTGTAGTCTTCTCCTATACTGATTACAAGGAATGGGTACATTTGCAAGGTGGGACATATACATAAGGGGAAAAGCATTTCCTGGCCCACTGATAGGATTAGGAAGGTAGCTTTATAAGAGCTGTGATAAGGATAGTCAAGAATAATTCACTGTCTAACAGATGGGAAAATGATATACCTGACAAATGTTAGGACGCGATTTATCTGTCTGGAAGGTTTAACTCAATACCTGGAAATTTTTTTTGCTACGAAAGGGCAGAAATCAAACTATGACAACAAATTAAACTGTGCACACAAGAGCCTATAGTAAAATAATTCTCTGAAAAGTGGAGTTGTGTATTTATTATTTCCTTGGCTTGTGCCTAACTATCTAATCAGTCTTTGTACATGTCAGCAGCACATCCATAATAAGAAAGTGCTGTGTGGATTGTGTGAACTGGAATTAGAGATGCGATAATCAGCCAAACCGTTGGAGACAATGTAAAGGCTGCATGGCATTTGCATTCCTCTAGCCGAGGAAAAAAACCTTATATGTGCAAATGAGTTGTTGGCTTTTTTTTTCCTTCCTGATGTGTTATAACCATGGGCAAATTGCTCTCAGAGCAACACTTCCCCGACAGCATGCCCATTCACACTGGGGTGCCTCCATGCCTGGTTAGACCTACTCCAGTATGGTGGTGACAGCTATGCTATATTCAGTTAGTATGTAAGGTGATGTGGCAAATAGAGGCATATAGATGTATATATGCCATGGAAAAAAATTGCTGATGTATAGGTAGACTCACAGTTTTGTGATGAAGAGACCACAACTGGGATTAGAAAACCTATTTTCCCATCTGTAGAATGCTGATAATATTGATCAATCCCATCAAGATGTTGTGAAGGTAACTAATAACTACAGAGATTATCTCACTTTGTGATTCTCATACTACCTCAACGTCCTAAATTGTTACCAATTCCTTATGTAAGCAATCTGCCTGTTGCCCAGTAGTTCTTTCGGCCAGCCTCAGGGTTTTCTGTCTAAATCCTCCTTGACTCTTATCTTCCCATATTCTGATTAGCATCACGGTTATCAAGGTATAAGGAGAGACTGAAAGCAAAAGGCTGATGTTGCAGAGGGAACGTGTGAAGTGCTGAGCAGATAAAAGCAAGGCTAGAAGCGATGAGTAGGACAACTTCAGCAAAGTCTGATCCTAAATTTAATCTCAGCTCTGTAGGGCTACCACACCTTTCCTGCCTGGAGGAGGAGAAAGGCATGGGTCTGCCACTGGTGTGTTGCAGTTCAGTCCCCGTGTTCAGCCGCTGCCCATGCCTAGTGTCCCTTCTTGCTGTGGCAAGAAAATGAGGCAGAAATAGGTGAGACTTGAATGTAGAGCTTTTTCACTTTAAAGGTTTTTGTGACAAGAGCTGTCCTGACATACACCCTAGGGCAGACATAGCTTATCAAAACTATTCTTTAATGTATACAGTTTTAAGCCGTTCCTGGAAAATAACTATCTGTACTTGTAAAATGATATTGCTCTATACATTAAGAGCATTCTCCTCCCAAAAGCTGTTAATCAGCTAAATTAAGCTGGCAGAAGTTCTGCCTGCTTTAACGTTTCAGATAACTAAAAGTTAGATTAAGTGCCAACTCACCTACCACGGAGCAGACTTCTGTCCCATGTTGGGTTACATGACCTGACACACAGACCTTCCTCCCATGAAAAGCTGGATGTTTAAGTTCTCAGGACTACAACCTGAAAGAGGGAGATGGGAAAAAAATCCTATATGCAGGGCTAAAGGCATATGGAACAGGTCTGTATCCCTTTTTCAGTTTCTAAAATTCAAGCTCATTATCCCAGACTAAACCTACTCACTGCTTAGACCATACTAAATGCTGTGTTTAAGTGACGGGTGTCAGAGCTCATCCCAGCAAAACTGGCATCTTGAAGAACAGGAAATATGAAGAGAGCTTCAACGTCTGCAGTTTAGGAGACAGTTTGAAGAGCACGTAGTTAAGGCACTAGAACACACTGTTCGCTGGTGGATTGGAAACAGGAACTCACATGGAAATCTTGGATTTATTCCATTATCTAGCAGCAAAAGGAACGTTTCAGGACAAGAAGATGCAGGGGAAGCTGATTATGTTCTTTGCAGTAATATTCTTCGTCAAAGACATTGAGAAGATGCCTTCTCGTTAAACAGAAATACGAGATGACAAATGTAGTAATACACTGAAAAAGTAAGAAGTCTCAGCTCTGTGTTGCTTGCTCGGGCATTGTGAAGAATCTAAGAACAAAACAGCTGAATTGTATTCAAATGCAATATTTTGCATGAAAGTGATATGATGATGCAGACTGATTTCCTCCTTGCCCTCAGTCTCTTAGACCTCCTTTGAACCTTGAGAAAAGACTTGACAAAAGAAATCTGACTGATGCAATTTTGAAACCCCTAATGAGAGGCATTCAGGAAAATGAGTTGTTACAGGAAGAGGAGTTATTGTAGCGGATGAAAATTGGAGTTGTCTTCACTGTACTGGTAGCTTGAGTTTCACCCCAGCTGACTCCTACTCACACACAGGAGTTTCTAATGTAGATTAAGAGATGTTTTAACGCTGAGCTGCTTTGCTCAGTGGGGAGTGGGTTGCTGCTGACATTCAAACTGTGGCAGGGAGGGTGCAGCTAAATCACAGGGGTGCTGCTGCTGCTCTTGCTGAAGTCAGTAGGTCTTTTTTTATTATTTTTTCTCATTCACAGGGAAGAAATCAAATATAGTAAATCCTGGCTAACAGTGGCAGCGAAGACAGCCTCTACAAGAGAGGGCAAGGAGCACAAATAGTCCATTTTCAATAGGGTAAGATGGTAACAAAGGGATGTTACGGGGGACTGTAGCAGGACTGGTGTTAATAATAGGAGTATTTGAAAAAGACTAATTGGATCTACACATAACATTTTTAGTGTTACTTACCCAAACCAAATTTTCCCTCAATATTTCAATTGGGAGGTTTTAGTGTAGCAGTTCTAAAGAGTCTTTATGATCCATTTTCTCTATCTGCCATAATGTACCATGGTCTGGGACAGCAATAGTGTGTTCAGTCTTCATTCCACATTTTTACAGAAGATGATGAGCCTGAACCACAGAGAGATGAAGGAATTCAGCCAGGATGGATTCAGTATCAAAACCAGAACTGAAATTTTATTTCAGAGAGATGACCCTAAGACCTGCTGTTTCAAATTGCACTTCCCTGCTCAGATGAAGGGGACCTATCTGCTGGCTGGCTCACCTTGGACAGTGTAGTTTATGTGAAACAAATGCTCCTATTTAAGTTAGCATTGCTGATCTTCCACTTTTTGTTTTGTTTTGCACGTTTGCATCATACAATTCATTTGCCTTACTTGTTGCTTGAGAACACTTTTGAGGGTAGGCCAGACAAACTATATCTCCTCTTGGCTTACAAAGCAAGTAACCCAGGGGCTGATTTGCTCTAGGATGCCTTCAACTGCATCAGTGTCAGTTTTCTCTCTGTGTATCCAAAGACAGTGTTTTGTGTTCAGTTATCTTTGCCCATGTAACTGTCTTCAGGTCTCCCATCAGTACATGTTTCATGTGGGCAGGTGCATTTGCAGACGTCTCTGCTCATTTTTCCAATTGAAAGAGTTTTGTGAAGGGTAGAGGGACAAACACTGACTTCCTGCTGAACAGTGATTTAGTTACTAAGGGTAATATTTTGGTAATTAGAAGGTCCTTTTTTTGAATTTACCAAATCTTTCCTAATTATGTGCTTTTATAAACAATCTTTTTAGCTTTACCCATTTGTGGAAAGGACATTATTTCAAATAATGCCTAACTATAGCATTAAATGGAGAATATCTTAGTTGGTTCATTTACTTTGTTCAGATTATTTTTATCTCCCAACACTGCTATATGGGTTCATCTTTGTAAAACATCACACGCTCTGACCCATTTGATCCTATTAACCATAGTGGGATTATGTTCATGTGTTTGGTCTGTTCCCAGGTGCTCAGCACCTTGAATGAGCATGGGGACATATATGGAAGAGGAACATATATATCCAGCTGTCCTATAGCTCCAGCAAATTCACTGGGGGTATCCAGAGTTGAATTTAGATGAAACTTTTCATTTCTGTGTAGATCTTTTCTGAAAACGTTGAACACATTAGGAATTTGTGCAAACCCAAGGCTGTTTGTATCTGTCTCTGTATCTTCATAAACCACTGATCTGGCATGGCCATACCTGCTACGTGTGTGTGTGCACACATCCTCATACATGCACTGCATCTTGCATGCAGAAATAGTTACGCATGTGGGAACTTCTCATCTTTGATCAGCAGCTGAGGAAACGATGACTAGTTCTGCCCATGCCGCTTTTTAGAAGATAGACGTGAACACATTAGAGGAATGAGATAAACAGTGGAACTGAATTGCATGGTAATAATTCAGGTGTAAAACATTTTGCGTGTGAAGGGTCAGCTCCATGTCTCCATATATGCAAACCCATTACAGATTTACATCCAGTGGATTCACATTTGGGTCCCTTATTGTTAGGCTCTTTATCTCAATTGTTTCAAGAGCTTCATTCAGGATATTCAGAGTAGAGCTTTTTATAATTTTGAAAAGACTGAAACATCTGGACATTCTAGATGCTCACTGAAATGCTTTGCTGTGCATTGTGCTCTTAACTGTATGGGCCTCCCCACAACCTGTTACTGAAAAGGGCTCATTTTTAGTGCTAATGCCTTATCCATAATCCTTCCCCCAGTCTGAGGAGCTCAGTGGGAAGGACCGGAGAGTCAGATGTCTTCCCAGGCCAAGCAGCCTAATAATTAATGTCCTACATGCAGCCTCTGTAAGGGGTCTGAAACCTCGGAGAAGTTGTCGGGGACACTCCATCCCCTACACAGCTTCTGGTGTCCCACAACACCTTCCTCCAGCTGCCCTGGGAGGACACAGGGAAGAGGAACTGGCAGCCCACCCTTTGGCCAGGCAGGATTTCAACCAGCATTCCTTGTTGCCATTAAAACCTCATCGATAGCAGCTATGAAAATTGCATTTATTTTTTTGCTCATCTGTTTCAGGAAGAGATTTTGAGCACCAGAGTAGAAGAACCATGCAATTAGGGTC
Source organism: Buteo buteo (assembly GCF_964188355.1). Taxonomy (NCBI): domain Eukaryota; kingdom Metazoa; phylum Chordata; class Aves; order Accipitriformes; family Accipitridae; genus Buteo; species Buteo buteo. The sequence continues at coordinate 7,847,273 of NC_134172.1, read as the reverse complement.
TGTGAGAAAGATAAAGCCAAAAAAGAATGAGACCTCCCTCGAAATGAGAGCCCATCACTAACTCCAAGATGAGCTCACACCTCTTCCATCCTGATAAAGGCCACCCCTACTTGAACAGCCACTGCTGCTCTCTCATGGAAACGTGTCTAGGACAGAAAGCATTAGCAGAATGCCCATCTACGCCTTGTGATTTCATTGCAGTCACCCGTCTTTGACAGATGGGTGCAGTGATTTTTTTGTATTTCACAATTAAAGGGATAACTTGGAGTCTAGATACTTGGGACAGAAATCAGTTTCTGGCTCTGTAATGATTTCAAATCTTCCAGGTAATATTTTTTTTTTTTTTTTTTGGGGGGGGGGGGTCCCACTTTAAAGCTCTTTCTCTTCCTGAATCCACACAAGCAAAGCGGAAAAACAGCAGGATTATATTTGGGAAATGGGAAGAAAGTTCAGAATAAGCAAATTGAGAAAGTCTATTTTTCTATACTAGCTTTTGGTGGTGTCAGAAGGGAGAGGGGAGAGTAAGAGCAAGCAGAGAAATTCAGGCAGAATGTGATTTTTGTGGCTGCTGCATCCCTTTAAATGTGAGATTATATTTTGATTTTGGGAAAATTAAACAGACACATGGAATAATCCTTAATTTCACAATGTCAGCAGATATTGCTGACCACACAGAGAGGAAACCAGCATATTTTTAAGGCATTTCAGTGGCCCACTTGGAAGAAATCTGATGGACTGTGTGAGTGAGTCTGTCTCTGATGTGGTGTGATTACATACAGCCACCCCACAGGTGTAGAGAGTAGGCTTTAATTTAGTTAAATCAGGTAACCCTGTGGCAGGGAGCTTTCAGCCAGCCACCTGCATAAATACCCCAAGGTGTTGGCAGGTTTGGTGGCTGTAGTTTCACATTTCTTGGTTATGGTACAGACATGCTCTTTACTGCAGTCAGCATGTTGTTTGCCCAGATTTTTTTTTTTATATTAGGAGGTTTAAAAGGATGCTCAAGAAAGTATACTGCTGAATTTCAGATGACTAGGACTGCCATATCAGATTGGGGTGTTAATGCATATACTGATTAGAGCAAGAGAGAGGGGAAATGCAGATTTGAGATTTTCTTCCTTGATCAGAGTTTGCTGAGTGATCTTGGATAAGTCAGATAAAAAAATATTCCCATTCAGGTGCTTGCAGTTCACTTCCTAAAGCCCTGTGGAGATGCCAGAACAATTTTCAGCATTACAGAGTGTCCTTAGCCACCCGTGAATCCAGTGGGTGCTCAGTGCCTTAGCTAAGGCACTAGGGAAGTTATTTAAAATAATACTATGGATTTGGGTGTCAGGTCCAAGTTTACAGTTCTTGCTTTAATCTCTCTGTTTACCCAGCTGGCAAAACCCGTGGAAGTAAGAGCTCCCTACTGTGAGGCTGCATTGGGTAAGAGTCCTGACTCTGCCTCATTTTGCAAGAATTTCACTATATTCACCATTACAACCAATTTTCCCTAATTTAATTTATCTAAACTATCACCATCTGATGCACATTAATATAGGATGGTGATTTGAAGATTCATTGATCTGAGATGAATATGAAATGTTGGTCAATGCAATGTAAGGCTTTCAGAAAAGCAGCTGGTGTTTGCTCTCCCATGTAAATCTCTGCTGCATCCCCAGTGAGTTTCGGATCATCCTGCAGTTCTGGGAGTGAGTCTGGAAACATGGTGTCCTCTGCTGTAGGTATTTCCTTAGGGAGAAGCAGCTGTACTAGAGCTCATGGACTTTATTTTACCAATGCAGTCCCTAAGGGAGAGGCAGGACGCAGAGCCCGGAGTCCGAAAGTCAAAGGCATGCTGAGGCTTCCAGAAAGGAGGTGTTGGTAGCACAAGTAGTAATGCAATGTGTCACCAAACAAGAAAAAAAAAAAAAAAAGGTTTTCTCCCCCAGAAGACAGGATTCTGAGACTTTTCTGAAAAGAAGGAGGAATGTCAGACTCCCAGAACTGGAAAGAAAGGAGCAGAAACTTTGAAAGTTTTTTTTGTTGGTGGGGGTTTTTTTTGTTGTTTTCTATTTCCTTATACTTCATCCTAATGATTTAATGGGCTGTGGAAGGTACATGGGTGAGTTCTCGCCATCTAATCCACTTGTAAAAATCTTAACTGGTCCTGTCAGGGCTCATTAGCTGACACACAGCTTCCTTCATTTCAGCCTTTCACGTCCTGATAGAAGAAGTTTTCAGGTAGGGCCTCTGGGTTGGTTTCCTGTCCTGCCTCCTTTGGCATGTGCTGAGTGTGACTTTTCCAGAAGCAGGAACGGTCTGGGTCTGGAGACAACGTGGATCAATCAAACTTATATGATGCTTGAGCACTGGTGGGAACCTGAAGTCCATGAGCTACGGGGTGCAAACTTGTAGGCTTTCAAGCTCCTATGGTTTTATTTTGTATATAAAATATATGCAATTAGACTTTCCTGTTGTCATATGATTTAAACCCAAATACTATGCCAGATTAGGCACAGTATCTTAGAAGTGTTCAAGAAATGGTGCTTTAACTGGTAACACACACTGTCTAAAGCAATCTGGCTGTACACAAGTTACTGGTGTTAGTATAAGATACTAATGATATGACCCATTGTGCTTTTCAGTGAGTTATTCTGTATCCAGGTGTTATTAACGCTGTAAGTAAATGTAGGGTTTCACTGTATTAAAAATCACAGCAGAATTTCTGGGCTTGGCTTGTCAAACACTGTAAATGCTTCCTCATGTGAATAGCTCACTGAGGGACTATTCATAGCAGTAACTGCTTCTATCAGCTCCAAGGATTTCTATTTTATTTTGCATAAACCTTGCCATACAGACAGGACAGGGAGCAAAGCATCTGTCCTACTAACATTACCAAATTCAACTTTTTATAGCGGATAATGTTGAAATATGGGTGTGGGCACAGATGAGTCAGAGGTGGCAATCTGCAGAGGGACTTCAGGGCAGAAATGTACGGTTATTTCTTACTCCAGAATCAGATTTGCCTGGAATTGCTGTTACACCTTTTTTTCCCCACAGAAGATGCAACAGGAGCTGAATTTACTTCCCTGCTTGCAAAGCATCAAGCCATACTTTTCCTCCTACATTTCTGCTGTTTAAAACGAGCAGAGTTACTTTAATCTTCTTTTTTTTAACCCTTGTTAAAAACACAGGGTTTGTCAGTCTGGCAGGCTGGGTTTCAGCATTTTGTATGACTAAATGTTAAATTCTTGGTACTGTTTAGAGTATTCGAGCCTGGCAGTTATCTGTAGATGTCTGACAAACACTAGCTTGTCTTCAACTGCTCTCACAAGCAGCTTTGCTTGATTTCCATGAGGATTTTTTTGGCAGCCACTTAGATCTAAGAATACATTATCAGCCTCTGTCCAGATCCCTGTAATGTGTAAACCAGGCTTGTACCCACGCTATCTGGAGGGAGCAAAGGGGAGAATCTCCTCTGCGGGCTGTGGAGCAGCAGCAGCAGAGATGATCCGGGGCTATGGCGAGCATTTTGGCAGCTGTGGTTGTCTTTGCCCCTTCGTGAGAGCATCTGTGGCTGCTCAGGTCACCAGCATGGACCCAATGCATCCATCAAGTTGATGGAAGGAAAAAAAAAATTAGTTGAGGCAAAGCTGCTCCTCTGTCCCAGGAGCACGAGGACCCAAGGCTCTTGCTGGGGAAGGGGAAGGTTTGAATTCATCCCTCTGGCCCTCAGCCATGCTTTGGCTGGTTTAGCCCATCTCTGCCCCTGTCCTCGCTGCTACGGAGGGCAGCGATGTCCCTTGCAGAGCCTCTCTGCGGCCTGTCCTCCCCAAAGCGCATTTGCCCGGTTTTATGGAGACCTTTTGCCTCCATGTCTGGTGGGTTTGGCCGTGGCAAGAAAGTATGTGCTAAGTTCTCAGCGAAGAGCAAGAAATGTAAAAAATCAGAGGTTTAACCTCAGGGTGCCTCACTCAGGCTTGCTCTAAGCCCAGGTGTCTCTTTCCTATTGAATGGCATAATATTTATCCCGCTACAGCAAGACTGCCAAGCCACATGGCTTGGCATTCAGACATGCACGTGGATTATTCTTTGACATATTTAGAGAAGCACACCTACCAGGCATCATGTTTGCCCACATTTGTAATCATCTTGATTTAAACAAGAGGGATTACAACATTCGGTTTTCAGTCTCAGGCTGCAGGAGTGATTTCAATTAATTAAATGGCACCAGGACAAGTTTGGGAGTTGTGTGAACATGTAAAATCAAATATAAAGGGATCGTGGAAAGGCATCTCAATGTGGCTGTGAAATGAGTGAGGCGCCTTCACAGCCCCATTCTGTTCTGCATTTGGTGGTCAGGATTTAGAGCAGTGCTGTTATATGTAGTGACAATCAATTAGATAAATATTGTATGAATTTAAAAATATTTCCACTGTTTATAGGATTCCTCTTGCTGGCTTCTTATAGTGCTGAATTCCGTAGTCCTTCCACTAATGCACATAAATACTCTTTGTACTGGCTGGTGGGACCATAGTTGTGCCTTGTCGTTCTCCACATTATTGGTGTATAAATCCTTCTATTTCCACTGGTGATGTTTTTTGTTTGTTTGTTTGTTTGTTTTTAATATTGTAGGCATTAAATCTGCCTTTCTACTTTAGTTTCTTTAATATACCTTATGGGACATCAGAGAGAATGGCTTTGTTTTCTTCTTTTTCTTGGACATGGCTTTATACTGAAGTCCCCAGAATTAACTCTTCTAAGACGCAGTATAGTTTTACTCATAGGAAATTTTAAAGATGTCCAGCCTGGGTTTCTACATGTAACGGTTGCAAATCTGGGCTCTAAAAACCGAAGTTATGATTTTTTTCTCCTAATTTGTTTACGTACGTGTGTACACATGTGCAAGTACACACAGGAACAGGCAGCTGGAAGGTGGCCTGTAAGTCTGGTAATTAATCAAATGTCACATCCAAATGAAAATACTATCCCTGGCCATAACCTAGGTAACACACATTGCTATAGAAACCTAATGCATGCATGGAAAAGACCAACTGTACTTAAGGAGGGGGAAAAAAGCCAACCCTGAATACAGTAGTTTAAGTTCTTTTGAATTTTAAAATATTGGGGACTAAAAGTGGCAAAGACTGTGCAAGCCAGATATGAATAAATTTCTTTGGAAGTTACTCTGAGGCAGGGACTGCACGAGCAGATGTATAGAATAAGTTGCTAACTTATTTGGAGTCTAGGTAAGGTTCACTGGAAATCTCTCCATTGATTTTTATTGGGAATTAGATCAAGGCCTTTGCTTGTGAGTGAAATGAGACAAGGAATCAATCACAAACCATTTCCCCTCTCCTGAAGTACAGCTTCACTTATGAACAACAATGATTAAACGTATTACCCTATTGCCACTTATTCCATCAATTTTGAAGACGTGGAGCACATATTTCAGTGTTGCTAAGATGATGCAGTAGTCTATTTTACATTTCCCCAGTATTTTTTGTGTAAAATTCAAGAGGCTTCATATATATATTCATAGCGTCACATAGCAAGTCATAAATCACCACTGTGTGTTAGGTAAGAAATGTCGCTAGCATTCACAGAAAGGGAAGCAGAATCAGAGGAATCAGCTTATTTGCTGTAGGAGCTGGTATCCCCTTTAATTTCCCTCCTTTTTATCACCTACACCATTATTTCAATTAAACATTTTACAGGTATTTCTGATCAGTGATTTTTGTGATCATAACTCATAAATACTTACTGGTTTTATGAACATATTATGTACAATGTGAGTCTGATTCTTGCTTTGTAAATAGGTACAAATCGGAGTAAGTTGAGATATTTCTTTTTCATATGTGTGTATACATGAGAAAAGAAATCAAAAGCAATTTATGAATCAGAATTGCCAAGTCTAAATTTATTGCAACTTATTGAAACCATAGTCTTTAATGTCCCTGGCTTCTGGAATCATGTTACTTTATGAAAGCTTTCATTTTCTTTCTTTAAAAAAAAAGGAAACGAAAATAAAAGCTTTTTTTTTTTTTTTCTTCCTTGGAATTTTATAGCCCCATCCGGGTGCAGAGAAATATTGGGAAGACTTAATGTCTCAAAAAAGAAAATGCAGATAGGAGCCCTGACATTTATAGGTTTAAATACCATGACACTTTGAAGGTTTAGCTGGTGATTTTTTGTGGCATTTGAAACCAGTATTACTGATGAATACAATATGTACATACAAATGTGCTCATTACAGTAGGACCATATGCACTAAAATAGCTGTATAGTTACAATGTAGTTTTGTTTATTTAATCCTGGGACATATCAATGGAAAATCAAGCATCTAAAGCAGAAGTTAGCTTCATTGTTAGAGCTGCATTACATGCATAGCTCTAGCATGGTACTTTTTGAAAATACTGCCTCTTGTTCTTGATTGTGCAACATTCAAGCAAGGTAGCTGAACCGCGTGTGATGCCAATAAATGAATGAGTTAAAATTGGATCGGCTTGTAAAACATGTACGTCTAATCCAGTGTTTTGGTAGCTCTGCTGTGGCCATATCAAGGCCACTTATAATAACACAGCTATTGAAATGCTGGGTTATATTTACATTCTAGGTGAGGAACAGCTTGTTGGTGTTGCTATACCGTACTCGGAGTGCGAGATGCAGCGTTTGTGCCAGCGGATCTGAACATACCCTGAGCAAAACAAGGTATTTGGGACCAAGGTTAGCTTGGCCACTCTATGGTGTTATGGCCAGCAGAAGCTACATTATTCGGAAACAATGGTCTTCCCTTCTGTATGTAGTAGATCCACACACCCTAAGAATCCAGGCCCAGATTAGTTGCATTGGCTTATTAATGTATAAATGACCCCCTGTGAATCCCAGAGGGAGTTTTTTTGGAGAAACATTGAACAAGGGCAGCAGCTCAGTTTGGAAATCACAGAAACACCCACCCTCATCTTGAGCAGAATGGCTGGGGAGATTTTTAGGCCTCCTCACAGAAGTGGAGATGGACCCCAGCATCCTCAGCCAGAAAGACTAAGGTCTACATTAGAGGCAAGGCATAAAGATCCCCTGGGGGTAGGACTGGAGCAGGGGGAAATGAAAATAGTGCACGTGCTTTTTTTTTAAATGTGTATGTTTTACAGCTGCTAATGTAAGGAAGAAGGTTTCGTGACAGTTCAATAAAATCCAGACCATCTGTTTCTGTCTGCAGTGCAGACCTGTGCATTGCAGCTTTCCACTCGTGTGGGAGAACTGGGAAGCCCAGGTGCCACTTAGAGTAAGGAGAATCTGTTTCATTATCCAAGTGGGATGAAATATATAGAAGATGGAAAGCAGATCAGATCTGAAAGCTCCCTAAAGCGAGAAAGTTTGTCTTTAGGAAAAAAAAAAAACCTAAACAAACAAAGCCATGATTAGCCACATTACAGACTAGAGACATCCCATGTGTTACCTTCCTGATAAGCATGTGCTTTTCCCATGAATTTCTGTGCCACGTTCTGTTTTACGCGTTATCTGCAAGTTGGCTTCTCGTGAAGCCAAATATTTGAGCAGGAGTCATCTCCATGGTGTTAGAGGGGTCCAATTAGCAACCAAAGTGCAAACAGGGGCAGCTGAGTCAATGGCAGAGGTTGACCCCAGCAGCCTGCCAGGAAGGGGCAGCTTCGCATTCCAGCTCGGCGCGGTGGGAACTCGGCCAGCCCTGGCTGCCCAGGAAAAGTCATGAATTAATGCATGTCTCTGCCGAGGAATGGGGATGTGCTGACGGCATTGCTGGGACCTCTCAGAAAAGGAAGGTAATGGACTAGTTTGTGCCTCTGCCCCCTGTTTGAAGAGCAACTTTTAGCCATTGGGAGCATATAAATCATGGTTTAATAAAGCGAGATGTGTAGGTTGTTATTTTGGTCTACATCTTATTGCAGATAATGCTCTACATATTTGATGGAAATGATACAATGGGCCTGACTCCAAAAGCGAGTGTGTAGCTCAAGGGATAAATTGCATCTGTGTTCTCAGGGGAATGAGAAATGCTGCTCTGATTAAGTCTAATGGAAGCTAATTTCTGCAGAGCCCCATATACTCTACTGCTGATGTCTTGCCTTTGTCGAGTTTTGTTTTACATTATTAACTATACTGCTGCTTCCAAGCACTTGAGACCCCTTTGAAGTTGCAGTTTGATCAACTGATATGCAGTGTGCTATAGGTATAAACAACCTTATTGCATTAAACTGACACTTTAAGTAGTTCTGTGGCCGGAGAACTTACCTAGGAAGAACTTCTCCGTGCTGAATCATGACTCCATGTTGCTTTAGCAAAGCCTCCACCACCAAATGTTGGCTTTGGTCTTTAAAAATGCCTCTTGTTCTAAGCAAATGTATTAATCACTTTTAAGAGATGAAATATGCATCACCACATGTTTTAAGGCAGTTGTATTGGCAAATAACTTTCTCTCAACAGAAAAAGCAAACTGCAGCCTGGAAGGGATCTATAAAGTGGTTAATAATCTGCTGTAGAAGAGCTCTGTCGTGAGGTTTTTGGCTTTTTTTTTTTTCTGCAAAGTGCTCATTAGTTTGGGATGGCATAGCTGATCAGCAGTAATATTGCAGAGCTGAAGGGACATATTTGTAATCGATGCCAATTCTCCTGGGATCTGCAGAAATCTGGCTCTGTGCTTTGAGCCATCTGACCTTCCCACACTTCGGCAAGCACCAGTTCATGCATAGGTGATGCTACCGGTCGCGGAGAGGATGATGGTGAGAGCACATTGTGCTCCTGCTTCCTCTTCCCCAGCAAATCATGAGAGCAGGAGCACCATGAGTGCCGGGATGCTCCCGGCAGAGGAGGGGAAGGAGGAGGTTTGTTAATACAGTCCCATAATCCCCATGGGGATATAGGAGGACATAGCAAAGTCAGCATTTTCAGCACAAATCGGCCCTGTAATCTTCATGAGGGAATGAAATCCCCCCCAAGGACAGCACCTGGCTCCCAGCAAGGTCCTCGTCTCTGCTACTGATGTCATCAAAGACACTTGTTTTCTGCCAGTGCAATTGCATGATTATTTCCCAAATTAGTCCTGAATTTGGGTCCTGTTCATTGGGTGCTGGAGGAGGGATCGACGGACGAGGAGGAGGGGTGGGGGAAGAGAAGAACTGGGCAGAGTGCAGCTCTGGAGAGAGTGGGAACAGTAAAGAAACACCTGCAAGCAGCAGGAAAGGGGACCTTCACCCTCCTCAGCATCGTTGCTCAGTAAAGAGGAAGGAAAGTCTTCTGGGGAGCCAGAAGAGCCCTTGGCTAAAGGTTTTAGATCTGCCTGAAAGGTCTCTGGGAGAGCCCAGAGCTGAGTAAAGGAGGGATGACATGGCCATGGATGGCTGTGAATATTGAGGCATTTCCTGCACCCTTCGCTTCATATATTTTGCTGGCAGATAGTTTCCTTGTGTTCAGCACACATTTCTCCTGTCTTGGTTTAATTTAGTTGAGGTAAATCCCCGGTGTCAGCCAAACCAAATGGCTCCAAGTGCAAGAGAAGAAAGCCGACAGCTCCTTCGGGAAGGGGAGGAGGAGAGGAAGGAGATCGAGGGAAAGGACTGAGCCAGTTTTCCTTGATCACGTTGTGGCACATGACCGGGAATCACAGGGTCCCCGCTTGCGTGTCCTCCCATCTACAGCAGCCGTCCACATGTCTGTCACACTCTGACACTGGATCTGTAGCAACTGTTGCTTCAGCTGGCTGCTGGCATGTATTTATCATCAGTGGTGTTGAAAACAGAGCCAGAGCAAAATGTCATTAAAACTCCAGCTTTAGACATCAGCAAGAGAAAAATGGAAAAGGATTCATCAATGTGAATGAAAACAATGTGATACATATTTTTTAAGCACAGGTTTGGGATATTTTCTTTTGGATTTTGATTGATTTCAGGTGACAGATCAAAGGAATGAAACAAAATACAGTTAGTAACGTATTCTGTTGTTCCTGCATGGATTTATTTCTACACATTTCTTGCACGCTGCCATTGTACGTAGGTGTGCAGTGGCTGGGAGCACTTTCACCACTGGTGGGACACAGGGCACGGGGAAGGAAGGTCATCGATTAGAGCCGTCGTGTCTCAGCAATGACAAAGTTACATAATTATGTCTATCAGGGACCCTTTTTCCAATTGCATACTGCTGAGGGCCTAGCAAAGGTTGTGCCTTGTTTACCTTGGCCATTTTAGTGGCTAAGCCCGCTCTGGCTGATACCCTTTTTGTTTCTGTAGCACTCACCTCCTCCTGCAGCCAGCTGTGCCCAAGCCCCCCATCCAGGTCTGATTATTTTCCTTCACATTAAATAGTTCTGATTTGCTGTCAGGGCCCTTTAATTTCATTGCGGCTTTGTTTGCCGAGATGAAGCAGTGCACTCAGAGCACAGAGTAACACAAATAATCATAATTTTGGTGAAACTGCTCCCCCAGCTCCTGAGCTGTCAACCTTCCTGCTCTGCCTGCTCCATACCAGTAGTACCAGCACACCGAGCTCCTCTCTCATCTTGGTTTAATCCCACTACCACTCTTGCTGCTGCCACAGTTGAATGGAAGTCAGTGCCTTCTCCAAAAACCGTGTTTGCTGGTCTTAACCCTGTAAAGTTTCAAGTCTGTGCTAGGAAGTTGCTTTCACCCGAACTCCAGGACTTTGTGGGGTGGCAGAACCCGGCACAATCTGTGCTTGGAATAGGGCTGAGCACTCCTTTTGCATCATTGGGACGGACAGGGCTAAAGCAAACGCTGTCAGAGATCCCACACTTGGCTCCACATAGTGTGAATCCCTTGGACGTAAGCTCTGCAAGGCTAGCGGCCAGCCACGTGATGGTCCGGAGGTCTCAGCTGGCCTGGGCTGGTGTTCAGCTTGTACCAGCCATGGTCCAACACTGATACAGCTGAGTTGTTCCAAGACGGATCCCGTTCAAGTTCAACAGAACTTCAGGGTGATGCTTCATGTTCAATCCTGCATCAAGAAAAAAGTGTCGGCTAAATACCAGCTACCTTCCACAAAACAGTGATTGAATTGCTTTTACAGTGGTGAAACTTTGACAGAGTATATCTGTTCAATCAATGCAACAGTTTAAAAAAAAAAAAGAGGAAAAAAAAAAGCTTCTTGGGGCCACAGCTTTACAATGTGATGGAACGAATGGTGCAAATGAACTGCTGAAGGCCCCTGATGTGACAAGAGCCTGTAAGGATAAATCTTAGGGAAACATTTGGAGAGCCATGAGCGTTATTCAGTACTATCCTGTCCTCTCTTGAAAGGAGAACATTGCAGAACTTCCTGATGTTCTTTGCAGTCAATCTGTAAGCTTTTGGTAGGAGTTATGGATCATATGTTCATGCTGTCTCTGCAGTGTCATCTTCTATTTTTCTGGACGTGTCAGGAACATAATCAGCTGTCAGAAAAAATAGAGGCTTGGGGAAGCAAAGGATGTGGTTTTCCTGGCAAGTACAGTCTCCTCATCTTATGTCCTCTGCATCTGGACTGGAAGGACCAGACACCAGTCCCCTTTCTCGTCTGGTTTTTGCAAGACCTGGCTCAGCTAATGAGCTATCAGCCACAAACCCTAATCTGGATGGCTCTTTAAAGCCAGCTGGTCTTTTACCATCTGACTGATTCATTTGTGTTGAGCAGCAGCAGATGACTCTCAGCATCAAATACATTTTTGCCAATGTTCAGTAAACCAGGGTAATAGATGTGGTTTACTACTTGCAGAAATGCCTGAAAGCTTGTCAAAGGTCTGTTTGTGGAGGCAGATTCAGTCTAAATGGCTTTCTGAGTGGGAGTCCTGGGTATCTAGGGGGTATGCAGGGATTGGGGTAGTGATACTCTTGTCCAGAGCTGCCCATGCTTCGAGGAATAGGTTGCAGCACTGCCTTCCTTTAACAACTGAAGACAACCAGCTTTCCAGTGCAATAGTTACTCGTTACAAGGAGAAAACAGCTCATAATTTGTTTTCAGAAATGAGGTCAAAATAGTGCAGCTGGGGAGGGAAGTGACTGACGCAGCGGGTCGGTAATGAGATACAAAGCCTTTCCCTGCTAGGTTAAATCCAGCTTCAGTCAGCAGTGACTGAAATCTTTTATCATTTGACAGTTGTTCACCGTGGCCTTTGCGGTGTTGGCTTTGCTCCGTGACATCTGAGTCAGGACTTGCATAACCAGCACCCTGCTCGGCTGCCTGTGCATCGCACGGACCTGCACAGGGGGCCGGGGCAGGTTAGCAGCAAAGCACCCGCTCCTCTTGCCGGGATCACCCTTGTCCTCCTGCTCTTCAGAAGGTTTTAGGTTGAACGTACTTTTTTCCGGGTTCGAAGCCCTGAACCCTGTCTGTTTCCAGCTGTGTCAGTGGACAGGGCGGTGGGGTGGAGGTTGTGGTAATCATCTACTCTGAGTTGAAGAGCAACATCAGAGCGGCTCTGCCAGGGCTGTTGCAGCAGCCTCACCAATTGCTCGATCTGGTCCTGACTGGTGAGGCCATCCCTTCCCCAGGAAGTCTGGTCCTGCCCTCGGGTTCCCTCCTCGCAGCCTCCTCTGAAGCCCCTCTCCACGTCTGCCCCTGTGTGCACAGATCCTTGAAGGGTAAAGCCTTAAATAAAAGGGCATAGGTGTCTTCTGTACATTTCCTTTCCTTGAGCATTGTAGAATTACAAAAAACAATAGGGCAGACAGTCAGATCACTGCCCACAGGTTGTTCTCTAATTCACATCTTCTAGGAATGGATGTAGCTTTCTTACTGATCCATGTAGGGAAGGAGCTACTGAGATATTTAAGACCTGCTTTTCTTCTCTGGCACGTTAGCCAGTTGGAGTTGTTTCTGCTTTTTCCCCTTGTAGTATGTTAACATTCATATCATAGATTTTTCTGCATCTCTTATGTCTGAGCTTTCAGATATTGCCTGGTCCTAGTCAGAGAGGTAGCAAACTTGGAGGAAGGGCCTCTTCAAAGGTACCTGCTTGGAGATGCACTGAGCTTTTGCCTGATGCAATGGAAGCACCAAGCACTCTGTTTGCCTTACGTGATTTTTATGGCTGCTTAATTTGCCTAGCGTCTGCAGTTTAAAGTGTGCTAGTCCTCTGGGTTTGTCTTGTACGTGAACAGACATGGCTCAGCCTTCCTGAGTCTGAGGACTGAAGCGATGGCTGTGAAATCCCTAGCCTGCTTTAGAGTATTGACTTGAGTGTGAAATAAGGATAGTTGAGAGTGTCAGTGTGAACTGCCTGTCCACAGCTGATGGGCCGAAGTCTCCCAGGACTTAGAGAGACACCTGCAAAAGGATGAGAACTGGTGTCATGAGAGGGAAAGGCAGAATGAAAGGGCAAAGGTAGATCTCCTTAAATATGTCAGATTTCCCCACTGAGGGAAATCTCTGGCATGAAGGTGTCCCCTGCTCCAAAGAGTCTGCTATTTAGGTACTCTCTTTCAACATGCCGGGTCCTTTTGGCTCCTACTGTTTTCATACACTTTATAGCAGGATGACAGCTCTGAGGAGTAAAACAAGCCAGGAATGTGACTGCTGTCATGTGCTGGAGGCATGCTCTAATAGTGACCTGGGATGGGCTGTGGGTTGAAGCTGGGGTTGGATGACAAGGGAGGGGAAGGATTTCCTGGAGAGGAAAATTGCCTGGCCAGCCCTTTGGAAAAATGTAAGCGTGCTCTACTGAAGGGCACTTGTGCTTTTTCCTGCCAGGAGCTTGCAGCACCCCAGAGCTGGGTGTTGAGAGGAGGTATCAGCTGCAAACTGTTGTGCAGGCAAGCGAAGGAAGCCAGCCGGTCGCATGCTGTTAGGGGTTGGTCTTGCAGGTGCTCTGGTGAGTAGGCAAGTGGATGAGGAAGGTTTAAGTCAGCCTGCAAACAGAAGGTGAAATAAGAAGAAAAAAGGAAATGTGTGAGGAATTCCTCTAACTTATTCTAATAGCATCAGTCTCTAGTGGACCCGAAGTGGAGTGTTAGATGTAACATTTTAGCAGGAAGCGTAGAGAGGAGAGGAGATGCTTGGTCTGCAGAAGAAGGAGGCAGATCAGGAGTCAAGAAAGCATATGTGGCTGGGAAGGCACAGGCCAACCTTGGGTCATGTAGTTGGTGCAGAAATACCAGAAATGTGTGTGGTCAATATAAACACTTGGCAATAGAGATATAAAATCGGACCGGGTGTTGGTTGATCCAATGCAATGGACATCAGTGAAGTTTAGTCCCCTCCCATGAGTTTGAATTTTACTATAGGCAGGTAAGAAGAATAAGATGATGGAGTTTAAGGGGACCTCCAAAATGATAGAATCATTAAAGATCCCAGGGTGAGTGTTCATTTCATCTAACTGATATTTATCCAGGTATGTGTTTAAAGTTTCGTTTAGGCTTTTGTTAATAAAGTAGGGATTAATTTCTTGCTGAACTCTTTAAGTAGGATGGGCCAAAGTGCTCATGGCTCTGTTGAGCATGTAGCATGCTGGCTAACCATGTTTGACTTGCACAGTTGTGGCAACACCAGCATCTAAAACTTTGTAGGCATACCTTTTAGTATACCTTGGATAGCCTCTTGGGGTAACTCCTGGTTCCATCCTGAAGTTTTGAGGTACAGATGTGATATCGCTGCTCTTCAGCCTCATTTAATTGCTGGGTATCATGACAGTACTTACTTTATGGGTAAGGGTGTGGAGAATCACAGCAAGAGGACAGGACTTCATTTGATTTTAAGGTCACCCAGCTTCTGTGCTGGGAGAAGAAAATAAGATGGTAACTGATTCCTCATATATGGGAAGCATGGACTTGCCAGTGGTAGATAAGTCCCTCCCGATTCAGGGCATACTTTAAGTCTTTTGATATAGTTGTGGTTTTGGTACATGGCTGTGCAGCCACCTTCTCCCTTTTTTTCTCCCTTGTGCCCTCAGCCAGATCCTAGATGAACAGCTCTGTTCATAGCAATAGTTAGCAAAACTTGGGCTGTTGTTTTCTGTACACTTCATGTGGTATAAACCAGCAATGCCACTGTACAGAGTGATTCTGCTTTCTTCCTGGCCCTTTTCCTGCTGCCCTCATCCTTGTGCTTGTGTTTGTACTGCATTGGGAGACCAGTCTGGATTAGAACTAACCAGAAGGACAGAGATCTGAGGTCGGTTGTAACCTACATCACTTCGAGATCTAATTGTGAAAGGCAGAAGAAAGCCGGTGTTGCATGGATCATTTCATGGGAAGGAGAGGGTTAGTCTTGGAGCAGGCTAGTGTCTAGAGAAAGCAGCCATTTACTGCACTAATGTTCAACTAAAAGCATGATCCGGTACCAATGAAGGCAATGGAAATTATACTACCCAGTGGCATAAGGAACAGGAGCAGGCCCATAGCAATTTATTTTCAATCAAACAAGAGCCACGAAGTCATTAGTTATTTCTTCAGAAGGCTTTGGTAGGTGTGCTAGAGAGCACTGTGTCATCTCTGCTGTGCCATGTGTGCACAAAAAGATTAATTCCCAGGTTAGCAAGATAGGAATTATGATGAGACAGAAGTCTGAGTCAGACACAGTGGGGAGAGAAAAATGCCACAGGCTGAAGCAGTGCTTGGACTCCTGTTGAATTTTGAAAAGAGCTAGAATGAGGGAGATTTTTTGTTCTTTTTATAATGAAAAACATGAATTTCAGAAGTGAAGAAATGGCAAATTACGGCTTCATTCTCTAGCTACAGCTTTCCTGAGGATTTGGAGCACTCTGCAAATATTTAATTACTCTCACCTCAGTGCCCTTGTAAGCATTGCAGAAAATAACACAAAAGTAAACTGTGCTGCAAGACTTGCAATCCAGCTGTAACTCTGATGCCTTTACTAGCACCTCTAGAGCTATTTTCTTCATTGTAAGAGTAGGAAACTGAGGCTAATGTGAACTGATAAATTGAGAGCTGGTCCCAGGACCTGAGTCCTGAAGACTCTGCTCCGGCAGCCTTATAACCTGCTATTCCAAACCTCAAAGTGGCACAGTCTGAACGCCTGCCTTCTTGCTGCGCGGTCGTGGCTGTGTGCAGCATTACAGTATGCATTCCCCTGGCGCCAGCCCTGGGGCTTTCATGCGTACACTGTAAATGGATATCCTAGTGGTCTTCATGTGCATTAATATTCTGTCTTTCGGTTACACAGAGAGTAAATGTACTGTGCAGATGAAATCACCCACAGTGATTTCAGTGGGGTTCTGCAGGCTCGGATTTAGACTGTTCTTTTCATTAACTTGGACCTCTAATGACAGATTTGTAAAATGTTTGGGTTTTTTTTCAGTTTCTATAGGGTGTTCCTCTCCTTTAGCATGTTACAGGAATAAAGTATGTGGTTAAGGCACTGATGCAGAACAAGCAAGCTAAGAAAATCTTTGCCTCAGTTCCCTCATTTTTTAAATTTACATTGGATGAGCGTATCGTAAATCATAGGAGAAGCAACAACTTACCCTATTCTGCAACCCCCCAAGCAGCTGCTTTTGAAAAACTGACATTCAGTGCAGTGATTAAGTATGAAATCCGTAAGTGTGAAATTAAGCATCAGAACAAGCAAGTAATTACTTCCAAACTTGTCTTTAGATGTTGTGCATACAACATTCCCCCTCCCACCTTTCCCCCCTTAATTTTCCTCCTCTTTTCCTTTGCCTCTCAAAATGTAAACCCTTCAGGTCGGGGCCTGTGTTATCTTTTATGTTTGTGAAGCACGTTGCACGCAGTGGGTGCTACCAGAAGCAAAACACGAACAATGATGATGGTAACTGTGCTTTGGAAGCTTTGCTGTGCAAAACCAGGGAGAGGGTGCCGGGGCAGAAAGCAGTTATAGCAGCCTCTAGCAGAGGACAGGGTGATGGAGAGACAGACAGTGCTGGCCACTGAAGTGTCACCAAAGACAGCCAGTTTGCAGCTTTCTGTAACAGCAGGGGAGCATTTAGCTCAGCTTGGCTCAAAACAGCAAAGAAAGCCTAGATAGGACAACTGAGGTTAATGTGGAAAGAGCTGTTAAATGTTAGCTTTAGCAGCCAGACGTCTTTGCTAAAATAGAAAACAAAAGTTATTTCATTAAAGCCTCTGAACACAAAGTACTCTGTGAAAGTTTAAATGCCAGGTGGTGTATTAAGTAAATAAAGTAGCTCTGCTGTAGGCACTGTTTCTCACAGCAGCCGGCTCTAACCAGCACATAGTACAAGTGACCATGTGAATCTCTGCCATGTGATGTAGTGCTATGCCCGGCTAACGTGCTGATACGGGGCTGGGAAGTCAGAGGAGACTTTTCTTTCAGCAGTTATCAGTATGTTGATAAGGGCCAACTGTTGCACGTGGCTTATTTGCATGGATTGGCTTATGCTCATTAGTCATCTAGTTTGGATCAGAAAAAGAAACTCGCAGTTTGCACAAATGTCATGTGTCCTTCCAGCACAGTTTGAATGGAGGGATTGATTTTCATTTTAGTGACTTTTTAGATAGGTATCATAGTACTGTGCAGTTAGCTTTTGTTATACCCCAGCAGTTACCCCCAGGCAGCGGTTGCAGAAGTCGTATCCCATTATCGGCGGTCCTGGGTTTGTGTACAGCAGGAGCCATTTGGAAGGTGGCACTCGTCAACTCCTCTGGCTCTGCTCTCAGTAGCAGGGCTGGAAAGTCAGCCAGGTGATTCAGAAAGTGAAAAGCTGGTATTTGCAAACTTCTTGACCCCATGCTTTGTGGGTGATGGACACACAGGAGGATGAAGCATTCTTTGCTCCCGTGTGCTTCTTAGAGAGATGCACGCCCAAACCTCCTCCTCCTGCTTCTTGTGGTTCTACAGGATGTTTCCCCGTCGTGCTGTTACCTGCTGAGGATCACTGCTAATACTTTGCTCCTATCACTGGCACTGGTTCTGCCAAGGTACGTGTTGCCTGTGTTTCTGACAGTATGTGCTGGCCACAGCCATATGGTGCCTGGTAAAGTCTTGGTGCTGAGTCTCTCGATGTAATTACCATGCTGAGCTAATTGCTCATGCCTGGCTCAGGTACTTATTCAGTGGCTGCCTCAACCATGACCAGGACCTCTTCATTTATCACCTGTCAAGCTGTCAAACAGCACTGGAATGTGCATTTGGCTGTCTCAAAACAAAACAAAACAAAAAAAAAAGCCATTCTTTGCCATCAAGCTTGTGGGTGATCTCTGTTTCTTTGCTATGAGTTAGCTGTCCACAGTATTCTCTCCAGTATTTTCAAGACAAAGGAGAAAGGGTGGCAGAAAATCAGGAGTTAGAAGCCAGGCTGGAACCTTCCTGCCAATGAGAACTAGAAAAATCCCACTGGGAGGGATGGTCTACGCCAGGATTTCTGGTCTGTTTGCTGCATTTGGATCCCATGTATCTGTTGCTTTAAAAGCAACAAATTCATAATTGTATACATGTCTGGATCCTATGTACTACTTCCTGCAGCTTGCCTATAGCCCTAAGAGCCCAAGTTCACAGCCCTTGACAGCCACCTCTCTCTCGACCATCAAGCCCCCTGGTCAACTCACATACCCTGATAGAAATTTGTCTGCTGAATCAAGGAAAAATACAAGTCTGTTGAAAACAGTCAATGCAAACCCCAAAGCGATGAAACTCATCTATTTGTAGAGAGTAACTGTTAAGAACTAAGTGTGAAAACGCAGAGTCACTGTGGAGGTTTCTGTCTCAAAAAGGTGCTAAGCTTGGGAGGAGAGGGTAGAAACTGCCTGCAAGGGTGCTCGTGCAGTGGGGCCAGGGGAGCTCTGCAGGGTATATCCCCCACGGCTGGGAGCCTGTCGGACTGATCCAGCCTGACAGTGCAGAGGCGATGACTGCTTTGGTAACATATCCAGAACCTTGCAGCGCACCCTGAAGAGGCAAAACAACACAAAACCGAAACCTCACAAGGCCTGCGAAGCCCCCTTTATCTGAGACTGGTGGTGTAGCCTGCTTGCTGTTCCCAGGTGGTGGGTATTTGAAAAGCTGCTCTAAGGAGATGAAATACTATTTTGGTTATGTTCCGTAAGCCATGCTGACATAACGTGTCAAGTCTTTCCAGATTTGTCCAGTACATCTAACAAATGTAAGATAACCAACGTACGATTCTGGACAAGGTGGAAGATCCTCTGACTAATCAGCAGCGCAGGAGAAACCTGCAGTAAACCCTTGAAAGGATGCAGCATTGGGAAGGTGTTTCTCCTGATCAGCCTTTCCTCATAAAGGGGCCTCGAGATCTTCAGAAAGAAGAACAATTCTCAAAACTTTACTAATTAAACTCTTCAGCTCCTGATTTTCTCAGTTTTACAAGGAAAAGGTGTTAGTTGTTTAGGCATGTAAATAGACCACAAGTGGAGTAGAACAGGCTGAATCCTGGAAACTGATACGGCTTTGTCTTTGGTTTTACAAAGTGAAATAGCTTCTAAAGCAAAAGTTGGAGCAGTCAGGTTCAGGTATTTCTGTGGCTGAGACCACGTAAGGAGCGGTTTCCTTTACGATGTTTGAACTAATATAAAGAAAGTAGATTTTTACTGCAAAAATATACATTTCCCTGTGAAACTTTTCAGACAGTGTATGATATTTTAATGACTTAAAGTGTGTATTTTTCTCTTCCTTTGATTAATAAAAAAATCTGAAAGATGATTTTGGAAACAAGTAATCTTCCCATTGAATGGTGTACCAGCTACATGAAAAGACATGGAGTTGTTTCGATAAGATTGAAACAAATGTGCTTACTAATGCAGCTAAGGTAGATGCTGCTCAGCCGGAACCAGGGAGCTTAGATGAAGGACTGGAAGGCCTGGCCATTATACGGGTGATGCTCTGTTGATCACAGATACAGGCTATATGCTTTGACCGTAGAAGCTATAGTTCTTGTAGGGCAGGAGGCATCCTGAATTGGTGTGTAAGTGAAAATGCTAGATACGGCAGGAAATTTCCTGGGCAGTATCTGTCATATTTTTTGCTACAAAACCTCAAGATTACTTTTCAGGCTTAGTTTTATGTATTTTTTTTTTTAAATTAACAGCTATTTTACAATATTTAGTGTCAACATCACCAGTACCATTTGAATAGAAACAGCCAGTAGCCATTTACCTGCTGATGGGTTCATAGTCTTATTGCCATTAAGTGGCATTAAACTTCATCTCACATAATTTGCATCAATTTGCTTATGTGTCAAAATTAACACAGTATTGTGTCTGAAGAGTGAATCAGCTTAATGAACAGTCGGCTCAACTCAGATTCACTTGTGCTGCTAACTACTTAAAATTCAGCAGCCACAGCCTGCCGCCTTCTCTGTTTCACTGCCAGCTGAAGAATGGAAATGAAAGGACAGTGTTGTCCTGGGAAGGAATCAGACAAAAAGTGTCACATGGAGCCACTGCAAATGGAAATTCCTTTTGGTTTTTTCTGAGAAGTTTCAGTCTAAATGGTAAATTAATATATCCCTATATATAAACTTGGAAAGCTATTTTAGCAACAGCTTTTATGTGTTAGCAATGGCATTATCTGCGTGATCGGGCACAGGATGAGAGAATCCTGGTGTGATCCCTAGGAAGAGGTACACTGCAAAAGTGATTTGTATTTCATGGCCAGTAACTCTCACCACTTTTAGCAACTTCATCTTAAGCGCACAAATACAAAGGTAAAGTCTGAGAGCAGGCTGCTGGCTATATCCTTTGAGCCCTCAACAAGGGAGTGTGACTTTATTACAAACCACCTGAAGCCACCCTTTTGTAGGGGAGCATTAGCACATCCCTGCAATCCCTTGCAGCAGCATTTGTGGGCAGGTGGCTCCGAAGGTTCATGGGGGCAGGGGCTGTTTTTCTTTCTGGAAAAGGGCTGATATAAAAGGGAGGCTTTGGCAGGAATCACTGGGCTGTGAGCAGCATCCTTCCTCCCAGCAACCGCCAGATGCATCCTGCCAGGTCAGGCATGAAATGTAGGTGACAGAACTAATGTGGGTGTCACCCAGGGAATGTAGGAAATGTAGGAGGGCAGCCACCCTTCTTCCCTTGGGAGTACGCGAATGACAACGTAGCGCTTTATCCTTTCCTGTTATGGATCAGTAGAGGGCTGGTTTGGATCAGAATGCCCAAGTAGGTGGGTGGAGAACTTCATGCTGTGCAAAATAAGGGCTTTATTTAAAACGAATAGTTGCAAATACCTAGAGAAACAAGTGAAAGCAGCAACATTATCTTGATGTGTTTGTGACCAACTAAATACCAGCCAGCGCTGCGTGCTAACTTGGGCCAAAGCCGTGGGCTCTGCTCTTACAGCAGTACTTTCTCAGGACTCTTGCATCCAACCTGTGATGTGTGGCTAGATCCCAGCTGACGTTGCTCAAATGCAGACACAGAACTGCGTGCTGGGCCACCACTGCGTGCCATCAGAGACAACACTGTCACAGGGAGAAGGCAACCAGAGATAGCTCCATTTTGCTCAAAATTAAGACTAGTGGTATTTAGTTCTGTTAGGATGTCACGTACATGTTCTGAATAAAGTTATACTATAATATGAAAGTTGTTTTACATTAATGCAATTTTGCACCATGTATGAATATATTCTTATGAATACTTATTCATATGCATATTCAATTATGCAAATGTTAGGACTTATGATTCACCAGTTACAGAGACCACAAAGTTACCCTCTTTTTTCACTCTTGCTTTGTCCCCAGAAAGGGGATGCCAGGATGAATCAGAACAAAGCAAAACTCTCGGACTGTTTTAAAACTGGACAGGGACGATGAATAGAAAACATAGGACAAAACCTTGTGTTAGCCAGTGACACAGTAACTGATCTGCTAGAATTTTTCTCTTTTATTTTTTGGTCTAAAATTCTTGGTTTGTGTTACAGAAAAATGAAGAGCTATTTAGATTCTTAACATGAAAAGATCACATTTCATTATGCATTTCATTGTCTGATGAAAGAAACATTAGCATAAGAGATAATTACTTACCATATCAGTTCATCTTGTTACCAGAACCAGTAGATTTTGCAGCCAATCTCAAAGATTGTTTTCCAAAATCCTACATACATATTGAATTTTTTCAGCTTCATTATAGAAGACTCTAGAATTGTTGGCTAGTTTTCACTGCTTAATTGTTTTATACATACTTTCTCCAAAATGAACTATTTTCATCCATGGGATATAGCTGTATTTTGTATCTTCAATGGACTCCTTTTGTAGTAGAACAGAGCAACTACTGCACATACATATAACGATATATTTACACCAATGCTGCCTGTTTAGGTGGCAGTCCAATAGGATTAAAGTTAATACAAATTTCTGTTACTCCTGAACTAATTTTGGTCTGGGTATATATTACAGATTTTCATTCTTTTATGTGGCAGGCTTTTATAAAATCCTTTGTAGGGTTTAGGATGTTGAGCTGTACCACAGCAGCCAAAAGTCTTTTGTTTTAATAATCATAAAAATAACATTTCCTATGGGATTATTCTTTCAATCTCAGTATTGTACAAATTTAAATAACATAGATACCACAATAATGCTATGAGTTAGGCTTTTAAATACCAAAGATTGAAAAGCTTAATTACATAATTTAATCAAATACCCTGCAAAATAATTATAATTTTCCCTCCACCTCTGTGCAGCAGCTGAGTCATGGAAAAATTGGATCTCAAATATATAGGGTGTGCCTGATGGTGAGTACTTTATGTTTTAAGTGCCTACTTGAAACAGTCAGTTCTAAGGCTGAGTGCTCCTAGGAAAGTTACTGAAGTCACAGATGCTCTTCATCCGTAAAAACTCATCACAAGTGTCCAAGGCTGGCACTGAAAAGGAGATTCACCAACAGTGAACGTTCTTATAAAATGGAAACAACACTGTCTATCCTGGCTGTGCTATTACACATTTATAATGACGTGGCAATAGTTTTCATAGGATGTAAGAGCTGTTACTTCCTTGGTCTCCTTTGATCCTCACCGTCCTGTGTCCTATAGATGTCCTCTACACTTGGCAGGCCAGCCTTGTTAGGACAGTGAATATGTGGTTTCCTTATGCCTGGTAATAGCGCTTTTGGTAGAGCTTGTTGATACTGGAAATGGTTTTTGTAGACTTGCTGAATACATTAGCGCACAGTGAACACATCCCAGCAGCAAGACTTTAAGGTCTAATGGTGTTTTTCTCCCTTTTTGTGGTTTTTCATTTGCATCAATTACAGCCACCATCCACCTCAAACCCCAATCTGAGTGCTCAGGAAACATTTGTACATCCATAAAAACACAGAAGAGCATCTTCCCCAGAACTGTTTATCTAAATTTGTCTGTAAGCAAAAACTGAACAGGCAAGTAAGGTGTCCTTTTAATCCTTCAAGATGTGGAACACTCCAGTCCACTGAAATCAGCAGAAGTTGAGGACATTCAAAATACCAGGGTTATTCTTCTTGCCTCACCCCGTGGCATGTCACATTAGCCAACGTTTGTATCTGCCTACAACACCCAGTCTCCACTGGATCTGTGGTTATTGCTCTTGGTTGGCAGAGCTGCAGGTCTCTTTATGAAATGAAGTGGAAGTCCTTGGAGGGCAGCTGCAATTCTGGAACAGGACTGAAGAGAGGGACTGAGTAGGGGGTCCTTTTTGATTCCAGCAAAGCTAAAATTTTTCAGTGAGAGTTAGGATTTTCTTTGAAAGAAATAAATGCATTACACTGCACCACTAAACCCACTACAAATAAAACACATTAGAGCCTAATTATTTTGCAGGTTTCTTGATGAGTGATTCTATTCTCTTAAAGTTAATTCTCTTCATATGTAAAAGCCATCAAGAAAGGTTGTTTTCAATGAAGAATGATAGCTAAAGAACAGTTACCTAAATTCCTCCTTAATTCCTTTAACCATATGGTAACTCTTCCCCAGGTATGTCAGGAGTGATAGTTTCTTAAAGTAACAGATCCCTCCCCGAGTTGTTGGATTTCTAGTCTTCTGAGTCTAGCATCTTAGTTATTACTGAGTTTTATTCTTACTTTCCATCAATACAAAGTTTTCTTTGAAAATGCTGTCTGCAAGGTAAAATGTGACACCGAGAGGTAATGAGTATAAAGTGAGTTGTACTAATGCACTTTACCCCAGGTTGGAAGGAAGGACCAGTAGAGGCTGTGTGTAGACCAGTGCAAGCTTTTGAATGGGAAAAAATCTCTGGTGCAAAAATCTCTGATGGAGCTTTGAAAGCTCACACCGAGAAGATGAGCTAGACTTATCATGAAGATGCATTATCATGTTCTCAAACACTTTTTTGGGTAGCTTGGGATTTTATGCTTATTAAATGCTATCTTATCTGCTCCCTTTCAATGGACTTGAGTCCTCTCTGGACTAACTGATCATCTGCACAAATCTCTGGAAGTACAAGAAGTGAACCAAATTCAGAGATCATATAGCCCACTTAAAAATATGTAGCTCTGTTCAGCCTTATAGTTTTTATGCATTTAAGTCTGTCCTGATTTATGCTGGCATAAGAGAATCATCCTTTGTTTGCTGACGTACATATAGATATAACAGGAAACACAGATGTTGTAACTTGAATTTTATAATTGGTTGTAGATGTCTGCTGTTTCTTAAATGGATAATAAATATAGCTTAAATGATCTGTTTGATTACAATTCAGAACTGCCCTAAGAACGTAACCAAAAATACAGCTGGGGTAGATAACACGTGTCAAATAAAAACAGGATGCTCACAAGAGAAATGATCTGCTGCTGATATTGATTTTCAGCAAAAGATATGAATAATCTTTCTCCTCAAGGGCTGCTGAAAACAATTCTAGTTTGTATAAAGGCATTGCCAAGAGCCTTATAGAAAGCAGACTGAGGCTCATGGGAAATATGCCCTGTTTCATTTCGCCTCTGCTCCTAATTTTATTCTAACTGCTGGCTGAGATACTGTTAAAATAATGAAAGAAAAGAAAAAGCAACCATTAAAGCTCTTGAGCTGTTTGCCATGAGACAGAGGTAATCCCGAGACTCACAGGAGTATTAAAATTATAACAATAAAGTAATACCAGTGCTGAGGATCATTTTAGAAATAAGCAATTAGACAGGAGGTTAATACAACACGAATCTCCAGCACTCTTGTCTTGCCACTTGGCCTCCCTGTAAATGGACCAGACTGTTCAACCAGTTGAATGATTAAAAGAGTTTTAAAGGCAAGGCAGAGCAATTCCCTTTCATAAATGAGGAGGTGAGATACATACTTTTAGTCTGGGGAAATGTGATGCAAAAATACATGTTCACTGTAAAGCTGAGATTTCTGTCTACTTTTCTTCTTAACTGATCTTTGGTAATTATTCTCGTTTACAGCCTCTGGCCTCTCCTCTTCTCCATCTACCCCAACACAAGTGACCAAGCAGCCCACGTTTCCTCTTGAATCCTACAAGCATGAGCCTGAGAGACTAGAAACACGGATTCACTGTTCTTCACCTCCGGACACAGGGCAGAGATTTTCTTTGCCTCCATCTCAAAGTGCAGCCAAGCCTCCTATCATGACACCAGCTCCCTGTGCTACCTCAAAACCAGTAAGTAAAGCATATGTCCAGTTTTCCACTGGGAAATGTACAGGGTTGTGTGTTAACTGTTTCTTGTATTACAACTGGTGGGCTAGAGCACGTATGTCCGTACTGTGGAACAGAATGAGAACGATGTCATGGGCCTTTTACTTCAGACTTGTCTCAGCTTTCCCAGTATTCAGCTGACAAGGCACTAGGACTCCCAAGGTGGTAGCTCCCCTTTGGATTTACCCATATAGGAACTCATTTTTGCGCTATTCTCAAGTTTTGCAGTAGCTATGGATGCCAGCATACACTGCTGAGATGCCACTTTAGAGAAGGATAAAATTTTATTTAGGATGGTCTTTTATCTCCCTTACAAAAAGGTGATGAGAGAACTAGCAGCCAAGGAGAGCACATCAAAAAGAAATTCACAGTATGAGCTGCAGGGGTTCTGAGTTCTAGCTGCCTCTGGAGTCTGAGATGACTGAGACAGCTGGTGTCTAATGGCACTAGTTGCTATTACACCTCCTGCCCCAGCTCAGAGAGTAGAAAAAGAAGGGCAGCACTACCAGGGTATTTTTCCAGCCCCCCACGTAGTAGAGGTGACTTCATAACAGTGGTTTCTTCAGCTCCTGGGAATGCATGAACTCAGCAGTTCCTGGGAATACATGAACTCCAACCTCTGATACTCCCCACCGCAACATCCGCGCTGCATGCCGTTGTGCCTCCTCCCCTCACCCTTGGCCAGCCTGAGCCTCAGAGGCATCGGTCTTCTTCTTTTCTTTTCTTCTCTGCTTTTTTGCTCCTTCTTTCTTTTCTGTGTTAATTCCTTTGCATTGACTGTATCTTTCTGTTTACCGTTCCCCTGCCTCATGGAACTAGCAGACTGTGATCTGTCACCAGAGTTAACTACCCTGCATGTGTCTTTCCCAGATTTTCTTCTTCATTTTTTTTCCTCAGAATATAAAATCTTTGACTTTTTCTCTATCTAGAAATCTAGACCTGTAAAGGACATAAAGGTTCATGAGGTCTGTTTCCCTGTTGAACGACTACAAGTTCTGTTTCATTCCAGTTCTTAGTAATTTATTTAAAAGCAGGAAGTTTCCTCCCACTTGCCCATGGGAAGGCTGTTCCAGGATCTGAATATGCTAACACAGCAATCCCAAAACCCTTTTGCTTTTGTGTTAGGTACCTCCACAGTAGCAGCAGCCGTTCTTATGCTGAAAGTGTTTAGGTACATACTACTTTCAAGTCTTTCACACACATCCAGTAAAACACATGCCCTATTTTGGGGACCCCTTCTGTAATGGTTAGGAAGTCTCTGATTTTCAACTGATTTTTTTCATGGACAAGTTGTGACCATTTGCTCTTATAATCAATAGCCATTTTCATTCACTGTTTGTTACATCCTGTTGTACCTGTAGCCAACCTTTGTTTTTCTAGATTAAGCAAGCGAAACTCTCCCTACAAAATACAGACTTTCTGTTCTGCTGCTATGCAAAAGTAAATATTTAAAGTATTAAATAAAATTAATCCTATATTGATAGTTAGGGAACTCCAGCAGTAACTTTTCTCCAGCCAAATAACTGCCTTTCTATGTAAGTAGTAGTCTTGGGATACATAGATTATGAAACTCAAAGGCTTGTAGGACACAAAAATATTTTTGGTAGGTTTCAGTCAATATCAGCCATATTATTTGCATATGCATGTATTCGTGTTAGGCAGCTACAGAGGAGTCTTTCGTACCTATTAGAATAGAAATGGGAAAACAACATAATCTTAGCACATTCTACTGACTAAAAGACTGAAAAGTTTGTTTTGTTTTTAATTATTTGCTGATTTGGAAAATATGAAGTTTAGTAGAAGATGCCAGAATAAAGAAACAGAATTCTCAGCAAATATTTATCAACTGTTGTGTTTGTATATATGTACAAGAGAGAATCTAGATGGAAACTCAGTATGTCTGACTCAAATATTTCTTGTTCAGAAGATACAGTAATATATAGGATGTATAGCACCTGATTATCTTTGTTTTGTACCCTCTGTACTCATTTATATCTGAGAACAGTGAGTGTGCAGGGCTGCTAGTGAATCATTAGTTTTTTGGTTTACTTGGGAACAAATGTCAGCAGCTACAGATCTGTGAGGAACTGAGGATGTTTCATTCTCGACAGAAACCAGGGAGATTTGCCATGCTCTTCTAGTAGGAGAAACTGTTAGAGAAGAGAAAGGCTAAGTTTCTGCAGAAGGGCATGAATCTGAAGCTGATGGGTGTTCACTCAGGACTGTTGTGTCTTTTGATCCCTGTAAGTTATTTACCTAGCATTCCTTTACAAATATGACAGCAGTAGACCAACATTCTTAATTTGAGTACTGTATTTCAAACATTTATTCTGAGCTGTGTGTTAATAAATACATTTTCATAATGCACATGCCATAAACAAATCTGTAAAAGGCAAACTCAAATTCTTGTTTACTTAGATCACCATTTCTTGGCCTAACAATTCCAAGTATCTTAAAAACACACTATAAATTATATGATAAATGGTTTCATAGTGGCCATGCTGTTAGATGATCAGTTTAATGACAGGGAAGCTTCTATGTTGACTTATGAAACGAGAAGTTGACTCTTACCTACAGGGTTCTGTCAACTTAAATCTCATTTACTTATTACATTGTTTAACTAGTGATGATATGTGAGATCCCAGGACTATTCTAAATAATTCATGATTGCTATATATATTGCAGTAGCAAAGAGTAACCCTTGAACCCAGACCCAGAATTATTATTAAAAAAACCCACAGAACAGCAGATAACTATAGGAAGGTGCAGTATCAGGACTTGGAACTAATCTTAGTCCATTTTTATAATTAACTGCATTTGAAGCTGATTGTGTACTTGTTTTCTATATGTCTGAGACTGTGGCGCAGAATGGTTAAATCTGTTTAGTAAGAGAGAAGGCATGGAGGAAAGAATAAAAATATTTGTTTCCCAGCAGATGTAATCAAAACCTTTCATGTTTTAGTAGCACTTAGAACAGTGTATGTTTTGATGTGATTTTTAAGCCTTAGATTCTGGTGAGGGGGATAAAAAGTGGGAGACAGTTCCTGACAGAGGGAGATCCTCCTTCAGTGAGTATCATCTCAACACAGTATACAAACCTCAGCAATTAACCTCAAGCTAAATGGATGTCTGTGATAATCACTAAGGTCTGGATTTATCCCACCTAACTTTAGAAACCTATCTGAGCTGCTTAAGTTGGGAGTATAGTAGCTCTAGTTGTCTTCGTATCCCACAGAGAGGCATTTGCAGGGGATGAATCAGATCTTCAGCCTTTTCCGCTGACTACAAAGGGAGTGACTCCGGGTGTTGCATTTCTGAGGCACTTGTTGGGTGCCCAAAGCTAGATGGGATGAGGCTGTGACACACTGTTGCAGCAGCTCTTACAGGCTTTCCTCTGGGTGTGTAGCTGTTCCCAGTGGTTGAGTTAGAAGGTTATAATGAGAAATTCAGCTGATAAGAGATCAAAGCTATACCAAAAGATTATCGTGCACTGCATTAAATGGGGAAGGAGCAATTTGATTTTTCATAGTATAGTTCATGACTCTGTACTTTGGCCTTCTGTTGTTTGGACTGTGTAACCTTCAGGCAGTAAGTGGTAAATGATAACTCTTCTCTAATGTGACATTACTAACTGTGAAAGGAATGTAGAGAGCTTGCAAATTCAGTAACGAACATGTTTACCCTGTTTCCGCTTTGCCCGTATTTTAAAGTAGAATGTAGTATGTTGAGCTTAATGTGGTTGTATTCTTTTCATTTCATCCTTTCTTCTTCTACTGATGCATAAGTCACTGTGAAAACAGCAGTATTGCCTTTCTCCTGCAAACATAAGCATTTTTGTGGTACATCATTTCCTGGCCTTTATGGGTTTCCCCTTTCCCAGCATGAGAGGAGTCCAAGCCAGAGAAAGAAGATGCTAACTCCAAACTGAGGAGTTGCCTTTGAGTTCTTTTTTGGTGAAAAACAGGGTTGGGGCTTCCTCTGCTCAGAAGAAGTGACAAAGCCAGATCATACTTACAAATGGCCCTTTCCATATGATTGTGTAGTTAACCACTGTTCTCCAAATAACTTCTGAGCCAAGTGATTTCCCAGAACGTTCTTAAAAAGAGGGCATCTCAGCCAAAAGGTAGTCTGAGACTTACTCTAAGCTTGTGTGAGCAAGTCCTGTTAAAACTGCAGATATAGCACTCAGGAGGGACTGAAAGAGTCCGGTCTGTATTAATTTTACACAGTCCTTGCTGCTCCAGCATATGGAAAAGGAGAGACGTAATGTACAGCTGGGACTTTCTTCCAGTCTTAGCTACAGAGAGGGAAATAAGATTGTTTCTGCAGCTACCTGCTTGTTAAACAGTAGCACTTCCCTGCAAGGCTATTCATGCTGTTTCTTAGCCAAAATGTAGTAAATTCAAAAACAGGGCTGTTAACTTGTTCAGCGTGAAAGGCTATTACATCACACCCTGCTGCTGGCAAGGAGCCTGGGAACCAGGATATGTGCAGCGGGTCCTTCAGTTTGGCTCTTTCCAAAAAGCCATGCCACCTATCAGAGCTCCATAATCTAGCTGGCTGATTAAAGAGATTAAAATCTGATGAAGAGAACAGAAAAGGGTTCTTTGATTCTGATGCTGTCTTTAAAAAAAAAAAAAAAAGCACAGGCTGGGAAAAAAGGAATCCAGTCTGCAAATGTACAAGAACTC
This sequence comes from Buteo buteo, assembly GCF_964188355.1. NCBI lineage: Eukaryota > Metazoa > Chordata > Aves > Accipitriformes > Accipitridae > Buteo > Buteo buteo. Next base: position 7,817,051 of record NC_134172.1, on the reverse strand, counting down.
CCTATTTCAGCATTCATGTGGTTTAAGGCTATATATTAGAGTGCCAAGACATCACTGTGATTCAGCTTTGATTTACACCACAGTAAACTGATCACATGAACCAGAAAGGCTGTCATTTACCAGTGAAGAAAGCTCTTGCAGCGTTGTTATGTCCAGGCTAGTTTTAAGTGCCTTAATACCAGCACTCCTTTGGGGAGACAGACCTGTTCTCTACTAGATCCTATGGGCTGTAACAAGCTATCATTGTTTAAACATTTCTCTCTACTGGAACTGTTGCTGTACATGTGAAAGTATGTTTAATGTAAAAATGGTATATATTTGTCCAACAGTTGGCATGTATATAATTAGTTGCAAACCTAGTAAAGGAATAACTGATGAACTATGTAACAATTACATACAATATTAAAGGGAAAATGTTTTGAGCCCACCTGATTTGATTTCGGTCTCCTTTGACAGAGCATCACAGTAGCTCCACTGAATTGAATATAGGCTCACAGGAGAATTATTCAATATGGTTAGAAAGTCTGTAGTGTGATTCAGTGGGACATAAAGAAGAAATGAACCAGTAAACTCATTTGGAACTAAACATCACAAAAATAGAAAGCTTCAGCTATACCACACTACTTCTCTTAATTACAGCTCCCATTTTATTAATATTCTGTTTTCCCGCTTCACCTTCTCCCTATTAGTCATATCTTTTGTATCACATTTGGTATTTTCCTTCCTTTTTAGTATTTAAAATATGCAACAAAAGTCTTACTATCCATTTTCTACTGGTTAATTTGCTTTTTTTAAAGCTACTTATTTGGTTTAGAAGAAAAAATGTCCAGTCATGCCCTCCTGAAACATTGGTTTCCTAATGTATTTGTATTCTCATTTTGCAGTGTTCAGATTCATGGCAATCAATCTTAGGATGCAGAGAAATTGTACTGCATAAAGATGATTTTTTTCTGCCCTAAGGAAATGTGTGTCTGTGTCAGCTTGTGGCTTTTTCTGCAGCCACAGAGATAATTTGATCAACTATCTATGGATTCACTCAGTGGACAATTTATTTTAATGGCATAAAGTCCTACAACTCCTGTTCCTCCTAGTCCTAGATCAAAAGGAGAAAGGCTAGGTGGAAAAGATGAATAGCCAGAATGCTGAGTCCAATCAATTCCCAGCTGCTTTGCCAGCTCTCATAAGGCTATAAGTAGCTAAGGCAATTAAAACTAGAGCATCTATGAGTCTTTTTTAAGATACACATTGGCCAAAATCATGACCCCAGCATCCTGAAGACAGAGTTAGTGGCTTAAAGCTAAGTTACTTTTATCACCATAAGTCCTGCACTATGCATGGTATAAAAAGGCTAAACCTAGGGATCTGGCCTCATGTGTCTACATAAATAGATATCTTTTGAATAAGTAACATGACATAAAGAGGGTGCTTTAAGATTGCCAGCCTGGTTTTACCCATTGAACTGATTTCTTATGGCACAGTTTATTTCTGAATTTTAGACTTGTTAATTTAATAAGCATCCTGTTATTTTGCTAGAAGATTGGAACTTCTCGTAAGAGTAAGCTCTATTAGCGATTAGAAGCCAGATACATACTCTCTGATTTAATGTAAAGCTGCAGCTTAATATAGAATCACTGACAATTTCTTACCAGCTATATCTGGGCAATTTTGGAACACAAAAATTATTTACCATTTAGGCTGTTTATTCACAAAGCAGTAGGGATTAGGAGAATGGAGGAAAGATGCACAGTTTTGAACCTGTTCTGTTGCACCATGCCTGCTTATGTATTGGACTACAGTGAAAATACAGCTAAGAATAAGCAAAAAATGCTTATGGAAGGGAACTCTACGAATTCCTTGCCATCTTCATCTCTCTTAGCCTGGTTTTGTCTATATTGTATTTTTAGATACACTGACTTTAATGGCTAACAGAGCTTTAAAGAATGTAAAAAGCTGGCTGATACCAAAAGGAAATGGACTACGTAAAGCAGTGATACTCCTTTCTCACTTCCTCACAATGTTCCCCAGTCCCTTCCTCTGACTGGATGAAATAAACTGTTGAAGTTCACAGAAATAAAGGGGACATCACAAACAACACTCTCTTCTGTACAGCTTCTTGCCTCCAGCTTTCATATTTTATAGTGTCACTACCTGCTTGTGCATGAGGAGAGCAATACAGCTCTTTAAAAATACAGCTTGTGTCTGTGTTTTTTTCTTTTAAGATCACAATCAAGCAAGTTTGGCCATTTGAAAGTCAGCTGCATGGGCTGCTGACTCAGAAGAGGACTAGATACCATCTTGGCAGCAGCTTGGAAAAATGTTTCCATTGTGCTAGTGAAATGAATGCAAAATATTTATTCTTTGAGCTTGTTCACAACAGCACTCTCAGCTGGAACTGAGGGTGGGGCCATGTGGAAGACATTTGTAGGAAGACAATAATGATTTGTACAGTGCCCAAGGTAGGCATAATCTTATTTTATGATTAACAAAGGACAAGGCTCCTACCATATGGGGCTTATAAGCTGAAGTGTAAACCAGTGAAGTAATCATCACAGAATAAAAGAGAAAAGGTAACGGAGGCAGAATGTCAGGAAAAGAGGAGGAGGGGGCAGAATTCAAGAGAGGAGGTTTTAATTTAGTCTTTTTGCATGTTTAGGGTTACAGTAAATTGCCAGTGATAAGGTTAATACCTTAGACTTTTGAAATTTTTATCTGTCATACTTTTCACTTACAACTGCACAAGCCAGGGCATCTGCAGTATGTAGAAAGTCTTCTTCCTTGTACCTTAGAACAAAAGTTACTAATTGCTATTTTGTGGTATATGAACACATATGATTCAGGCAGAAAAATAAACATGATTCTTGCCCTGAGGACCTTATTGTCCAAGAGCCTGATCTAGCAGAACAGGCCAGGCAAATTCTAAAACCATAAGAAAGCATTGGCTTAAACAGGATTGTTCCTAAGCACTACTTCCAGTATATGCTTGCAGAATAGATTTTAAGTGTAGCCATAACATAGCTAGCAATGACAGAAGGCATTGAAGAAAGGTAACCTGAAGGTTACAGCACTGAGTTTGGTTGAGGTTGCTACTTATTTATGTTGCTGAATCTCAGGTGCTGTTTTGTTTTGGTTAATGTCGGTGTGATGATGGCCTTGATCCAGGAAAGCACTTAAATGTGTGCTTAATTTTAAGTATATTGGTAGTCCTGCTGGAGTCAACAGTACTACAGCACTTAAAGCTATATGCATGCCAAGTCACATTGCTGGATCAGGGTCTTTGTACAATTTTTATTGTCTATTAAAACACTTACAAATGACTAGCAGAAGTACTGAAGATGAGAAAGGAAGCTGATGGACAGACAGAAGATGGAAAAAAGAGTTGGGGAAAACATTAAAGGTTCAGAAAAGACTAAGTGAGGGAAAGAGCTTGGGAATCAGAAGAGAGCTCCTGGTGACAATCGAAAATAGCTAATCACTGAGTGGCAGGGAGAGCAGCAGGTGCAAGATCGCTATCTGCCTGCTGTTGTGTGTTTGGCCTTTCAAGCTTTGGGTGTTGGGATTGTATTTACTTGGAAACATTCGTGGTGTGTACTACCTCAGGATCCAGCTCCTTACATAAATGGAAACAGCTATTGTTGAAGACATGGCTTATGAAAGAAGACAAAAGATTCCTCTCCTACCCTTTTCCCTTAAGCATGCTGATAATGACTGCATAAGAGTACATCCCAACAGACCTCTTGCACACAAGGACAGGATGCTGCCAAAGCTGATTTCTTAGGGAGCACTGTGAGGAATAGTTTCCATGGAGAGTGCACAACTTTCTGTCCTGGAATAAGTCTTCAGAAAAAGACAGCAAAATGCCACCAAGCATGGCTATGGTACAGAAGGACATAATACAAACTGGTCACCAAGTAGTTTCTTCCATCATCCAAGATTTTACAGGTACAGAGGTTATATTTTGAAGAAAAGGATGCCTTCCTCAACCTTCCTTCTTTTTCTCATGGCCTCAAGCATTTAGCTGTCACTGTTTTAGAGAAGAAATCTTAGAATTCAAAGAGCGTTTCAGTTGCAAAGTCATTAAGGAAAGCAAGAGTTTAAAAAGGAGAATAATATAGTGCCAGTAGCTGGCAATGCTTTGGAGATCAGAGAGAGCTGGCTGCCACCATCTGCCCTAGCAGAGATCACTCCTGCAACTCTAAGTTACTTGGTCTCCCAGTGCCTCAGTTTCCCATTTATAAAAAAATGGGTTTATACTACTCTAAGTCTAAGCAATATTATGATGATAAATACATAAAAGTTCTATGGAACTCAGATATTTTTAGAACAGGAGCTGCAACTGGCTTCAGATCAGTTAACCACAGGTAGCATATGTTGTATTTAAAGTTCGTAGCAACAAGCTTTTACACTGCAGATTGTGTATAGGAACCTATCATGTTTTCAGAGCACATCAAGATTTACACAAAAGATCACTGTAAAGTAGGATGCTCTTCTGAGCCCTAGGGCAGCATGTCAAGAAATAATTTCAGCTTTTTGCAGACATTTAACTACAGACTGAATCTGCATCTAAGCTTACGTGCTTGTGAACCTAGTGTTTGCCAGATCCACGCTATAAGTATCCACTGCCTGTGAATATGCTTTTGTATCCACACCTCCACAAGCTCTGCAGTAACATGAGCATGGCGGCAGGTTTGCTGGAGGTGTATCCCTGGTCCTTAGCATGGAACTAATTTGGATTTTTTTAAATTGTAGTTCCTGGAATACAAGGAAAAGCCTTACCAGTATTTCCATGTCTCTTTATGATATTGTTCATAGTCATAAAACATTTAGCTCAGACACTTGATATGCTTCTTTTTTAACACAGTCCTTGCTTGAGTCCTTCCAGATGGTGTCAAACCACAGAACCAGTACAGAGGACGATCTGGTTTCACCTGTAGTGTACCTGAAATGATGGAAGGATATAGTTAAGAGGCTGTCAAAAGGGAAAGCATGCATGACAGAAGGAAGTATCCATTGCATGTTGCTGTCATTGCAGATTTCCTTTGTGCGTAATGATAAAAAAGAAGCAGTGCACAAAAATTAGGCCTGGAGTGATCAGCAGTAGATCTGGAAGTAATTCAGGAAGAGGGTTATGTTCCTCAAGCTACACAGATTCAGTGCCATCTGAAAACCAGCTTTTTGTCAAAAATTAATTTGGAGATTACAGGTCAACCATAGGCTCTGTGTTAAAGGAAGTTTATTAATATATTGGTTTGTCTACGCATAAGAGTAGTTACCTTGATATAATAGACTTCACAAGTTTTAATGGGGCCACTGATGGCACTCATGCCTGGAGTTTGTCAGCTGTGGGGTAGGCTTGAAATCTAATGTAAACACACAAGGCCCGAGTGCTACGAGGAAGTCCTTCTTAGGTGTTTGAAGTCCTCCTAGAACTGCACTGAAAAATACTTCATTATCTTTGCCTGCCTCTTTGATATAGCTTTCAAATACTCCTTCTGGAGTCCTATAGAGTATTGAGATCCTCAGTCATGATAAGCTCTGCAGAAAGTGGCCATCTATAGCGCAGCTCATTTGCTCCATGTTTAGCTTGCAGTTACCTGCTTCTTAGTGCTGTTCATGCCACAGAGTGAATTATTTGTTCGGTCCAGGTCTATGTAAATTTCTTGAAGAAGTTTTGTTGAGATTGTGAGTGATTCAGCTCTGAGCTGAAGGTTGTCTCTATTTTTCAGTAAACGACCCTTGTAATTCTGACCTACATCATCCTGCTAACATCTAGGCTCAATAGATCTGCTTCCAGCCTTTCAAAACTGCTGATGATCATGAAAATTACATCTTAGTGGTAGGCTACTAATAGGTTACTAGAATTTTGCATAGTTTACTGAAGCCTGAAGTAGCAATTAACTTCAGGCTTTGTTAGGGAAAAGGTGTTTCATTTTAAATTTAAGAAATAGCATCATTGAAAGCTGGTGTAGTAAGTGTTTGCACAGTGAAGTCACTATCCATGATCGAGGCTTTGAAATACAACACTAAAATGAAGAAAGCGAAATGGTGTATAGTAAATGTGTTTGTTTAAATCAGATTTGGCTCTGAGTATTTTTTTTAAAATTTGTTATTCTCAGTGGCCTCTCTTCTGCAGATTACTCATCAGTACTCTGGCCTCAATCCAGCTAAAGTACTTAAGTAAGTAAGTGCTTAACTTTAACTAACACAAATAATTCTGTATTCAATGACAGTGAATGAAGACCCATGAAAATATGGGCTCACACTTACTCTTCTTTTCCATTCACTTTAAATTAGTGGATGCTTACCTGTTTTCTACCATCTGTTCTTTGGGGCTTTTTAAAGTGTTTGTCATAACAAAATATCTACTGTCATCATGCTTATCACCTGATTACAGCAGCTCTCTCTGGCAATAATTTCCCCTTGCCCTTAACCGTGGCCCTTAGTTTGATAAGAGGTACATCCTATTTCAAAAAGACTAAGGAGCACTCAAGCATATGTGTGAAAACAGCTAAAGCATATCTTTTTGAGCATATACGATAACAAACTTTTAAGACAAGAACACTTAAAAACTCTGGAATAGATTAAAACTAAGTGGCATCCCTGTGTTTGCAGAATCTGGTAGCACACTTGTAACATCAGTCTTCTTTACAAGCTCAGGTTAGTTCCTCGGAAGTACTTAACTTTTCTGAACTTTGTGTTCAAAAGGGCAGAATTTAAATTGTTGGGCTGTTTGATGAATAACGTGTCATGCTGATAATATTGATTCAGACTCCACCTATATTCTAAGTGAGTAATCTGAGGAATGAATATTGGCCACAAAGGCTTATGTAGAGAATGCCTCTGATATTCTTGACTCAAAACTCTGCCTTATCTGAGTTGCAGAGTGATACAGGATCAGACACACAGCTAGAGATTAGAGGTTATGTAAACAAATCCTGCTTCTTCTCCACTTCTGCCTTGACTTCTCTGTAAGAATTTAGCTGGAGATCTAGACAATTCCTTGGTCTTTTAATTCCTTTGAAGTTTATTTTTTAGAAGTGCTTAACTCTACTGTCACTGGTACCTTTTTTTTTTCCTTAAAGCTAGGTGCTGCAGGACACTGTTCATGTGTAAGATAGGTTCTTTGTTTCTGGTGTTAGATCAAAGGAAGTTTTGTAAATCTATCCTGTTTCTCAATTAAGTCAGTGACAGAACTCACTGGGATTAAACTGCAAATTCATTTCCACACAGATATATTTAGGAAGGGCTCTCCACTAAAAATGTGAAATCACTCTGCACATTCAGTTCACATGTCTTCAGGGTAAACAGATTTCAACACTCAGTACTGTAACTGCAGTGAAGATTTAGTACAAATGCAAGTTGTCAATTTCATCATCTTTCCTAGTGCTGAATGCACTCCTATATTCTTTTTTTTTTTTTTCCTTAGGATTTGGCTAAATTTGATTGTTGTTCCATTTATATTATCTATTTAAATGGTAGAAACTACAATTCCTGGACAGCTGCTCTGTTCACTCTGAGCTTTTCGAGGTAAGGAGAACTTTGTATCAGAACCAGGTCCAGAGCTCTTCACTGGGACTGACCATGTTCTCTAACCACCTAATAGACTCATGGACTGCCACCCCACAGTCAGCCTTTTCAGCATGCAGTTAGCATTTTTAAATACAGAAGGGATCCGAGATGGGACCCTAATCTCAGCCTCACTGATTCTAGTGTTCTAGTGATATCACTGGTATCAGTTATCACACTCTAGCAGAAAACAAGTAGGAGTTTAATTTACAGTTTAACCAGCAGATAAAACCTTTTTTTCTAACAACTTCTGTCTTTTTCCACTTCATGAACCAGACTAAATTAAACCAAAAATAAGCAGTAAGTGTTTTAAATTAATTTTGCACAAACAGATTGCAACAGAATAAGCATATCTATGACATACATTTAGAAAAATTCTAAGTAAGTTGTTCATTGACAGCTCATCAGAAGAAGAGCTGTTAACTACTTGAGTTGTATAGAACTGTAATTGTAATAAGGAGCACTAGCAAATGGTGGGAAAATTACCATTTGTAGTTTACTCTTGCATTCAAAATGGGTTTGCCTTGATTTGCATTTAGATGGGAATTCCTTCTTGTTGCTCTTCAATCCATTAGGTTTTATAAGGTAAGTAGCTTTTTTTTCTTCTGAAGTACTTCAAAGGGCATTCAGTTTTACTGCTGAACTATGAGCTATGCAGATGGCACCCCTAGCATATCGGTATTAAGCCTTCATTAATCAGAATGAAAGGAAGAGTAGAAAAGTCAGGAAAAGCTTTGAGAAAGGCAGCCTTGAATTTACCTGGAAATGCCTATTTCTAAATAAAGCATGGGTAAAGTTTTCGTTGCAATGCTTGAGTAAGCTGTTCCACACAGACTTGTCATTTGCAGCAGCATTTCTTTTCTTAGGTTGCTCTTTCTACTCCTACCCAGTCATCAAAGATGAATACATAATTTTTATTATTACTCAAACAATATTTGCTTTAGAATTTTTCTAATTTAGAATTAAGGCTACTTGTTTGGGGGGGAGGGCAAAGCAAATTTACATTTGTATTAGATTGTTAGTAAACTGGCTTTTGTACAAAACATACATATAAAGACTTCTCATTGAATTATCACACTAAGACTAAATATATTTTTCTAAAGTTTGGACAAAAATAGAAACAAAAGAAAGTAAGTCTGAAAGGACATTAAAAATTCATTTTTCCCCACAGCACAATCAACTATATGTAAATAATTCCCAACAATTTTTTTTTTCAATCTGTTGCTAAAAACCTCCCATGACAGAGATTTTACAGTTTTTTTCAGCAAAGCGTGCTGGTGCTTCACTGCTGTTATGTTCAGAAAGTTCTCCCAAAGTCCAACCTAAGACTTCCTTGCTAAAGGCTACGTAGATAACTTCTTATCCCATAACCAGTGGACCCAGAAGATAGTTTATCACTTTCCTTCTTGCAAAAACATGGTATTTGGAGACTTATTACATTCTCCTTCAGTCCTCTTTTTTTTTTTTTTTTTTATTCTAGACTAAGAAACTGGGAGGTTTTCAAGTCCTTCTTTACAGGTCATGTTTTCTGAACTCCTAGTTCATTGTTGTTGCTTTTCCTTGGACTCTCTTGGTTCATTCTTGAGTTCAATGCCCAAAACTGAATGCAGTATCCCAGCTGGCATCTATTCAGGAAATGAGTAGAACAGATTCTCCACGTCTTACCTATAACACATTTGTAGACAGTGTGATTTTTCTTCCAAGAATCTGACATTGTGTTTCATTCTCAGGTCTTGTGCTTGCATGACTGCTGCAAGCCAATCCTTTCCCATTTTATTTTTGCATTTGATTATTGTGTAACGCGCTCTACTTACCCATATCAAAGTGCATCCTGTTTTTCAAAGCATTGCAGCAATTCTCAAGATCATTTTAAGTTCTAAGGCTATCGCTAAAAGAGCAGCATCTCTCACCATTGAGCCATTTGAAAATATGATCAGGTTATTCATTATTCCTTCATCAAATCATCAGTGAAAACACTAAATAATATTAGATAGAATACAGACCTGTAGAACCCTCTCTTAAACCCTTCCAGTTAGATAAAGAAATCTTACTACCTTCCTTGTGAATATTGTTGTGACCTTTAGCAGTCGTTTCATCTAGACTATCATCTGGCTTGCTTGTGTGAGTGTCATGCAAGATAATGTCAAAAGTCCTGTTAACTCCTGCTGCATCTGCTTACCACAAAACTTCTGACCTGTTATCAAAGTGACAGATTGGCTTGGCATTGTTTATACATGTTGGCTGTTACTGATGATTTTTCTTTCCTCTAACTACTTAAAATGGGTGTATTTGTTCTCTTATTCATCTTGGAATCAAAGTTACACTGAGTAGTTTATAGTTTCTTGGCTCCCTCCCCAAACCTTCCCTTACAGATAGTTATGCTAAGCAGAATGAACCTGACCGAATGGAGATGTAGACATCTAGTCAGTACAGTGACTGCAAATCATTTTATCCTAAGTAGTTGTCTATAATAGACCATGTGAATGATGTCCTAGAAATGTTTGTTTCTCCACTGGTTGCAAAAGCAGCAGCCTACGGTAACTCATTCAATATGAAAAGCTACACAGTAGGTGTCGTTCAAAGCATTTTGATATAGCTGGTCTGATGACTGCCACTGATAGGTCCCTATCCCAACGGATGCATTCCTGCTAATTCAGGGAGACAAGATGGCAGGAAACTACATCAAAAATAACTTTCTGCTGATGTTAATTGTTGTTCACAACCCTGAAGTGTCCCAACAATTTAAATACTTAGTGTGTTCTTATGGAAATAATGGGATTCCTTCAACAGGACATAGGACTAAAAGGACTTCTAGATTATCAAATAAGTTTTAACATATTCATTATAAGTGCACATATAATTTACAGGGCTGATTTTACTTCTACAGATTATTAGTCATTCCCTTTACCCTAGCAAGCTAAAGAAAACAGTCAGAGACAAAGTAAGCAGTTACCTATTAAAATTTATGTTCTAGCCTTCCCAGAAGTCCTAAAACTTCTTTTGTTTACATCCACCTTTTTATGACTTTTGCTGTTGTATCAACCTTGAGTTGTTTTACTTTGCCTCTACAAAGGTTGCTGGCACTGCTGTATTAAGCTTCTGTATTAGTGTTATGTTGTAGGTCTATGGTTTTTGGCATAAGTAATGTCCTTGTAAAAAACGAACTGAAACCTGGCAAAGAAGAAATATATTGAGGCAGTTTTGGTTTTGCATATATTTCTCTTCTAAACTTTTACATATAAAATTTATTTTGCTTAGCAGTATTTAGTATATGAAGCATATACTGTCTTGTCACATTGGGTATCTCAAACAGTTAAAATGGGTTACCTGACACACTCTGATAGCAAACATTTAAACCATAATCTAGACAAATTCCTTAGTCATAGTAAGTAGAAACCTCTTGTGGCAGTAGAACTAATAGTCACAATAAACAGATATTGAAATGTTACAATATATAATATCATCTTGGTGGGAAATATAGGTCCTTTGAAGGACAGATCTTTTCCCTATCTTTAACCAGTAATCCTTTTGTAAAATGGCAGGCAGAGTTTGTAGAAAGAAGTAATACCTGGGACTGTTAAAAATATCTGCTAATTTGTCTAATGCTGTAGTAGTTCATAATGAACAAGACGGTGTTTTCACCATTGATTTAAGCTGACTTAAGAGTGGGTTGTTTCCAGAAGGTGTGGTCCCACTGTCACTCCTGCCCTTGGTGCTCCTTGTGCAGGTGCTAGCTGATACAACTGCACAGTGAGTTGGATCAGGAACTGATCTGGATAAAAAACAATCTTTCCTTTCAGTCCCTTTGTTTTTCAGCTGCATCAGTTTCCTGTTCTGATTCACTGCATTGCCTACAAACCACAAGGAGCTAGAATGCAAAGCAAGGAGCAAAATGAACACCATGACCAGCAGCTTGTTCCAAAATTGGTTAAACAAATTGTGAGGCTGCAGGCAGAGTGAAGGATGGAGTTTCAGCCTTTTGTTCTCTATTTCCTTTGGGGTTTTTTGAGCAGTGTGGATGTTACAACATAGCTATAATGTTTCCATTACAAATCTCTGTTACATATTAAATTACTGCCTTTATATTATCCTGAGTTTCTCATAGTACGCTTGGTCTGAATGTAGATACTGCCACTGTAAACCCCTGATCTTGCAGTAAACTTGGAGGGTCACAGTGCAGTGTACCTCATTGCATGAAATAGGCTTAACTGACTTACTTCTTATAAACATATCCGTGTTTTGTAGCAGGTGAAATGCAACGCGCACCTTTGAAAACTCAGTGTCACTTCCAGCTACAAACAACCTTGGAGCTGTACTTCCTCATGGCTGGTGCTTACTAAATAATTATGGGGAGTAAATACTTGTTGTTTTAAGAAAAGAAACAAAAACATGACAGTTATTTCCAATCAAATATGTCATCTTACTCTTCTCTTGGTTAGCAAAAGAGGTTAAAAACTCTTATCAGTATCAAGGTACATGATAAGGAAGATAAATTATTTAGAGCTTTTAAAGATACCTCCCAGAGATAATTAAAAGCTTCCAAAGCATTTTAATTAGTAGGCTGAAAATATTATAAATTAATATGAACTGCTTTGGTATCTTCTGTGGCTGGTCAGTTGAGAGTATTTATTGAATCCTAGCAGTCTTTTAAAAATACAACTAGGAATGAAATATTTCAGGATTTTCTTTCCAAAGGACCTTTACAGTAAAGAAAAACTGGATATTGTTAACTTCGCCTATCCTTAAAAGTGTTCCTAGAAAGAGGCAGCTTGGGAAAAAGAAGCTGTCACTAGTGGTCAGCTTCCTTGCTTGAAACGTCTCTGGACTTGAGAAATGACAGACAGCTTTCTGTTTTCCCATAATTTTAGGCTCTCTCTTCCTATCATAGCTTTAGTTCTAATTATCTTTCATACTTTCCTATGTTATATGCACATTACTGTGCTATCCCAGATCTATTCAATCTTCCCTCCTTGAAGGACTTGCTGAACTTTTGAAGGCTGAACCTTTCCTTAGGGACCAATAGATTTTAAATGTTCTCTAATGGGTCCTGTGACTCCTTTGGAGCACCATGCATGCATGTCTGCCCACAAGAACTGTTGCCATTGCCAAAGAAAGAATCTGTTTATCCACCTCTACAGCATCCATGTGTGAACTGGTCCTGCTGGGCTTCCTAAACAGTCAGTGGGGACCTATTCATTATAGTTAAGGAAGCCTAGCTATAGCTTACCACAATCTAAATGATGAATCTGTTCCAAATATTTCCTTATTTCCATTGATTCTGCTGTAGCCTGGCTTAGAAGCTCAGATGCAGACTTGTAAAGCTGGGTGCAATAAATCCCATTCTTGCCTCCCACGGAGCAAACTCCATCCTTCAGCCACTGTTAACAGCAAGTGGTTTGGGCTGTCAGCATTTTGTGCTCAGGGAGGCAGACCACCTCACACCCAGTGGGGTCGAGAACAGCTCCGAAACTGTCACTACTGCTTGTAGCGACGGCAATGGCGGGGCAGTCACTCTTTTTTTTTTTCTTTCTTCTTCAAGAGTGATTTTTGAAGTAGGATCACCTTGTCTGATCTGCAGCACAATGTAAACTAGAATTTCACTCACTAATCCCTGGGTCGAGTCCCCCCTAACTTCTGGCTGAGCTGCAGCACGTCTTGAGGAGGGCGCTCAGCCGCAAGGCCGCCTCCCTCCTCCTCAGGCGGCTGCTCCGGGGGTTAGCGGCCAGCTTTGATGGAGCCGCGCGACTCACACCGAAGATGCCGACATTCGGGCTAATCTTGAATTGTAACTTCCCGAGCGTTTCAAATGGAAACGAGCGCGTCTGTTCCCGGAGCGGGTACCTCGGCATGGCGGCTTGGCCCAGTGCGGGAGCTCCCTGTCACACACGGGGGAAACCCCCTCAACAACCCCCCCCCCTCAACACACCCCCCCCGGAGGGCAGTGGAACTGCCGGCTTCCCCGCTGCTGCCTTGCAGGTGAACGCGCGGGACCATACCAACCGCGTCTCGCGAGGGGGGGAGGAGGGCTTTCCTCCCCTCCGCCTCCTCCTGCACGGCTCCACTCCGAAGCAGCCAGGCGGACAGCCGAGCCTGCAGAGCGGGCTGCGAAAGGCGGTTGGCCTGGCAGAGCTCTTGGGGCAGTAATCCTCTCCCTCCTCCCCCTCCCTTTTTGCGCGCGGAAGTGGTAGTTACCGTCCCCTCCCGCTGGTAACCAACGGGCTCGACTGCAGCAAAACGGAACGTACCAATCCCTCCACCGGAGGGGGGGGGGGCCGGGGTAGAGGCGGCGGCGAGGTGTGGCGGGAAGCGCTGTCCTGCGAAAGGGCGTCCGGCCTCCCCGCGGGCCTCACGGCCGCCAGCGGCCGCTGCCTCCGTGAGGGGGAGAGGCGGCGCCCTCCGGGGGTGCACGGCGGGCGGGGAGCCCGGGGGCCGCAGGGTTAATGGGCTGGGCGCAGCCGCCGCCAAGGGGGGAGGAAGGGCGAGTCCCGGTTCCTCCCCCCTCAGTGCGTGTGGGGTGTGTGTGGTGGTGGGGGGGTGTGAGAGGCAGTCCACACCGAGACGTGCGTGTGTGGGAGGCCGAGGGGGCAGCAGCCGCCGCCGCCGCCCGGCCTCAGCGCCCGTCCCGCCTTCCCCTCTCTCTCCTCAGCGCTCGGCGGGAACCCCGCCAGCCGCCCCCTCAGCGCCGCCACTCCCCTCCGCCGCGCCGGGCTGTTCCGATGCCGCCGCGGGGCCGGTGAGTCCGCGCCTGGATGCTCATCTCCTTCTCCTCTCTTCCCTCCCGCAGGCGGCGGCGGCGGCGGCGGCAGCGGCTCCGGCTCCCTCTCAGCTCCCGGCCGCCTCCGAAGGGATGCTGGAGAAACTAGAGCTCGAAGATGAAGGTAAAAATTCAAGGAAAGGGGGGCCCGGGGGGGGGGGGCAGGTCGGTGGACACCCGCACGCCCAGCGGGGGTCTGGGCAGAGGGAAGGGAGCGGGGTATCCCCGACGAGGAGCCCGCCGCGGGGAGGGGGTTTGCTCCGTGCCCGGGCCGGCCGCGGTGCCGCCGCCCGCGCTGGCCGTGTCCTTGCGGGGCGGGTCGCAACCTTCCCTTCCCTTCCCCTCCCCTCCATTCCCGGCCCGATCCCTCTGCGGTGCTTTTGTCCCGGTGGCTGCAGCCCGGGCTGTGGCTGCAGTCGGGCTCGCACGCCGCCTCGTAGCACATGCCTGCGCCTGCCGGGCCGCGGCCGCTTCGGCGGTGCGTGCTTTTCATCTGCAGTTCCAGTCAGCCAGAGTCCTTGGCACTGAGGGGAAGGCAACCTTCATGGCATCCCCTCCTCCTCCTCCTCTCTGTAAAGCACTCATTCTCCTCGAATACGTCTGCGATACCAAATATAGACTTTGAGAGCGAGGTGCGAGCAGTGGTGGAAAGCTTTTTCAACTAAAGCTTCTACTCCTTATAGACATGCATACATCTCTTTAAAGCAGACAGCTGTAAACTAAATTTTCCTTATGTGGCTGCCCTCTTACGTTGTTCTTTGCTGTCCTATTAAGAGCTGCAGTTTTAACGGAGTGTGGTGTTCTTGATAGGGGAACTCCTGGCAAGTTTTTCTATCTTGGAAGCACTAAACGGTGCTGTGGAGAAGCATGAATGTTTTTTCTCGAACTTGCGCAGAGCATTTGCTTACCTCTGAAAGATCTATATTGAGTATCTTGAGCTTTCATTTTCAGAAGGGATTAGATTAGTGAATGCAAATGTGGACGCATAGCTAATCACTATGCTCAGTGTTGTAAAGTGGCTAAGAATTTATGGGATATGTTTTTCCGTAGTTGGTAACTGCTATTGTAAAATATGGGACAAATATTTAAGGAAAACTTTGAAAATAGTAGGCTGAGTCATTCTGTGAAAAGAAATTCTAAGCCAGTGTGTTAATAAGCCAGCTTCTTGGTTACTAGCATGCTGTCTACAGTTGTGGGATTGGTCTGAAAAAGTAACACCTTTTATTTTAAGCTTTCTGTGTGTGAGAAAAGGAAGCTCTTAACAATTGGATTCTTTAAGCTTTTTTTTTTTATTAGGAGTCCAGACAGAGTTTGAATTGCAATGAAATACTTGCACCTTTGTGAATCTTAAACATTAAATATGAATATGTAGTGCAAGGGGTTTGTTGCTAACTTGTAGCTTTTTTTCCTCACCCTGTTTAACTATTTTTAGTGAGGCCTTCATTTTATGCTCGTGGAAAGTTAGAAAGTTACTGACTTAAGTGTTCATTTTTTTACGTAAAGCTTGTTACTGTCAAATAGGAGATCCTAAAACCTGCTGAATCACTAATAGTTAAGCCATTTTAAAAGCTATTTTAAACATCTTATAAATTTAGATATCTGAAAAGGATGTCTAGTTAAAAAAAACCCAACAACTTAGTTTTGAAATACCTTTGCAGTTTTAACAGTCTAACATAGTGTTATTTGCAGACACTTGAGTAGGCTGAATATCTCTGTGTCTTGGGTTATCTTATCACAGTGTTTTCTGAGTTCTTTGGAAAGTTTGGTAATTTTTAAATATTTTTTTTCCCTGGCTTTCAAGCTTCTGTTTCACTTTGTCTCTTAATTCATTTAGCGTTAAAACTAAGGCTTTGTCTGTGGGTAGTCAGGCTGGGTGGGCGAGAGCAGTTCAGGGATCTGTCAAAAGATAATGCCAAATAGCAAACCTGTGACCAGTTTAAAGTAGTATGTGAATTTTGAAAGGAAGCAGTTGCTTTACTAGCCTTTCAGACATAATGAAAACCTAGTTCTATGTCTAATTTTAAAGCCAAGTGGAAAGGATGTAGAGTGCTGTATTCAGAAGGTAAGATGTAAGTAAAATTAAGAGTGTCAATGTCAGACCAAAACTTACTGTCCAGACTGCTCCTATATGAGGAAGCCTATAGAAGAAGAATCATGGAAAAGTGAGATGCAGATGGAAATGCGGCAGCTTAGTTGCGGTATATATTTTATGACCTAAATTTTTGCACTAGTTGCTGTAGTTGTATTTGTGCTAATATTGGGGGTCAGGGATAAAATGACATCTGACACTGTTCACTTTTTTGTTGGATGGCAAGTCCTAAGCACTCAGGAGTTGAGAAACTTCTTTGAAATCTTGATACAATTTCATTAAGTGGCTGTAGCCACACTGTAACTGATGACCTTTTGCCAAAGTCTCTCCACTGATAACCTAAAATTGTGAGTTAAATGAGAGATTTGAAACTTGTTTTGGAACTGCTTTCCTGACTGCTTCTACTTTTGAGTATTTGCTCTTGCTAGCTTTCCAGTTTCTGTATCCATCAACAGTTGCTAACTATCTTGTGCGTCAAATCATGCTGCAGTTTTCTTGAAACAGAGAGCTTAATAAAAAGAGCTGAAAAATGAGGCTCAGTGTGTGCACCAAATGCCGTTCAGTATGCTGAAATGAATTTTTGTTTGTCACTCTCCTCAAAGGTTACACAAATGAGAATGTGAAAGAACAGAAGGCGTTCGTTTAATTTGGATTCTAATCAGGAGGGTTAAATTGAAAAAATGGTACTAGAAAGATTTATAGTCCCAGTAGTACCATAATGAAATATGCAGAGTTTAGCCTGATGATATGGTTTTTAAATGAAATGGTATTGTCAACTGAAGGACAATTTTTTTCATTATATGCATTATATACAAAGAATGTATATAAACTATTTTGTACATAATTACCATGGGCAGTATTAGACATCATGTTATTGTCGCAGAAAGAAGTGCTGGTCATCTTTTTGGTTTAAAACATCTTTACTTCATATATCTGGCTGGATTCTCTAGGATCAGTGCAACTTCTTATTGGTGGGCCAGTAGTTCTGTCTAGCATTGGCTTAATAATACTGCTCTTGTGATGTGTAAGAGCAAAACTTAGTGAGATGCTGTTGAACAGCATCAACTGCACTACAGCTGAAATAGGACCAGCTGAAATAGGACAGGCGGTAGGCTGATTATGTGCATAGAGGAGAAGGACTGGATAGGCCAGTGGATATTTATTTTATTCAGGACTCCCTAAAGGACCTTTTTCCCAACAGCAGTCAGAGCAGGAAAGTAAAAACTCTCACGTAAGAAGTTCAGAGTCTCTTTTTAACTGAAGGATGCTCTGTTTAAAAATAAACAGAAAAACTTATTAGAGTAAAATATTCTGAACTCATCCTGCTCAGTATTCCTTGGATGGGAGTGACCTACCTACATCTCCTCAAAAAGTATGAAAGCTACCTGGTGATGGGTGCGGAGTTTCTCATTGTAGCCTGAAATAGATTAGTGCTGAGAGACCTCTCATGAATGTATATAAATGATCAAAAACTGGTTATCTTCATACATATTGAGGGTTTGCTTGTTCAGCTCTAGTGTTTGTGCAGTCATGTTTCTATATTAAGGTTGTTTTTACTTCTGATCGATGTCAAGAGTAATTCTGGGTTTTATTTTATGGAGGATACGATGAGCTTGGAAAAGAGCAAGGAGAAATTATTCTGAAGATCTAATAGGAAAAAGGGCTTTAGCTAACAATTTACACTTACTAGCTTTAATTTGTTAAGCTAGAATTCTAGAAATGGTTGTGTTCCAACAGCTACCTGTGCTGTGAGAGGAGAAACTGGATTAGAGTAGCAAATGCATGCCTGTCAATTGTATTGATGTAATTGGTATAGTTTTAGCATGTTATTTTGGAAACTAGTTTTGTTGCAAAGTTGGCTCTCATCCATGTTAATCTCTTCCATTTACTCAGCTTGGGTAATAAAGTAGTAGCTACTGGAAGCAGAACTAACTACTTTTCTGTAGCATCTGGTAACTCAGGGAATCTTTCTGAGGTGTTTTCTGCAGACAGAGTTAACTTAATTGCAGGGTTCTCCTGTGTCTGTGCTCAATTCCTAGTCTGGAAAAAAGAATTCTGCAAAGTGTGTGCAGCAATTGTAGCATCAGTGCCATGGGACTGATGTGCTAGCTCTTGAATGCTCTACTTCTCTGGATTGTTGCAGAAAGCAGGATTTAGACAGTTATTTGATAAACAGTTTGTGTTAGAGTGGAATCTCTCCTAGTAATGCTCTGGCCTTCATCTTGCTCGTCCTGTATCATCCATCTCTTCTGTCACATACTCGTTTCTGGCTGTCTCCTGAAAGAGACTTTCACCAGTAATTGCATCTCCTCTTAACTAATTGTTGTGTCTGGGGTCATTCCTTCCCTGCTCTACAGATTTTCTTGTTGTTTCTTGTTAAAAGTAGTTTATTATTGAGCTCTTCCTGTCTGCCAGCCTCCTGCTGTCAACTGAATATCTGAATCGTGGTATGAAAACAGATGTCCCTTCGGGGCCAAAAATAGTTAAAAGAAGCTTATAATAAAATGCATGTTAATGTACATACTAGATTTTGTTTAATTCTTAAGGCTGAAGGATCAAGTGTTCAGGTTAGGATATAGTAAAGTTAAGACATCCTTTTGCAACTGTAATTAATTTCTAATAAACATTCATTATGTGATTGTTAAAGCTGATGCTTTCTGGAGTACAGAAAGGGCATTTTGCCCACAAGATCTGCTTTGAGATATGAGGGTATGTGGTGATAGTGATAGGGGATGTTTCACATGAACTTTTCCACAGCAGATGAGAATCCCAAGTGGACCTAGCAAGAAATTATTAAGCAGAGATGATAATTGGTATTAATAGACTTCATATGGTCTTAGAGTTTGGGATTATTTTCTCTTCCTGCTTTAGAGTTACTTTGTGGTATGACATGAGGCACAGTAACAGATTCTAAAAAAATCTTATTCTGAGTGCTTTTTGTCCTGGCTATCTGATCTTAAGTAATAGTGAACACTTGCATCTGAAAATATAGACAACTGCTTATTCCACTGAATTTACTCAGCTTATACTTTTCCGTCCTTCGGCAACAAAGAGTATCAATGGGATGATGGGCTTTCCTGTGATGTACTTTCCAGAGTTAAAGAATAACGTATCTGGGGTATTCAAATGTTCAGCTTTATTAGTTTATGCAAGAAATTATGATTAAGTACCCTGCTGTCCTAGGCAATCTCAGGTCCTTTGTCTGCCAGTTTACTATACAGTAACATCATAGATTATTTTTTTTTTTCTCCTGGAAATTTCCACCTTCAAAGTTGAAAGATGAAAATTATGTATAAAATGATAGGTAATTGAAAGTATAAAACTGTAATTGACCAGTGCAAAAGAAGCTATTGGGAGTTTTATTGTCTTGGACAGAGACTGTTCCCACAATTTGTATGCGCATCTCTACCTTGTGCAAGTATTGCACGTGGTTCTTCTTGTCAGCCCGGTGCTTGCTATCTCCAAGCAGTCCTAACTTTTCCTGCTCCTACATAAGGTAAAACTCCCTTATTCTTAACAAGGTGTTTAGTCTTACAATAAGGAAGGCTCTACTCTGTCTTGACTAGGAAATAAGCAGTTCATAGCAGCTAATGCATGCAGTCTTTCTCAGGAAACAACATTTTTTAAGCCTTGCCAATCTGGGAAGTGATGTTTTAGTACAGCAAAAAATATAGCTGTGTTACACAGGGCATGCTCTAAAACTCTCTGCTTTGGGTCTTGGGGGATGCAGGAGCCTCTCGATGCAAAAGCTTTCATAAAATTTTAATATGGTCAAAATATTTATTTTCTCTAACTTGTTCTTGGAAACAGTGAAACCATTCTAGCTGAGACTTCCTAGAAAAACACTACGGAAAAATGCTTACCATGGCAATGAGTCCATGTAATTGCTTTGGCAAAGCTGCAAGCAACTGAAAACAGTTTTACAGGAAGTGTTGGGGCTGATGGTGTCCAGGTAGTGTTGCACCTGCATGATTTGCAAACTTTATTTTCCAAGTGAAAGCCATTGGCCAGCAGCTATCTGTGAGGAATATTAAGACAACTTAGTATTTTCCTACACTTGAAAGACATTACTGCTTCAGATATATACATGTTAGTGTCTGGGCCAATGTGAAGTACTGTTTTACAGTAACCTTTACTAGCCACTCTTGCTAGTGCTATTGCTTTCACCTGCATCAGATGAGGGACAATGTCAACTCTGCTAATAACTTCCATGCAGAACTCCCTTGATGCAGAGGCTGTTTGGTTTGATAGTGGGCTATCATGGTTGGTAAACAACAGCTTGATATAAGGTCAAAGACTTTGGACAATATCATCTCGACTTCCAAGTGTCCCGAGAACCCCCTAGTTCAGAGTACAGCATTGTGTGCTTGAGCAATGATAGACGTGGAAGATGTGACAATGTCAGTGTTGCCTTATAGATCACTACAAGATGCTGTTACTTGCCTGTGACTGCTTTGCTGAGCATTACCAGGATTGAGTAGGGTGACTATAGAGTCCTTTC
This sequence comes from Buteo buteo, assembly GCF_964188355.1. Lineage (NCBI taxonomy): Eukaryota > Metazoa > Chordata > Aves > Accipitriformes > Accipitridae > Buteo > Buteo buteo. The sequence goes on along the minus strand of NC_134172.1, from coordinate 7,796,144 downwards.
CTCAAGAAACTTCCTAGGTGGTGGTCTGCAATGTTCTGTCTGATACACCTCTCCAGTGCCCTGCGTACACAGGGAGGACAGTATAGATGAAACATTGGTATTGTCTTGGTAGTTTGATAAGCTCAACTGTTGAATTTGGCTGTTGTGGTCAAGTCAGTGCTCTTGGAAAACTTAGTGCCTTGGGGCATGACTGAGTACTAGATGTAGGTGACTTGGTTTAAACTGAAGTAATGCCAATGTCACGAGAATGATAGAATATTTGTTTAAGTTGGCTCAATATAGCTGTTGCTAAACAATCATAAGAAATGTTTCTGCTTACTAATCATCTGCAACAGACGTGACTGTCCTTTAAGATAGGACTTTTTGTAATGTGTACTGTGTTTTTGATAACTCGATGGTGGATAATCAGAGAGCTTTGTCTGTGGAGCCTTTCTTTAAGTCAGGTCACTTACATCAGCACTGCTTTTTGTTAAGAGCTTGCTCTTTGGGTGGTACTTAAGCTGTCTGCAGTTACTTTATTGATTTGAATATTTTGACTTCCAGAACTTACAGCTATACTAGCATTGCATGGGTCTGGGGGGGAGCAGATTAAGCCCAAAACATCTTAAGGAATGTAGCATTTCCAACATAAGTACAGGAGTTGTTGTTACTGTTTTTCATAACGGTTCTTGCATCTTGAAACAAAATGTACCTCTCCATACTGAGACTGTTTGCGTTTGGATGCATGTTGTGCGGGCTTTACTGTGGCTCCTCTGAGTAGAGAAGACTGACAAAAGGAAAATCTGGGAGTTTAGGGGAAAATCCTTCTGTGGAAGGGTTGCGCCAATGGCTAGGATTAACATGTAGCCAAAGCAGTTAATACAAATAAAAGCATAACTATGCTAGAGCAAAGTTGAATTTGACTTTTAGGTGTTCAGCTTGGCATCTAGACAGAGCTTTGGAAAGCTTAAATAACCCAATCCTTCTAAGAGTAAACCACATCTAAGAGGTTTTTGAATGTGATGTAGATATCTTCAAGGTAGCTTTTGAATAGTATTTGAATAAATCTAGCTTGTTTTTAGATTCTTTCCTCCTCTGCTGAATTTTATATGGATTTTGCTGTTTTATGTGAACCAGTTTGGTGAATTTGCCGATTTTGACTGTGGCAGAAGTTAAATGGCACTCCTACTTTTGTCTAAAAGCAGTTTTCATGTGCTTTAGACTAGTGATTTTATTTGTGAAAATTTATTTTTGCCTTTTTTAGGGTGTTTTAAGTTGGGTTGGGGTTTTTTTTTTAGTTGGTTGGTTTTGGGGTTTGGTTGGGTTTTTTTACAATATTATTTTACTTTTCTGTGCATTGTGACTGAGTATTTGGTTCTGACACTGGGCATTTTAAGCAGCAGAATCCAACTTTTTTTTTTTTTCTTTTTTTCATAACATTCCCTTACACTGTGGTATTCTTGGCTGCTGCTTAGTTTCTTGGGTTTCTACTGATGCAAAGACACAGAGGAAGAAGATATCTGAGGTGCTGGAGAAGGGAGCAAACCAGGATAGGCATAGAAAAGGGCCATTCTTGAGACCAGGAATATAGAACTTGCGCTAAAGGAGGAAAATAAAAGGCTTTGCTCATTTATCTTAGTAAAAGGAAAGCCAAGAAGGGATGTGATAACACTGTATGTATGAAAACATCCTGTAAGGGGTGGGAAGGGGATAAACACCAAGGAGGAAAATTAACTGAAGAACAACATTGGCACAAGAACAAATGGCTATAAACTCTTCCTGTATAAGCTTTGAAATAATATTCTAACTTCCAGCATAGTTACTATAGGAGTGAGTTTGTAGGATGGACTTCTAATGCTTTGAGTCACTTCAGGATGGAGCGGGATCACTCAGTGAAAGGGATTGTGTTGTTGCTGTTAATAAACGACTCTGAATGCCATAGTGCAGAAGCTGAATGCTTTGCTCTACACAAGCAGTTGCATGTATCTCTCCTGCCATAGTCTTGCTTGAACTCCCTGGTATTTTTGAGTCAGTTCCTTTAAAACAACCAAACAAAAAACCAAAGGAAAAAAACCACAACAGTTCTCTGTATGGACATCATATGAGTTCAGAGGAAGATCAGATTTGGCTGAAGTTGCCGTTTATCTGTGGTATAGAGAATGGATCAATAGAACTTCTAAACTAGGTTCCAGAAAATTATCTGAATGTACTGTATTGAATGTGTGTTGAGTCTCACCTGCTTTAGTTAGGAAACTGCTAATTCTTTTTCTGTTAAGCTTCCAGCTATGCCTGCCATTAGGTAAATCTCTTAAGTGGTATATTGAAATGGAACACTTCATAATTTATTAGAGTGTGCATATAGATTTATAATTTCTAATAAGAAATAACAGTAATAGCTATTTAGAAAATGTTGGCATGCATAGGGAGGGAAGGAGAAGAAATGTGTAAGGAGAGACTAGAGAGAAATTAAAATGTAAATACTGAATTATTAAAATCTTCAAGTTAAGATGCTGTAAGTAGTCATTCAGAATTTGAGACCCAACAGTTTATTAGACCTGACAAAACTGTTTCTTCAGCAAACATAGTCCAAAGTCCTTAAGACTTAAGCCTAAAAATTTATTTTTTCCTTAAAGTTTTATATAAATGATGCTTTGAGTTCAGATTTGTTAGTCTTCAGTAGAAGATCTCCTAAAGGTTAGATATTTGCCCTGTTCAGTAAGGATACAACTGTGGCTTGTGAAGATGCTGTGTACTCAATTTGAAAATACTTGTCTTGTGAATAATACTTTGGTTAAGCTGCGTGTTTAGGTTTGATCTTAAACTAGTTCCTAAAAGACTTAAATGGCTATCTCTTTTATAAAGTATGTGCAAACTGTGTATGTAGTAGGATTTATGCTTGCTTTAAAGAAACAGTAAAAGTTCAAATTGTTTACCGATCTTTCAGTATAGATACTAAGGATACAGGCTGTTTTTTCTTTCATTAATTGCATACCTTAAACCTTCCTTGAATGCAACTCTCAAGCGTATGGTTGCTGATATTAATAATCAGACGCTTAGTACCATTTTTAGTTTCTTGTGTTTTGTGGCCTGTGTCTCGCAATCTTGAAGAACATGCCTGCATTCCAGACGGGCGACATCTTAAATTAGATCTTTGTTTGGGATGCTTAGGGAAAAATCATAGTGCTTGTTGTCAAGGGAAGATCTTGAACATGTTTTAGAAAATTCTTCAGGTCAACTTATTCTTTATTGTGGTGAAAATCTTAGAAGCATTATTAGGTTGCAGGCTGAAGTTGCTACCTTTATGCACAAAACCACAGTGATGTAGCTCTCCTCAAAGTACAAATCTTTAACTTTGACTGAAAGTTGATTTAAGTGATAGTGGGCTGTTTCAAAAGTGTTCAGTTGGACTTCTGATACTGTTTACCAGTTAGTCCCTAAACAAGGCAGCTCTTGCTTGTAAACAAGTAAGTTTCTCTGCCTGCCTGGACAAGAAACTTCAGAGTTACTATGATTAGCTCTGGAATGTGAAGTTTCTTAAGCTGCTCATCACTTTTGTCTGCCTCAAATCTCATGTAATATTTGTTTATCCATGCTGCCAATGGAGAGCTACAGTGAAAAAGGAGTTTTAACTTCTCAGCCCATTTACCAGGACTTACTAACTCCAAAAATGAGAAACAAAATCCAGTACAAGATTTTGAAGTGTGCTATGAATACAAGGAAGATTGAAACACAATCTGAATTTTTCATTGTTTCAGGCAGCTATTTATATTGGTTTTCTCTTACAAGTCTTAGCTACTACTGAAGTTTGAAGAAGCGGAGATATTTAAGCCTCAAAACAGAAAAGTGGATCTTTTGAAATATTCTCAGGAACTAACAGTCTTTTTTGTTCTTCACTAAAGCAGGATGTGCTTATGCAGTTGTGGACGCTTATCTCATTCCATGCTTAGGATCTTTAAGGAAGGAGACTGTATGATGTCCTAAGGTTGCTTTGTTCTGTCTAACTAGCTTCTGGAATGCATTAATAGCTCTCTAATAGCTGGGGTGGGTTTTTTGTTTGCTTGTTGTTTCATTTAAGCAAACTGTGCCTTTTCTTCCCTGCTTCTGCTATAGCAAATCAAATTAATAACAGGGTAGTTCTTTCTCAGTAGTAGTGATATTTAGTCACTCCCCTAATTTGCACTCATCCAGTTAAGTGTTCCTGTCAGATTCTGGTATTCTCTGAAAGATTATATTAACTCCAAACCAGTTATGAATTCAGTTCAAAGATACTGTGAGGTTTAAAGTCTTGCAACAATTTCTAACTCTTACTGCAAACTCTTTGAAGCATGTTCTATTCCTGTTTTGAAGATCACTAAGGAGAATGCTGGATAAAAGGAAGCCCCAATCCTCTGAGACTCTCTGACAATGTTTTCCCTGTGAAATGTCAAGCTACTGGTAAAAGCTCTTCCAGAGTGACTTGTAGAAAACTAAAGACATGTAGCATGAATTTGCATTCCATTCTGCACTAGCTGATTCACATAAGGTGGACCTTGCAAATGTTCCAATTTTCAGAAGAGTTTGAACTGGACTTCATATCTTTTTGAAAACAGACAGTTGTCATCCGGTCTTGCAAACCCACTGAAAAAAAGACATCTTACTAGTTTTGCTGCAGCTGCGGTTGCTTGCTATGCAGCTACCTTGTGGTGATTGTACAGTATCTTTTCCACATGTAGTAGTATCCAAGCTTGCTTTGAAATCAGGGTCTCAAGCATACTGTGATTTTTATTTTTTTTAATTTTGTGTCCGCCCTCTTTTTTTTCCATCCAGTTGATCACTTTATTCTGAGTAAAAACTGATTAGACTGAACTGTTCTTGACACAATGGTATTGGCTTTCTTCTTTGCTTTTGATGAGCAGCTTTTGTAAGTACTTAAAATACACAGTTTTCAATAACTTGCTTTGATACGTACCTAAGAATTCTGACTGATTTTGAATTTGTTTGGCTTTCCTTTTGACTGGTACTGTATCTTCTCCTTCATGAACTTGAAGAGTTCAGGAATCGTTGTTTTTGACTAGGGTGACTCCTGTTTACACACATAATAACCTGCTGTCTCTGCATCAGACAACTCTTTGTGACAAGGGGAGAAAACATCTCAATTACCTTACTGATCTAAAGTGACTGAACAGTTGCACAAACTCTAGAATTCAAAAGACATACTAAAAGGTGTGCAAAAAAAAAAAAAGGCGTAGATGCAAGCAGTCCTGAATGTTATGTTCAAAAGTGTCTTAAGCAACGAAGAATACAATTCTTGATTGGATATGTTTTAAGATGTGTTATGGTTTCTTCTAGCTTGTCACTATTATTAGAAATTATTAACCTTCTTCTGAAGACTCAAGCAACAAGACATTGTGCACTTACTAATCTATTCATTTTTATTTACCTGTTAATGTAGCTATTCTCCCCTCTTATTTCATGTACCTCTAGACCCTCTTCCTGCTTGTAGGGTGAGATACAGTTAGCAGGGTAGAACTTACTTACTCTAATGTTGTCCCTGTGTGCTCACACTTCTTTTTAAAATCCTATTCTTCCTGTCATGTATTCATGCTTTAATATGTAATTGAATTAGTCTTGGATCACTGAAGAAGCTTCTGATACTCATCTCTAGATACGCTTCCTATCACTTCTTTGTATCAGAGTACCTTACATCTGTAAACTTACTATGATCTTTCTTTAGCTGCCAGCTCATGCATTCCTTTAGATTGGGGTGGGAAACGTTCAATCTGCAACATGCATATCGTATAGCCTGTGGCTGCATGAATAATGCTACTGTGTAACTTTAATGTGTGGTCTGCCAGGATATTTTAAAGCTCTTTGCAGCTTTCGGAAAGGAAAAAAAAAAAAAAAATCTTGTCTCTGTCACTACATCCTCTCTTTTTGGTTCCTTGCATTTCAAATCCTTGCAGCTTGTGATGGAATAGTCAACTCCTATTACTGTCTTCGTATTACTTCCTATGTATTAGACTTTAAACCTGTTTGGGTTTTTTTCCCTTCTGAAATTAGAAGTAATCCTTTGCTAGCCTTGGTTGCCATCTCTCCAACAAAGTTGTGCCGAACATGTTCTAGAAACTTAATGATGATTTATCTCCTGTCACTTAGAGTAGGCATCCTTGTAACCATCTCTTCCCACTTTTTCCATCTTTTTTTACAACTCAGCCTTATCCTGTGACTGATTACATGGGCGGTTATTTTGGTTGGGGTTTTTTTCTTCTGAGAAAAGTTTCCTCTTGAATAAACAGAAATCAAATTATACAGTACAACATCGCTTCTTTTTTCTGTGCTTGCCCTTCTTAAACTATGTTAGTATTCTTCTCCTACCAAGTCTGACATTGATTCAGCTTCTGGTGTCTTGTTTCTTGTCCGCTGTTTTCAGTGTTCTTGGCTCTTTAGCAGACAGCTCAGCAGACTGGAAAGTCATGCCCTCTTAGTGCATTATTCTGTGACAAAATTGCAGTTGCTTGTTGTTCTCTCCCAGTCCCTCAGTTCCCATGCGTTTCACAGGATATACCATGTACTTTTTAATTTGTCTGTGTATCATTCAAACCTATCTAAAAGTCTAACAAATTAGTCATATTTCTCTTAGAGAAGGCAGGTTCAAGTAAAGCTGTTGCACGTGATCACAGCAACATACCGTTTACAACGTAGTACTGGATTCCTTTTCAGAATCTGTTCCTGTCTTGTCCCTTAGCTGAGGAATGCTGGTAAAATCCTACCTGAGTATTTCTTTTCTGCAATGTTGTTCTTGAAACCCCTCTTCTTCATTCAGATGCCTCCATTCTCTTAAAAGTCATGTTCCAGGGTCTGTTGGTGAGTTTGTAGAAACATGTGAGGAATAGTTTGTGGTTCTTACTATGTAGTGTGTCTCTTGTTCTTGGAGTGGATTAACTATATCCATTCTGGATATTTTTTAGGATCTATTAGAGGTGTTGTGTTAATGACTTACACTAGGACTATTAACACTTCCTGCATTGTGAAAGTTGTGGGAGAGGTTGTCAAGGATATTAAGGAACTTATTCAGGAAGTTCAGACTGGGGGTGAACAGAAACTTTATAGCCAGTTTTGGTGACAACTTTAAGATAAAAATGCGGCAGAACAATTTACAAGGTTAATGGTATCTTTCACCTATTGTATACTCTGCCAAGGGTTACCTGTAACAGTAGGGAGAGAGGGTAACTCATTATGGCTTATTTAAGTGATTAGTCACTGTGGTGTCTTCTGGCACCATTTGACATAGCTAACCTGATCTAATGGCTAGCTGCCACAGCAAGGATGGTGTCCTTGTACTGTATAGCTTCTAGTGTAAGGAAAGAGCAGAAATAATCTGCTTGCCACATGGCTAGATATGGGAGCTGAATAGACCTAAAACTGGCACTATCAGGAAGCCGATAACTTGTGACAAATTCAGCTTTTCCAGCCCACTTGTGGAACAGGTTTATATAAATCCAGAAGCAGTGCAAGGGAGGGAATAGAACCACACAGCCAGTGCAAAGGGATCAGCGGCTGCTGCTACTATGCTGTGCTGCTGCTTAGGCTGCTGTGGAGCTGCAACTTTAGACCTGGCCTTTGAAAAGGTAGAGTTACTCTCTATTTGCTGACAAAGGAGTGTTGGCTAGAGATGTGAAAAAATTTCTCTTTTGAATTGCAGCTTAAGCCAGAAGTACACGAACAAATCTCCAATTCCTGTTTTCACTGTGATGATATGTGTTTGTCTAAGGTGTTTTTTTAATTTCTGTGTCAAGAAAAGACTATATATACTATTCTGCTTGATTAAGTGATATAAGAGAGAATAGTATAGAGTGCTTTTGTTGGTGTAACACCTCTTTTAGTAAAGTTTATCAGCATAATTATACCAATAAACTTCACCTAATGTATTGCTGTTGGATCAGTTCTGTAGTAAACATTGGGATGAAAAATGTCTTTTGTCTCTTAACTGTAACATTTTAATTTTCTAGCATCTGAAATGTGATTTTTTCAACATATTACTTGACTTTTCTTATAATAGGAGTGTTATTTGGAGTAACCTAAAGTACAGATATGTATGTGTGCAGTAACTGAAAAGAAAATGTTTTTTCCAGTAACTAGGTTATTTAGTACACGTGAGAATATCACAAAAGTACATTTCTACTTCCTTCCCCATTCCCTTTTGTCCACCATCTGAACTGGCTGAGAGGAGATGGTTATGCTAATAGTAGTGAAGCTGAAGAGTCTAGTGTTGGGTGCTGGCAGTGCTTAATTCCTGCTGCTCTAAGAAAACTCTGAAGCTTTTAAAGTTGCACACTTCCCCAGACTGATTCTGATTAAAAATCAGGGCGGATGGTGGAATTCTTGTGTGTATATATGGTTTCTGTCTTCTCTAAGTTGTTCACCTAGCTAGACAGTTAGCTGAGTATATTTTTTACATACTGCTATTGGCTGGTTTTTCCTTGCTTTTTAAAGGGCTTTTAAAATTTGGCACTTAACTTCATAGTAAACTTAGAAATGGTAGTTATACAGTTGTTTAGGCCCATCAGAATGGTTCTTGGGTGCTTCAAATGTTTGAGAAGTGCTAGAGCTACCAGCTCTCAATCTAACCATGAGGAGCAGGGGTGCTATAGAGAGCTGCAGTGGCATGATTGTGGTCTGTGGCGCAATTAACTCTTTAAAGCAGATGAGAGAACACAGTTTCTGTGGAACCCTATGTCTTCCTTTCAAACACTCCTGGAACCAGAGACTAAACTTGAAATATGACTGGATACCAGTGCAGAAATACAATGACCATAATATAGCTATAATATAAAATAAATAGGAAAGGTCATATTTTGTAGTGTTGAAATTAGGAAGCACATGTGGTCCAGGATCTTGTTTTTGGGCCAGCCCAGTATGAATATAGAACAGAAATACAGTCTGTGGTTTGCAGTAAACACTTCTGAGGAACTTTCCATAGGTTTTTATGTGGCAGTATTTGGAAGCTTTGCAATATGTGTTGACCATACGTGTTGCTGCATGTTCCTGTTCTTCATCTGCAGGAGCTTCTTTTTTTTCTCCTCTTTTGAAGGCCTTGAAATTCTGAGGGGGAAGCTACAGTAGAAAAGCGCCCTGCATGGTGGCGAAGGTATGAATGGAACTGAAGGCATCTGTTCAGTCAGTAGATCTCTGAGGAAATGGCTTCAGTGATGCTGCAGAAGTTTCCCTTTCATTTATGAGGAGTACTCAGATGATAGTTCTACCTTAGAGCTCTCTAAATAGACAATTATACTTAGTACCAAGTCCCACTGCAATCTCTGAGGCAGTATTGCTGAATAGTTATTTTGCTTAAAAAAAAAAAAATTGTGAGGGTTTTGTAAATAATATTTACTGCCTGAAATAAAATGTTAAAGCATGTCTCATGTTAGTGAAGGGTGGGAGACAGGAAGGGAGTGAAAATCATTTGGTCTTAGGTGAGTAAGATGGGGGAGTGGCAGAAATATAAGCAGATTGATTTTCCACTCTTTAAAGGATCTCTTTCTGTAGGAATAAATAAAATGCTGATGCAGAGAGAGAATTTACTCTGTAAAAGGCTGTATGACGAGGCTCTTAACTTCAGGACTTAAACTGTCAAAAAATCTTGTTAACCTTTCAGGTGACTTCTATTTGTGCTTTATTAAAAATTGCAGAAAACAGCACTAGGGATCTGGATTTTTTTGCCTTCACCTATGACTTGGGGAGAGGGGGTGCACATGGAGAATGTCCACTTGCAAAAAATAACTTTCACATGAATCTTCAAGAAATAAGGTTTCATGAGTGAACGCCCACATGGAAGTACACATTCAACTGCCTCCTGCTGGGAATCTGCTCTGTCTGTGAGCCAACTAACTTCCAGATCATGAGCTGCAGAAGCTGAGGTTTGGCTGGAGGCAGTCTTGATCTAGACCTAAGCTAAGGTCCTGCAAACATACTCCATAAGGCTTATCTGCAACTGCCTTTACCATGCCAGGGCAATCCTAATTGTCTAGTACCTTTCCATCTTCCCACACCTTGCAAGAGTTGTTGCGGAAACAATATGAGAAAGGCGTACACTGGGCTTCTGACCAAGGGAGAAGGAATACAGTTGATGGGAACGTCAAGGACAGATGGTGTTTAGCACAGTTGCAAGTCCAGTTCAGCTTCTAAGGAGGAGGAGGTCTTGCTAAGGAAGTCCCTGATCTAAGAAGTTGAGCTGTAGCATGTAGTCCTTCTCTGTGGCCCATCAGTGTGACACAGCTTAGGACATCTTAAGCATTAAATTTGTGTAACTGGGGCTTCTGCAAATGAGGCTGCTTGAGTAAATCTAATTTTGGATACCTCAGTCATTTCCTCGAGCAGGAGGGGAGATTTTATGTCACTTCTTGTTCATGTAGTACACCATTGTCTTATCAACATCTGAATATGTTACTGACTTCATGGTGAAAGAATGGCCAGTATACATTCACAGCTCCTGCATGTTGGGTGAATCATCTCCTATGCAGATCAAAGATGACATGCAGAGACTGAGTAAGATTTTTAAGTCAAGCTGAAAGGCATCTGTTCTTGTCCATCCAAAGGGAGTACTTCTTTGCAGGTACTGGATAAGACTGCAGAAGCTTATTAGTAGCCAGAAAGGATGAGCGTTTATTAGAAAAACAAACAAGAGTGGAACTAGAAAATAAAGAGGTAATAAAGTAGAAATATCCTAGTGGAGATTAGGATGTTTATACTTGATTATTTGTATTTGCAACACAGTGGTGATTGGATACAACCAAAAGCAGTAAGTTTGTCCTCTGGAAGGTGAGAGGAACTGTGAAGAAGACTACACCCTGTCCACTTGTGCTGTGCAGGAAAGACGGGTGTGAGTGTACCCCTGAGATATGCTAAGCCTTCAGCTTGAGAGACCTTTTCTCCTTGCAGCAGCTGTATATACATAATGCACATACAATACCTGTACAAAGAATTAGGCTATGGCATCTGTTTAGTAATCCCAAGTAGTTGAAGGTGTTAGAAGGTCTTAAATATCCTTTCCAACAAACACTTGATGAAGTTATGTAGGACATAAGACTTAAATCAGTGCTGCTTATGTTTTGCATGTTTAGTTAGCAACTAATGAAACAGAGCATTATACTTATTTATAGTATAAGGATCTCCTGTAGAAATAAACCTCAGTTCCAGCTGGACAATTGGATCCTTGTTCAGATCCTGCTAGGGTTTCCTAGCTATTTATATGGGTGTTAAACAGTGCTCACAGATTGCTATCTTGTGCTTCTGAAGCTTTCTAATTGTAACTTTCCAGTGTCAGTTTGGGAAGCAGTTGCTTTGTGGTGCCTCCTCTGAGTTGGAAGACAATGTAAGGTGAGACAGCACCTAACCAATCCCATGCACCCTAAGTGGGTAAGGATTGTTGAGGTCCAGCTGAAATTGTGTTTGGAGAGTTGGGAGTATATGGTAAGTTGAGAGGAGGGTTTATAGGCACACCTTCACTGTGCTGGTCCGTACAGAGTTCTTAACTGTGGCTGCCATTAACAGCCTTACCTGATTAAATCTGGCAGCATGTCCTGCTTCATAGTTACTGTGCTTGCTATTGTGATACATTAAATTTGCATAATGTTGGTAAGTTGGCAAGACTGTATTGAGCAATGATGTGCTCTGCTAAGAGTGTAAATTTTTTCAGCTAAAAATAGTTGGTTGTTTTGTAGTTTATCAACTATGTGAGGTGTCCCTATGCTTGTTTCTACCTGTAGTATACTTAATTGTATATAAAGTCTCACAGTTAAAGCTACAGACTCAATAGGAAGTACAGATTCAGAATTAGAATAGTAATGTCCCTGGGTACATAAGGTTGTAGTAGTTTCTGGGTACTTGGTGAAGGTTTTGGAGAACATCTGTTTCAGTCAGTGTGGGGAATAGACTTGGTCTGCAGGTGATTCAGTACTATTGGACTGCTGTCTTGCTTGCTGCTGCAATTGGAATGTATCTACTGAAAGAGGCAGGGGACTAAAATTGGAGGAAATTAGTTTCGTCCTGTTCTGTTTTGTAGTGCTGGGGAAAGACATGACAGTGCAGCATCTCTCTAATGGTTACTGATCATGTTAGTAGCCAGCCTTAGTTACCGGTGATTTGACTTACCATTTCAAGTGCAGTTCTTGTGTACTGTCCCATGGAAAAAGTTGAGATTAAAGTAGATAAGGACACTGTCACTACACAGAGGGACTGGATTTCACGGCCATAACTTTCTGAAGACCAGAGTTCTTGGTATATCATCTAAATGTTCTTGTAATATTGTTTTTAATGCTTAGTGTCTCATCCCCTCCCTGTTTCTAGTTTGTGTATTTAAAAAAACAACAAAACAAAACCAAAAACACCAACAACCCCTCCCCAGCAACTCACTCAATCACAGGGTCATTAAATTAATTTTGTACAGACATTAGTTTATGCTACTGCAAAAGTTAGAGGATGATAATGTTTTAGTACATTATGGAGTTTCTCTGTCCAAAACTACCCTTTTTAACCTCTTCTATACATGCCCTTGATGAGTCAGTACCCATTCCCCATTGGGATCATCTCATAAAGGTTGCTTCCTCCCAGCATTGTCAAAGTCTGTCTGCCTAGTCCCTTCCCTACCAGTTTGCTCACATGATTTCCTAATTTCTTATCAATTTTTCCTAGCTCCTGCTATTTTTACTTCTGGTCCTGACCTTTATAGGAACATAAATCCAACAAATTATTTTCTTTTTTTCTTCTGCTTTGTCCTAGTTCGAGACTCTCCTCTGTATTCCGATGGAACTTCTATTTCACATTGCTTGTGTTTCAGCTTGCTTAGTACATAGAAGAGACTGCCTGTATCCTAGAGTAGCCACTTGCAGGGGAGGTCCAGCTTTGATTCTGTAGAATTGGACTAAAGAAGCTGTGCTGAGCCACTCTGTGGAAGCAACAAATAATTTGTCCAGTGTTGGGTGATTGATTTTGAGCAAATCTAGCAAAAGAGGATTTTGAGTTTTTTTAGCTTCCTAATATGAAGTTCTTCAGAGATCAGTAGGTATTTCAAGGTTGTTTTGTTTGTTTTCTTTTTTCTCCACTCTTCAAAAGTTTAACATGTGACCAAATTTTTGTGCATTATTACAGGGTCTAAAGGGTGCATATCTGATGGAGGGGTTAGCCTTGATCAAGTTCTAGGTACCTGCTGTAAAGAATGGAAAGCCAAACTGCTTTTAAGAAAAAGTTAACTTACCTGAGCAGATCTGAAGAATGTATGCATATGCACCTAAACTCTGACAAATGCAAAGTAATTTAAGTTAGTATGCACTGGATTGCATGTCCTTCCTACAGACATGCCACACTAAAACAATTCCAGCCAAGCGGATCCTATTTTTATAAATAAAGCGTTGGATTCGTGATGCTGTATGTGAAGTAGCCTGAAGAGAACAGAACTGATTACATAACTTGCCTGCTGCCTCTTTAGAAAATATGAAATTACTATGTGAAAAGTGGACTGGATAGGGATGACATTGGAGAAATATTAATTTAAGGAGATTGAGTTAGTCAAGCCTGACACTACTTAAGTTTCAAACTGGCTTCCTCTGTACATAACGAGAGTTGAGAAGCATATTCCAATCATTTGCTGTTAGAAAAACAAGGTGTTTTTTGAAATATAACTCTTCAGTATGGAAGTCCTTTCTCATCAAGGAAGAACAATGCATTTTGTCTTTGTTATATTTAATATGAAAAGAAAGATAAGTATGTGAAATGCAAAGTGCAAAACTGACTGTCTGTCCAGATCGGAAAGTGTGAATTTGAGTTTTACTTTAGGGTTGTCTTTCTGCAGTGGTATTCAGTTGCTGTGGCATGTTTTTTGCTTTTTTTTTTTAAGGTTACTTAAATAAAACAATACAATGTTTTTACTTACAGCACTTGAAGAATCGGAAAGTGACATTTATGTGCGATTCATGAGGTCACACAAGTGTTATGACATTGTTCCAACAAGCTCTAAGCTTGTTGTTTTCGACACTACGCTACAAGTGAGTATTCTCCTTTCAGTCTGCCTTTGCTTGCAGTTAATTTTTTTTTAAAATGAGTGTTTCCTGAGTGTCAAATGAAATTTGATCTCTTGAAGAGAAATTCTCCCATAATGCTGTGCTTTGACTGTACAAAACCATATTGTTTCAACTGTATCTTACATGTTATACTAGAGGAGGAGCTGGGGGAAGACTTCCTAGCAGAACAGAAAGACAGGATATAATTTGTTTTGCAGTTGGAATCACAATTTAAAAAACTTTCAGATGAGCCCAAACTTATATTGGCTTCTTCATGGCTATCAGAATTTACATAAAGACATTTTATTTAAAGATCCCTGTGCAATAGTTAAGAGTATCCAGGTGTTTTGAGCCTGTTCCCACTATATTGGTAAGACAATTTAGGACTAAAATGGATGGTTTAATTATGCAAATTATTACATTCTCCAGAAAAATTTTGTTTTCAGTTTCTCATTTTGCTTTTAATCAGGAAATCATCTGCTAGACTCTTGGCTCTGTCTGAAGAGTTTGTTTGCCAAAAGAAGGCATTAGCTGCCTGCTATAGAAACAGACTAATCTGTTCTGCAGTGTGGTAGAAAGCTGTGGCTTTCTTTTTGTTTCCTGGATTCTGAATTGGTGTTTTTTGGCTTGCTTTGGTTTTTGTTTGTTTCGGCGTATTTTTCCTTTTAAAGATGCTCCAATTCTAGTTTAACTAAGCCCATTAAGTAATTTTGGTCTGTAATGTACTGCTCAATTAGACTTCAGTTTTCCACAGTCAGAGGCAACCATGTAATATATACTTAGTCCCAAAATGCTCACAGAACCATCTTGCATATCAGATAATCATATATAATGCTAGATTGAGTGCTGTGATCTAAATGGTGGAAAGCCTACATTGCACAAGGCAAAGTAATGGGGTGGATCAAGAGCACTGCACATGTAGTCTGTTTGTACAATGACCAACAGCATCCTCCTTGAATTCTGCAGCATGGCTAAAAGAACTGGAGCTTCAGTTACTGCTCAGTACAAAAAAAGCAACTTCAGCTTCAGCACTGGACTTTTTCAATTATCCAGGCATTTCGCTGGTGAGGGAGTTTCCTTCATCTTGAATTTATTTAGACTCTGAGCATGCTGAGGCTTCAGTGTGTTGCCTCTGATACCTTGGCTGAGTCCTTAAAGGTAAGTATCCTATCTAGTACTAGTGTTATGTTAAAACTTGAGCATGGCTGTGGTTAAGATTCTGCCCATGTGCCAAAGGACCTCCTGCTGCTAGGGGATCTGGTAGCCAAGAAGGCAATGCTGAATATAAGTTGGTCACTGCTGTCTCATGTCAGATTATTTCCTCCTTTACCCAGAAAGCCAGACTTCTGCTGGAAATATTTTATCCTTACACACCTTGGTATCAGTGGAACAGTCTTATTTCCCTAGGGTTCTTCCATGTGCTTTACTGGACACTGGATTTTGTAGTGAAAAGACACCTGATCTGTGATTAGAGGTGGAAAAAGGTAGCCTGTAGTCTTAGGGGAAGAGCTTTCAAGCACACAGACATCAGTTCTACAGAGTTTAAATGTTCACATTGTTGATTTTCTTTGTATATTCCACTTCTTGACTGTTTTGATAATAGTCTTTCAACTGCATCTTCTCTTGCGTTTCACCAGTCACATGGATTCTGATTGTGCAAGCACTGTAAGCTCTAATGAAGAGTATCTGTTACATTTAGATATAATACTAATAAATACTTTCTGCTACATTCCTTTTCAGAGATTTCTTTCTCTGTCTCTCAGAAGGTTGCTTCTTTGAGAGGTTGATTGTGTTGACTTTTTCACCGTCTCAGAGGGAAAAAGGTCTGCAGTTTTTCCTTTCTTCTGCCCAAAAGAGAGTGACTCTCCACTCTGAACTAAAGAATTCAGACTCCTTTGACCTGAAAGGTTGAATTTGGGATGGTAGTGTTTACTGTCACTCTCCCAGCTCTTCTTAAAGACTATTAGCTTCTTTTTTGATTCCAGGGGATATTTATTCTCACACTATGAGATAATCTGTTGGGAGTTGGTACCTGCAGTTTGTTGGCATGACCCACAACCTGTTGAGTTCTCAGCTGTCAGTGGTCACCTGGGTCAAAGGCTCGAGCTCAGTCACTGTTGCAATTGGAAAGGTGAATTTTCTTTATTCCATGAACCAGTTAACCTTGGGGCCATGGGGGCAGGTCACCCATTCCTTTTGGATTCCCAAGGTCACCTGCTGAATTACATAAAATCTTGCCAGATAACCAGTTTTCATTGCTGGAGCTGCGTTGGGATAATGCTGTTAACGTAAAGAAGTTAGAGTTCCATCTTCAGTTGGTGAGCCAGCATGAGGTAATAATTGGAGAAGCAGAGTGAGTGAATGAACCTTGTGAATTTTCACCATAAAGGAAAATGGGTAACTTAATGGTAATGGAAAAACTTTCACCAACACTCCACCAAAATCCCTGTCTTATTTGGGATCCCTGATGATGGTCATGGATTACAACTGGAGGAGAACAAGGCATGCCTTGCTCTGTGATCATGGGGTCATATTCTCAGTCTGCTTCTCCAGGTATTTGAAGGCAGTGGTGGTAGAAGGGAATTCTGTAGTTATTCATTCAGACTTTAGTATATGACAAATGTGGACAATATCTTGAACCTGGATTACTGGTGAGGAGCTTTTTTTTCTCTGAACTGCATTTTTTTTTGACTTTGCACCATTACATTTAATCCCAGTTGCATTACTCTTAATTTATAAAGTCATAATATTATTGTAAAGCAGTAATCCTCTTCCAGCATTGTCACAGTCTTCCAACTTCACAGGTTTTGCAAAACTAGTAAATTAGAGGGTTATCTAAGAAATCATTAAACACGTTGATGTGAGTGCTCATCCTGAGCTACACTGCTGGGAGGACTTCTAAATACTTCCCTTCAGTATTTACCTTTGTAGTTCTTTACCTAACACCTTGTATTAATGTTCCACCTTCAGTATCTTCAAAACACATTTTATTTCTTCAGCTTGATCAGTGTGGCTGGTACACATACATGTGTCTGGAATATAAAAATTTAATTGCTTTTTTTTTTAACAGCTGAATAAGTACATGGTGGAGAATGTACCTAGTAAGGGTAGTCAAACAAACACTTTTAAAATATTGGTTTTTAAATTTTAATATATACATTATTTATTTTCCAGTACTTCAGGACTTTGTATCAGTTCTTATTTTGAAAATGTAGTACACAGCTTTGTGAAACATTCAGTGTCCATGACAGCTCTCGAACTGAGAGGATTTTGCAGATATTTGTCTTTCTTGGATCTGTTTCACCCCTAACCATATTAGTGTTTTTCCTAATGTAAAAAAACAAAACAAAAGCCTGCTGCCTTGAAAAAGTTCTCCAAAGATTTGAATTCAGGTTTTTAATAATGCTAGAGCTAAAACAGAATATATAAGGGCTTACTTTCATTTCCTTAGTATAAGCTAGTAGCAATCAATGGAAGAAGAAGAAAAAATGGAGCTGTGTTGTGTTCTAATGGCATCCTTTGAAAGATTCTGCCGTTGGATTTTTATTTGACAACAGTATCCCGTCTCCCTCTACTGGTCAGCAATCACAGCACACATCATATGTTTTTACCCTGGAAAATTATTCATGAGATACTGTGGAAAGTATTCTAAAACTGTTGTTAGCTGTGGGAGTTGTTAACTTATATAATATGGCACAAGTCATACTGCTGAAGCAACATCTATTCGTAGAAGTAAATGTTTAGTCTCAATGTCTTTGAGGATTTAGTGTAAAAATTTGTAAGGAATCTTGCTTTAACCCTGAATAAGAGAGGAGCTGGTAAGGTGCCATTGCATTGGAAACAGAAAGGCCTTCAATAGCAGAAATAGTAGCTAATAAAGAGCAGGAGTGGGCTGACAGTCTCTTCAGTCCTTCTTATTTGTCAGTCAGAAGGCACAGGGGCCTTTCAATTCCAGCAGCTACCAAACATCTTGCTGCTTCTAGGGCTAGCACACCAGTCTGGTCTTGCATGTCAAGAATACACCTGTGCAGCTGGCACCTACACTTGGCTATTGTGAAAGCAGTGGTATATGTCATGCACTTCCGTTAGGCATCAGATCATATGGTAAGGGTGAACTGTGCTGCGCTTCAGCTGGAGAATGTGCCACTTGGCACAGACTTGAGCAACATCTATACTAAATAAATAAAATGTACTGAGCCAAGGTCTGTTTACCTGCCTGAGGCCAACTGGCACAGCTCAGTTTGCGTTAGTATAGCTTAGTTTATATTTCCCCCAAAACAGAGTATCTGCATCTAGTTTGCCTAATTGAAATGGTCCCTAGCCTGTACTGAACCCTGAGAAGTGGCAGATATTGTCTGGGAGAGTGCTAGATTTAGACTGACAGTGGGCTGTTCTTTCACCCTTTTAGTTTACTAATACAGATGTAGCCTGTAAGTATTTGCTTCTCATAAATATTTATAGAATCATATTGAACTCGCTTCAGTGCTGTGGCTTTTCCCTGCCTGTGACCCATGAATATTCCTTGTTCGTGACAAGCTTCAGCTTTTTGCTTTTCCTAGAGAAGATGCTATCTTTGCTTGATGCACATTAAAAACTTCTTTAAAGTCTGATCTGACCAGGAACGGAGTCAAGAGACAGCTAGATGTTATGAGCTATCCTGTGAAGTTTGGAAATTTGATTCTCTGGATGGTGGGGATACTGGGCAAGTTGCAACAGTGTGTGGCTCTCAGTGGATAAACTGTCTTTTTCTAATCTCTTGTGCATCTCCCAAGATGCAAACAGTAAGAGAACAAAGACTTCACAGCCCTTTTGAGGGGGTTAGGATGGTTGTCCCCTGAAGGGCTACTTGTGAATGAGCATTCATTTATTGTTCTTTTTCATTCTAATTATTCAATAAATGGATCTGGATTATTTTTATAATAGATTTAAGGAAAACAGTGAGCTGAATGCAGATTTACTGGGTACCAGCTTGTGTCTTCAGGAGAGTATTTGAGTACTCTACTAGTGTTAATGTATTTAATGTGGCAGTGATCTGGGGAAATAAGATGACAGCCAGATCTGCCTTTACTTTGTTTGTTGGTTTTAACTTGTATCAGGCACATACAGTGACACAGCAATCTGATCTTTTCTTTTCATTTGAAGCAGCTAATAATGCTTTGAGGGAAAATAGGAATTTTAGTAATTCCTGTATTAAAATGTCAACAAAATATAGCACTTTGTTCATGTTGTATCAGTTGGCTTACTTTTGTCTAACTAACATCATCTACTAATGTGATTTCACTTTTTTCCTTGTTACTGCATATGTTTGACGTTGTGATGTTTTCTTTAGAGACCAGTGCATTTCCCATCCCCCCCATCCTGAACTCTTTGAATTTTTAAAGCAAATGGCTCTTACCTAGCTTATAGCAGTCTCTGAAGCTTAACTCTGTAAGCTTACTTAAGGCCAGATTTTTGTCTGACCTTCATACAAATTTATTAATTTGTTTTGACTTTGCCCAGCCTACATAAAGATGAGATGGATTAGTTTACTTTGTAGTGCAGAGCAATTAACCCTCCAAGAGGAATGTAAGAGGTAAGTATAAGACGGGGACTTCCCTGCTCTGTGTCAAGCAGCAATCTGCAGTCCCAGGAATGGTATGTTAGCAAATGTAGTGGCTGTGTCTTGTGCAGTTAGTATAAGCTTTTGTGGGGTGAAAGGCTCTATCTAACCTTTGGCTAAGTGATATTCTTACCTGTTAAAAGTAAATTCATGTTTTAATATTAAAACTTATGTAGCTTTTGCTCACCATGGCCTTGAACCTGTTTTTTAAAGTATTTGTCCAGCACTTTTCCATAAACATGATTTTTATTAGTTTATGTGGAAACCGTCATCAAAATAAGCTTTCAAAATCCTAAAGGCTATTTCCTTTTATATCCTGAAGAAATCTTGGACAATTGTGTGACCTGAAGGTTAGATTATTTAACCTTTCTGTTTAATGAAATTATCTAAGTTGGTAATAGACCAGATGTTATCACTAATGTAGGCTTTTGTCAGTAATGTCACGTGCTATTAAGAGCTCAATACTTATTTTTCTACCACAAACTAGAAATATATTTGGAAGAGTCTTCTGGAAACTTTGTTAGTGGTTTAACAAGCTGGAAGTAAATATAACTAACTTCTGCAGAGCATGCAACGGATTCCACATTAGAAGAGTGGAAGAGGACTTTGTATTTCTCTTCCTTGTGCTGACTCTATTCAGTAAATGGATTTATTGTTCTTGTTCCCTCCAGGTCATTCTTGACTGGGGTGTTGCCTCTCTCCAAGGTAATCAGATAGACCAGGCTTCCAGGAAGAATGCTGTAGAATCTTTTGCTTCCAGAAAACACACAGCAGACTGTGGGTCTGCTGTCACAACAGAGTTCTCACAGTTTTACAAGAGGGTTGACTGTCTCTTCCTTAATTGGCTTTGAGGTTTTTCCTTGTCGAACTTGCTAAATTTTAAACTAATATACTGTCTGCATTTCTGAGGAGTGTGAACACCCCTCCTTGCTTACCAGTCCCACAGAACTGTAAGAGAATAATGTAATTTAGCTTCTAACTGGCATGTGGGCTGAGGCAGTTGAGCAGGCCACATAAAAGCTCCCTTCACTGAGATCAGGCTGGAATCAGTAGCATAATATGAGAAGACTTGTGTTTTTTCAGAGCTGCTCCTGTTGCTTGTACACAACAAGCGTAGGAGCTTAATTCCTGCAGCTCTCAAAACCAATAGGAAGCATTCATTCCTGGATCTTGGAAGAAGATACTATGAATTCATCGTACCAATTAAGCAGAAATTTCTTGTTCTACACAGGGTGTAGGTAAGGTGTTTGTGCTCGGCTGAGTGAAAGTCATGCATCATTCTTCTTGCCTTCCCCACCCCACTACCACTTTTTCTGGCAAGATCTTAATCTGTGAAAGAATTTCTGTACCTTCCCAATGCAGCTGGTCCCAATGGCTCTGCCAATGAGGCTTACCTAATGTCTTACTCTTAACCCATTGTGGCATGAAATCTGGCAGCAGAAATTCTGGCTTGAAGTGATTTTTATTTTTTTTAATTTTTTTTTTAAACTCCTCCCCCCAAAACAGAGCTGTGCTTTTCTTTTTTTTTTTCTTTTTCTTTTTACTAGAATGCTTAGGCTTCCCTCAAACAGCAGGTGGAAGTAAGTATCAGCAGAGTACCTTATTGAGATGGAGTAACAGTTGGCTATAATCATGGACCAGCGGCTGTCATGGATGAGCAGGCCAGAAGAGGTCTTGATTAAATCAGCACGTGTGTGGTGGTAGAGGGAGAAGGAGAGCCCTTAATTGCAGGCTGCAGTAGGGCATATTGACACAGGGTATCAGTTGAGGTCTTGGTTTGGTGTCTTCAGTTGGATTGCAACCTTTTCGTGTGGATGTGGTATGAGGAAGACTTCTGCATGTGGACATAGTACCTGCTTTCTGGGGAGAAATCTAAAACATGTGCCTGCATACTTTAACTTGAGGATAAGACCCTACCTATTATTTCTGGGGTTTGGCTTGGGTTTGAAGGGTGTTACTCCATCAGCTCTTAAATTTTATTAAGCAATCTATGGCCACTAGTAGTACATCATCTACCAGGAGTGTTCCCTTTCCATGTCCTGTGAATGGAGAAGAGAACTGAATTTTTATCTGGTTTCATGTAAGCTTTCCAAAATTCAACATGAGCTAGAAGAGCTGCTTGCCGATGCTTTTGGTTGGGTTTTTTCAGATGTTAAAGCAAATGTAGCCACTCAGTTAATAACAGGTTTGTCCAATTTTTCTCTGCTTTACTTGCGGGTGTACTAAGGTAAAGGAGGAAGTTCTTTTCTTCAAGACCTGCTTGGCCCTTGCCCTAGGCAAAAGTCTTTTTTGTTAAGTCCTTAAGTAGCCTTTTTTTTTTTTTTTTTCTTTTAAAGACATCGTCCTTCAAGGAGGAAATACTTCTACCAAATTCATAGACCAAAGAAGAAAATAACTGGAAAATAAATTTGAATGCAACAGTCATCACGCTGAGATGGTTGGTTGTAGTCTTGCATACAGTTTAGTCCCTCCAGACAGACCAATTTATAAAAACTGAACTATATATATGCACTACAAAAGAGGTTTTAACTTTTCAAAATAGCTCCTGTAGTTTTCTGTGACTTAAAAAGATGTCTGGATGGGACATTACAGCTTTACTTGAAGACCAAAAAAAAAAAAAAACGGAATCACAAGTTAATGTTTAATATCCTTCCCAGTGTTTTGTTGGCCACTTCTTGGGAAACATAAAGAGAGCAATTCCTGTGAGAACTTTAACTGTTTCCTGATAGTAGGTGTCATCCCTAGATTGCAAGTTAGGAGAAGTGTTTTTCAATTTCCTCTTGACTGCTTGGAAAGCTGATGTGGAGATTCTGTGGAAAACTGGTCCACCTCCCTGAAATTTCTTTGCTTCACATCTTCTGTTTGGGAAGAATTACTTCTCCTCAATTGAAGGTGTTTAAATGTCATTGCCATCTGGGTGTGAACTGCTTCAAAGCAAAAGTGCATGACGTATTTGGAGAATATATAGCTTGTACAGCTTTTGTTTTATCAAGGTGATGATCGTGGGATTTGGGTGTGAATGCTAGAGTCCTTGATTCCAATTTAGTTTGCAAAAGTTTTCAGGCCATAGAAATAAATCCTTTGAAGATTATGCTGACAGTGTGGAAGAAGAGGGTTGCCCAAAGAGCTTTCTGTGGCAAAGTTGTATTTTCAACTTAGTATTGTGTTTTTTCTATGTTCCCAAGTACTGTATCACAAGCCACTGTTCAGGTGAAAATTGGGTGGTTAGACTTCTCCAGTGGACCATATTGCATTACCTGGGATCCAAAGACTTTCAGCAGAAGCTGAGAGTGAATAAGGGCAGGGGCGGTGGAGGAGACAGTGTGAGCACCTCCCGTCATTGTTGAAGAGTATTTTTCAGATAAGAAAGGGTTAAAACTTGCTGGACTTGAGAGTGGGCTTGCACGCTATTTGACATGGTGTTGGTATGACTCAAGTAGTTAGTTACCTTGGTTTGCCTCTTCACTGGCTGCGTTGTCAAACAAGTACACAAAACCAGTGATGAATTCCTTGTTCAAGATCTGCCTTACAGCCTATGATACAGAAGAAGCACTACCTGAGATTCTAGTGATGTGAGGGAGTAGCAGGGGAGACATGTTATAAACCTGTCTTATTGCAGCTAGATCATCAGGCTTGCCTCTCCCTGGTAGCAGTAGTTGGGACTCTTCATTTTTTCCCTGGGAGATATGCCAAGATTTGGGCAGCCAGAGAACTTGCCATGCTACTTAAAGAAATATAGTCCTGTTTATGTTGGGCTAGAAACTGTTGCCCCATTCCTTGCTTTTTCGCATCAAAAGCATTTGAGAGTCAATGTTGTGGTTTAAGCCCAGCTGGCAACAAAACACCAGGAGGCTGCTTGCTCACTACTTCCCCCCACCCCATGGGATGGGGAGGAGAATTATAATGAAAGGCTTGCTTGTGGGTCAACACGAGGACAGGGAAGGATCACTCACCAATTATGTTCACGGGCAAAAAACAGACTCAACTTGGGGAAAATTAATTTAACTTATTACCAATCAAATCAGAGTAGGATAATGAAAAATTAAGCCAAATCTTAAAACACCTTCCCTCCACCCCTCCCTTATTCCTGGGCACAACTGTGGCCCTGATTTTCTCAACCTCTCCCCACCAGCGGTGCAGGGGGATGGGGAATGGGGGTTGCAGTCAGTTCATCACATGTTGTCTCTGCTGCTCCTTCCTCCTCAAGGGGAGGACTCCTCACTCTTCTCCTGCTCCAGCGTGGGGGTCCCTCCCATGGGAGACAGTTCTCCATGAACTTCTCCAACATGAGTCCTTCCTGTGGGCTGCAGTACTTCACAAACTGCTCCAGCATGGATCCTTTCCATGGGCTGCAGTCCTTCAGGCACAGGCTGCTCGAGCACAGGGTTTCCCATGGAGTCATGGCCATCTTTGGGGGCATCCTGCTCTGGTGTGGGCTCCTCCATGGGCTTCAGGTGGGCATCTGCTCCCCTGCTCACCTCCATGGGCTGCAGGGGCATCCCCTCCTCTGGTGCACCTCCTCCCCCTCCTTCTTCACTGACCTGGGTGTCTACATAGGTGTTTCTCTCACATCCCGCTCCCCTCTCTGCTGCAGGTTCCACTGCATGTTTTTCCCCCCCCTTCTTAAATATGTTATCACAGAGGCACTACCACCGTCTCTGGTGGGGTTGGCCTTGGCCAGCAGTGGGTCTGACTTAGAGCCAGGGAAGCTTCTAGCAGCTTCTCACAGGAGCCATCCCTGTAGCACCCCCCCCGCCCCCCCCCAAACCCTGCTGCACAAACGCAGTGCATGTCAGTCAGCTCGTAAACACATTTAGACCAAGGGAATAAAGTGTAGGTTGCCCAGTTTTTATGCAGTACAAAGGTCACAGCGGAGGCCTGATGGTTTTCCTGTTACAACAAAGACCGGTTGTACTACTCTTGGTGGTCTTACTTGGTAAGAACTATTGAAATGCAAGTGTTTAGCCTCTAAGAGAGAAGTTTTGGGGTAACTTTCTTGCACCTTCTTACTGTAACAGTGAGAACAAAGACTATTCTAGAGTGACTTTGTCATATTTGCTCGTGTTGTGAAGACATACATGCTGTTATCCCTTGAAAATGGAAAACTTCTTCCCCTTTACAAGGGATCCCTCAAGAAGGCACTCCATGGCTTGCTGTTTAATACTTAGAGCGTGTGAGTATATGGGTATATCAGTTTAACTTTCTATGGTACTTCTTCAGCTGTTCTTACCCAATTTGCTAAGACTGAATGCCTTCCTTTTGCAAATGTCTTTCAACTATGTATGAAACTTTGTATTTTATTGTGCTAGGAAGGGTTATTGTTCATCAGGGATCACCTGAAATACTTGGTTTTGATACCATGGTCCACATGTGAATTTGAGGCATGTGTTCTCTCTAAGTTTTGTAGCCCTTAAAAATCATCATGAGATAAGACTGGGAATTTGTCAACTTATCCAGTGAAAATGACAATGAGTGTTCTAGTTCACCTTTGAGCATCCATCCATCAGGAATCAGAAATGATAAAAGTGTCAAGGATCAGCTGGGTCCAATACTGCTTTTATGGGAGCTCTGTGCCAAAAAAAAAAAGATGGAACTTCTTCCTTTCTCTTCTGATCTGATAGAATAGACATTTCTTGGAGTTACATCAGGGGATTTTCAGGCAAGTAAAGCTAACGCCCTGGTGTTGGTTTATACAGTGAAAGATGAAGCAAGAAAAGTACACATTTATGATCTTGCCCTTGGATGGCAGTCATACCACAGAAGTTCTGGCAAATCTTTTAACACCGTCCATGCTACTAGTCTTTTGCGTCATCATCTTGCTTGGTACTGGCATACCTGAAGGTGTTCCATAACTATGTTTCTTGCTTCTATTACCTTCCGGATTTCCAGGTCAACTTTCGTATTGAGACAATGGTGCTGAGTTGTGCGTCTTTCAGCACGGTAGCATTCTCTACTCTACTCAGCACCGACCTTTTAGCACCAGGAACTGTGACAGCTCTTCTCTCTCAAGGTCTTGCCAAAGACAAGAACCTTTTTGCAAGGCAAAGGAAACAAGTGATTTCAGCTGCTGTGACAACAGCAGCAGTCACCTTACTTACCTTATGGGACAGTCCTGGAATACAGGTTTAAAACCCACTGGTCACTTATGCATGTAGGTACAGTTTTCATAACATAGTGTTAGGTAAAGCAAGATAACTTTTTGGAAACAGGCTCATACTCAGTTTTCCTTTCAGATGCTTCCCTCATTGACAGATGTTTACTTGAGAGAGCATTTCCGCAAGGGCTTGTAAGATTACTGGTCTGACATATCATAATGAGGAATGTCCCTTTCAGTATTTCCCATCAGTGAGGAAAAACGTTTTCTGTAGTCTGGTGAAATCTTCTGTCTGCTACCACAGTTTCCAGTGTTACTGCCTGGTAATCAAACTATTTTGGAGCTCACTAACTGTAAGGGACAAGGTTTTTCCAAATATTCTACTACCTGAAAAAAAGGGACTTCCTATGTTATGGGTCTAACTCGGTCTTTCTTGATAATGACTGTTACACTGGACAAGACTACATCCTCTTAAGACTTATTGTGGAAATATTTGAATGGTACACAGAAGCAATGACTTCCAGAAGTCCTGTCTAACCCAAATTAGTCTGTTCTTTTATTCAGCATATTCACAGTCAGTGTAATGAGTTCCTGTAGTAAGAAAACCTTGTTCTTGTTTTGCTCACTGTAGTGTAATAGCACCTATTGTTGAGGTGATCTGTGATACACGTAGGATTTCAGTCACTGTGTTCCTTTGCTATAACATGACCCTTCTACTTAACGGGCAGAATGTTGCAGAAGACAAGTAGTCACATAAAGTGGGATTCCTCGTCAAACGGTAAATGTCTAGACATCTTACAGTCAGTAAGGGGGGAAATGGCATCTGTGGGATACAACTTGATGTCTGTCTAAGGCTGGTGAGTCATGCCGCAGAAATGACTGTTTCCCCTGGTTGTCTATGAAGAGATGCGGTGCATATTCAAGGTCAGCATATATGTCAGAACAACCTCTAAATTTGGGCAGATAAATCCCATTTTTAATGGTTCAGTGTGTTTGTTAGGACCACTACATGGTTAATAAGAACAGAAGTGCTGTGTTTAAAGAATGTTTGTACATGGTGTTGGACAGCAACAATCTATGGGATCTGGCTGATGAACAATGGTTTATGAAGGTCAGGCCAGTCCAACACTCAAGATAAGAGAAAGAGCAACACTGGTGGGGTCGAGAATTAACAACGCTGTTGGAGGTCCAAAGATGGGACGTGGTTTAGATCTTCAAAGGCTATAAACTATATATAATCTGAAAGGAAGGTCCTTGTGGGTATTTTCTGCAAGAACATAGCTGAAATGTCTAAATGTGCTGGATGGAAGCCCAGTTCCACACCCAAGTGCTTTGGCTGGCTACCAAACAGTACTTTGGGCAACTGAAATTGGTAAACCACAGAAACTAAAGGGGAGTGTGAGTGGATGAGTGTTTGTGCTCGCAAGCAGTTTTAGCAAATAAGAATGAAGTTGGTTTTTTGCTTTGTAATTATTTAAATAAGAGACAAGTATTAACATTAAGAACTGATGGCATTGTTGCTTTATTTAAAAGGTAACTGTATAACACTTTCTGCTATAAAACTGAAGAAAACAGGAATGTCACTTAAGCTGTGGTCTAGGACAGCCCAGAGGGACGAGTTTAAGTCTTTCTTTACTAAATTTTGGTGATTTATTACATCAAATGTTTAATATCCTAATACCTAAGCTGAACTCACTGTCTTTTATGAAGGATTTAAGTCTGAGCTATCTCAGTAGCTGTATCTGTTCAGCAGCCCTCAGTTTTTCCCAAATCTGTCTTTTAAAGCTAGATAAGACAGTGTCTAACTGAACATTCTTGAGATTCTTGGAGACAAATAACTTGCAAATAAATCAAACAGAATCAGGGCAAGAACTGATCCTTTGAGGAAACATTCTTTTCCTTCTGGGTTGTCTACAGGCTCAGCTACTTGCCTAGTATATCTTTGGAATTGCCTCCCTTGAGGTATCATTGCTGAATCTAAAACCACACCTTGATTTTACCATCTTGCCCATCTGAACATTGTACTAAGTGGTGGTCTTTGCTGCTACTGTGTCTGAGAAAAAAGTAGTAGCAAGAATTTGGAGGTTGCCTGAAGTCCTATAGTTAGTTGACTCTCCACATCTTTTCTGCTGTGGGCATGCTTCTTTTCCAGGTTATCAATTACACAGTTTGTAAACTTGTTTGAGGAGTTCTGTTGCATGATTCCTATCTGACAGAAAGCTATTTTCCCCCTGGCTCTAGTAGATTAGCTGTTATCTTCTTGCTCTGATACAGCTTGAACATCTTACTCTTGCAGAAGACTTGGGCCATAAGCTGACTGACCGTTAACTTGTGTGACAGCTATTATTATCGAAATACATCAAAGCTGCAGGCTTTCAGCTTTAGGCAGTTTGAGTGTACTTTCCTCTGTTTTGCTGAAGAATGGTTAGAACTTATTTTACCCCAAGGTGGAGTTAGTCCGTGTGAGCTCACTTCTGTCTCGTATCTGCTCCCCAAATAGCTCACTGCTGTTAGCTTTTGCTGCATTAACTGTAAGTGTGATGCTGTTATGTGGGAACACTTCATGTGTCTGCCTGGAGGGTTTCTTTATGGTTTCAGTCTTCCTTATGAGTTCATATGTTCCTGTGGTGGATTTGGTAATGTTTGTTTTGCCTGACTCCTGCTTGTGTTATGAGGTGGCTAAATACCTCTGGGACCTTTCTGTTTAACCATTTTTGAGATAAATACTACGTGGTGTGTATCTTATGGTCTTATTTGTCTGATTTATGGTCCTGGGTATTTTTTTCCCCATATGGCTTCTTCAGTATTAATGCAGTTTAGGGGTGGCTGTTAAGCAGATCATTATTCCTCTTCATTGACGATATGGAAGAAGCATGTGTAAAGTCAGGAGGCAGCTTTGAGAATTGTCATCTGCTGAGGTCAGGGGGGTAGATTTCCTTCTCATGATCAGAGAGAAAGCAGTCAGGCTGCACAGAGGTAGCAAGAAATACGGATTGCTTTCAGAAGTCTAATCTTAGATTGGAGTTCATGTACAGCAGGATAACACCATGTATTTGAAACATTCACTGCAAATTACTGAAGTGTAGACAGAGGTGATGTGTTCTAGTGTGGAGTAGAAGTCTTATTAACTTCTAGAAATTTAAACTGCTACATTATAACACCAGGTAGAGTCTAAATGGAGGTTCTGTCAAATATACGATACTGGTTATCATATGGATGGCTTTGCAAACTTTTCCAAGGAGGTTGTAGCTAACAATGGCAGACTTACTCTTTTTTTTTTTTTTTTTTTTTTCTACCTACATTTTTGTTTGCCCCTACCTTTTTGGACACTGATTCCATTGACTGTGAAGCCCTTTTATTCCTGCACCTGTTGTGGAGAGGAGCCCCTTAGCACATCATTTGAAGTAGACACTTAAGATACCACTGTGTAATCGTGGTCTGTTCAGATTGCAATCATTGCAATTGCAAATTGCAATTGCTATTTCTGTGTTATTTGGACAGAGGACCAGTTTCATGGATGTAGAGATACAGATTGGCTAAGTCCTAGTTTTGTGCCAGGTCAAGACCTGGACAAGAACCATCACTTCTGTATTGTGTTTTCCATGTGAAGACTATTTAGTGGTACGGGCAGGACAGGAATGATAACATGCTCAAGCATATCACCAGATCAGGATTTTGAGGTGCACTAGAGCCTGACTGCTTCATGCTTCAGAGAACTAGTGTTCACAGGGAAGTTTTTCTTTTCTTTTGAGAATGAGACTATAACCTTACAACCTCTAATTCAGAAACTGGGGAGGGTTAATTCATTAAAAAAGGAAAGCATTTGGTTACATTTCTTTAGCAGCAAAACAGGCTATCTAGTCCTTTTCAGTCATAGCTTAGTCATATTTAAAATAATCAAACAACCCGTTTTAATTTGTATAATTCATCAGTCTAAAAGCTGGAGAGGAAACGAGACTTATTGTTTCAGTCTTTTTTTATACAACTCTTGCTATAGTGAACATTAACTAAATACAACACAATCTTCAAGTGTTAAGCTATATCTGTAAACTGGACACTTGCGATAATTCATTACAGATTTATTAAACGTCATGATTATGGGGTATAACTTTTATGGATAATATCAAACAAGAATAAATTTGAGGTTGTTTTTGCTAAGCTTTTTTCTAAGCTTTTTAACCATTTTAGAAGTAAAAGGCTTGAAGTTTTTGTTTGGTGTATGTAGTCTTTGTTCTAGTTTGAATGCCACCTACCTGTTTGTACTGCATTTTTTTCCTAGTAACTGGGGAAACCCTTCTGTTGGTGTCTGGTGTGCTAAATTAAGAGCAAAGATTTGTTTAGTTGTTCATTCTTCTTGCAGGTAAAGAAAGCCTTTTTTGCCTTGGTGGCAAATGGTGTGAGAGCAGCTCCACTGTGGGAAAGTAAAAAACAGAGTTTTGTAGGTGAGTAGTTCTAACATTAATCGGGATGACTTGAATTTCCAGGGTGCTTTACTATTGCAGAAGGTAGTCTGAGGCTAGCCATTGTCTAACATCCTAGAGTTATACTGACAAAGAGGGTTTCTTTTTCCTCCTTGTGACAAGTGAAATGTTCCCAGCTTTCATAGTGTTGCTGTGCTTTGAGAATCATGATTATTCTTTTAGGTCCTGACCTTTTGAAATTTGGTCTCAAATATGTGCATTTCACTGTATTTAAAAATAAAGGTAATGGTCACAAAAAAGGAAATTTGAAAATAGGAACTATAATAAGGAAGAATTTAATGTTACAGTAATATACATGCAATACGAGCATGTCTTTCTCTGCACGTTATCAGTAAGGTGCACTGAAAAATCTTTAAATACCGGAACTAATGTTGAATGCTACAGATATGTCCCATATTGGGAGAAAAACATCTATGTATTGCTTTTTTAAAAGTCATGTAATTAATTGCCACAACAATAACCTTCCAAAGTTAGATCTGTGTTGCAGTTAGAAAACAGGGTCTTAGTCACAGTTACAAATATTATTACTTGACCTGGAATGTAAATGGAGGATTCTTGGGAATGAATGGTAGCATCTTTACAAAGCATTTGTTAAAATACTTTAAATCCAAGGGGGGTGGAGCAGTAGTTTCATGCAATGTCATAGGAATGGTGTGTCTTTAATTTTCTGTCTGTAACTAAGCTCTAGTGATATAAAGCTGACCTCCAGATTAATTTTTCCCTTCCCCATTTCTTAGTTTCTTCAGTTTAGATGTAAGAGTAGTAAACAGTGGAGCAATTACATCTTCCCAAATTTAGAATTTGAAAGCTCAGAAAAGATTAGTGTTTCCAGGTAACTAAACTAATCATCAATACTATATTACATAGTTTGGTGTTGGTGGTTAAAATGTATATACTATGGATGTACTATCTCTTTTTTTAAAAAAAAGTCACATTTCAATACAGACATTGAGGATTACTGTGGAAATGATTATATGAAGTTCTTTAATAAGTAATATTCAATAAAATGGATTATACAGTTCCTTCATTTGAGTCTGAGAGTCTGCCTGACTTGGCAAGTACATAATGAGAATGTGTCTTATTTGAGAAGAAAATGGAAGGCAAGGATAAGTCTCCTATGCTTAAAGATGTTCTAAACCCCTGCTTTTCTTTCCATGCTTTTGGGGGTGGATGCAGTCTGGATTCAAGGTTTTCTTTGAGTCAGATTGAAAGAAGAGGAGAAGCACATAGGTTATAATTTTGAATATTGTTTCAGAAGTGTGTTTTTTATTCTGAAGTATTGTATCAATATGAAAGTGAATATACATAGTTTTGGAATTCCACTGTTGATTAGTCCAACACAAATAGTATGTTACATGGATTTAACGTTTATTAAATTACATACTGTGAATATAAATAGAGAAAGTAACTGGAAGTTCTATATGTTAAGTATATATCTGAAGAACCTTTTTTTACATATATATATATCACTTTTTACAGGAATGTTAACAATTACAGATTTCATTAACATACTGCATAGATACTATAAGTCTCCAATGGTAAGTATGATGTTAAGCTATACTTTTATCATTTGCCATACAATACAGAGACTGAAATATCAGACTGAAAGATTGATGTTGATTGTTACTATTATTTAAGTCCTTGGAAGCTTAGATATATCATGGGTATACTCACTGCGGGGTTTTTTTTGAAAGAAAAGATGGCATTGTGAGCAAGGTAATAGAATGGTATCTGGATACCTAGGTTCAGTTCCCAGCTTTAGCTATGAAGGTCCTATGAGCTTGGGCAGGTAACGCAATCTGTCTGCTTCAGTTATACATGTATAAACATGAGGAATTTCCTTAATGAGTACTACTATTTATTATGTTTTGTGTGGTGCTTACCATAATGATAGCCTTCATTTTGGATACGAGGCCCCGCTTAGTTTTGCAACTAATGAATAATGCATTTGGGATGAAGGACCTGGCTTAACACACTTACTAAAAACTAGATGCGATACAAAAAGTATGAAGGAAAATACTTGATTATTCATCACTGTATTTGTCTGTGTTCAGGTTGTTTCAAAGCACATATTTCAATAGCAATCAGAGCTCTATATAAATGGCAAACATCAACCAAAGAGCATTTGGGGAGGATGTCTAAGTTATGTGAAAAAGTTCATTGTATTTAAAAATCAAGTATGTAGCTATGTGTGGTTCACGTGTTTTATATAATCACCTTTGTCTCATAACTATGATAGAGCTATTCCAAAAGGAACGTGCAGTTAAGTGGAATGCTAGCTTACAGAGGCTTGAATGCATTAAAAGGTTACTCTGTTCTTGGAGTGATGGTGTAGAATAAACAAGTTAAACTAGTTAAATATATGCAAATATTTTAGTTACATGGCTGAGTTGCACAATCAGTTGGAGATCTGTTGACTTCAATTAACTGTAATTTAAAATTCCCATTGGCAGTCAGTTGATTAAATTCTCTAGCTTTCATGTTCATACAAACATTTACATCCCTTTCTTGTTCCTGTCAAATCACAATTCCCCCTCGACCAATTAAAACATACGTACTACGTTTTACTAGCTAAAAAATCAAGAACAGTGGGATGAAGCAGACATCTAATCTATTAGGCTTCTCAAAGCTCATGTTAATTTTTTAAATTATAGCGAAATTCTTTTCAGATGCCAATAGTGTGGTACACTGTCCTTTCTTCTTGTTAAAGAATTTTTCCCCTGGGGATTTACAAGAGGTGGTGGGAGAAGCAAATGAGAAGTAATTGCACACTGGTAACTTCCTTAAAATGGTTTCCATATTGTAATGACCCTCAACCTCAATACTACCAATTTTTCCATGTAACTTTACCTAAAGTCTGACTATTGTCACTCCTGTTTACATTGTCTAACATCCTATTCCATAGGTTGTGCTTAAAATAGCAGCACTAAGGAGAAATAGCTGAGAAGTGACATTTGACTTGAGTGATTGATGTGTTCTTCTATTTAAAAAAAAAAAAATAAAAAATTTGAAATAATGTTTCATCAGGGAATGCCCTAGTCTTAATAGGTAAAATTATGCTGAAAATATAGTTCTTAAGTCATTCTTTGTAAACCCATCAGAACACATACAGCGTGAAGCATGTCGCTGTTCATGTACTAGATAATATCTTTAAATGATTGAGAGGAACATCCAGGTAGTTTTTCCCTATAGTGTGGTCCAAGAACTAGGTTTAGCCTCATCTCATCAGCCTCTAAAGTGGTCTCCTATTCTGATCACTTCAGTAGATCTTCTGAACTGCACTCCACTGTCTTAACTGCCTTTTTTGTCAAGTGTCCTAAAAGATTATTTAACTTATATAGGTATCTCTTACGTCAGCCAAAAATGGTATATTTGAGTAGTCCAATTATAGTATATCAATTTAACATTCCTTTACACTCTTCAAAGGATGCTAATTCCAGAGAGTAATCTAAGTGTAGTCTCCTTCAGCTCAAAAATAAATGTCGTAGGCTTTGTGGAGACTTCGACCCTTCACCTATAAAGTCTTCAGCTTCTGCAGTGTTTGCAGAGGTACCTGACAGAAGACAGAAGTAAGGTATGACAGGCACCTTTGGCCTAGGCTATAGCAAGTGCAATTACTATTTCAAGTGGCTGGCTTGCAGCTTGATACCTTTAGAGAAAGGTAGCTTTCACAGCTGAAATCTTTTTAGAAAACCATCAGCAAGATGGAAGGAGCTGCTCTAGGGAGGTTATACAGTCTTTTGACAAAGAACTTAGTGAAATAGCTGCTAAACAGCTGGAAGTTGGTGACGTGACCATGTCTTTTTTGGTTTTATTTTGTTTTAAACTTTGAAGACTGGACTCTTGAGGGTGGCTTGATGTTACTGTGGATCTGATCCAATGATAAGCTGCCATCAAAAGGTGCAGACTTGCCGCATCCTTTGTCCAGTATCTTTGCCAGTTCTTTTTGTGAGCCAGTTAAGGAAGCTAAACCAGCAGAAAGCTAACATTTTTGTAACTTTTCTTTGCCTGTTTGGTTCCTGGGACCAGCTGAACACAGGTCAGATGAGCAACATTGCTGGCACAGGAGAAATGCTGAGAGCATGCATGGCTTAGATGCAGTGTCTGAAAATA
This sequence comes from Buteo buteo, assembly GCF_964188355.1. Classification (NCBI taxonomy): domain Eukaryota; kingdom Metazoa; phylum Chordata; class Aves; order Accipitriformes; family Accipitridae; genus Buteo; species Buteo buteo. The sequence goes on along the minus strand of NC_134172.1, from coordinate 7,761,845 downwards.
TTTGAAGAATGTAACATCAGTAAAAGATTAAACTTGGGGGGGGGGGGAGGCGCAGCGGAATACAATGTCAGTTCTTCTGATTGAACTCAGCCACTAAACCAAGTGTTCTTGCTTGTTTATAATCAAGTAACAGTAAAATTCATCTCTGTTAGCATTAAGGAGTCAAGTGATCAGGGTAAGTTTTTTACTGGTTTGGATGTGTGAGGAATCATCACAGGGTTTATGCTGCCATGATTGTTTTAAGGTGAGATAAATTACTGAGGAGATGTCTTTGAGTCTAAAAGAGATCTAGACTACAAACCTAGGCGGGTAAAAGATCTTTCCTGTCCCCTGAAATGATAGGTCCGGTATGGTACTCTGCATTGAGCAGGATTGCACCATTTCTTCTTGTTATTGCCAAGAAATGTTATTCTGGACTGTTCTTACTTTGTTAGATTGCCTGCAATGAAATGTAAAGAAATTATTCAGATATTTATAATATCATGAATGATGTTGGGTTTAAAATTAATACTTCACTCTAAACTTTCCATCTACCCATTGTAGGTTCAGATTTATGAATTGGAGGAGCACAAGATAGAAACCTGGAGGGGTAAGAATATTTACTACTTGGTTGATAATTTAATATGTTCTAATGCTTTTCACTATAGTGGATTTTTAATTAATCATAGATTTAGCTTGTCTCTCTCCACATACTTTTTAATGAAAGCAAAAATATTAAAAGGTTGTCCATTGGCTCCTGCTGCTTGTTTTTCTATCTGAAACAGTATGTGGACTGGGCTATATACTACTTTGCCACTCGCTTGTGATTAGTACCATCTTGCTCTTTAAGAAAAAAAAAAGAAACTGGAATAAGGCAGCATGTATGGCTGTAGAGTTGATAAATATATGTGGAATGGAAATGTATCTGAGCTAGGATGCAGAATGAAGAGATGACCCTATTTATTGCGTGAACTGATGGATGAGCAGCAAGCAATGCCTGAGTGAATTGCATGATGCAATTAGAAATTTATACAGCGTGCTGAGTGTAAACGGAAGTGCTGAATGTAGGGAGGAAGCTTTATGTTAAAAAATAGACTATATGCCTTGAAATAATACGTAGAAGTACTCCATGCAGCAGACCCCTCACAGAAAAGGAACTGGTAAAGAATTATTTGACGCTGTTGCAGTGACCCCTGGTGGTAATCAGTTTAGTCCTGCTTTTAAAACTTTAGGGTTTTTAATGTCACTATAGAGGAATGTGCATAAGTGGTAGAATAACTAAGGTAACTGTACATATTGCTGTCTTTCTTCCACTTAATTTTGTACGAATGGATTCATAAAATGCTTTCATAAAAAAGCTAATGTTTTCATATAAAGTGGTAATGGTCTATTAATTTTCTATACACAGAGCTTTATTTACAAGAGACATTTAAACCTTTAGTGAACATCTCCCCAGATGCAAGGTAGGATTCTACTTTTCAGTCTGCTTAACTTGAAATAAACTAACTCCATCTCAACACTGAATTTAAGACTTTATATAATAAGAAACAATTTATATTTTAAACTAGAGTACAATAATGAAGGACAGTCTTTTTATATAATCAAGAAGGTGTGGGAGTTGTTTTTATTGTGAGTGAGGACTTCTTTAAATTATTCAAAGAAGAGAATTTTTAGTTAAACTTTTGTCTTTTAGTAGTGTAACTGTTCTGGTAAATGAACTAGACATGGATCAAAATTAATTGCCCAAAAACATGCCAAAAAGGCAACATGATGACCGTTCAAACCAGCCTGCAAGTCATGTTCGTTTCACGAAAATCAAAAACTGTACAGAGCCTTTCAGCTGTCTTGTTCTCAGCAATCAGTAATTGAAAACTTACAGTACTTTTCAACACAAGTGACTTCCCTTAACTAAAAGAAAGACATTATCTGTGCGTTTTGTTCTGCTCTACTACTACTAGGTTGTGTTCCTTAAAATATAAATAACTGTCCTTTTCTTCTTGATGGAATTTGAAAGAAATAGTTTTTAAACTGCCATTATACATTATTTACCAAAGGTAACTTGAGAGAGAGCTTTAGCTGATCACTTAACAACTCAAGTACTACTTAATCACTGAACTGAAGAGCGGAGTTCTGATTCTTGCTTTCAGTTTGTGGAATAAGATTGCTTATGCCCTATTAAAGGAAACTGGTGAAGGGAGCTCTAGTGATTACCTCAAAGTAATGTTATACTGTATCCTCAGTTGAATCGCCATTAAGTCATGAATAAGTCCTTCAATTAAGTCATAAGGAATGTATTTTGAATGGTAGCTGGCTGCAAAGAATATTATTAAGACAACAAAGTAGTACAATTGCTTTCAGTCAAAGGTGCAACAAGAGAAGTATTGCAATAAAGAAGGTGCAGTAGGACATGTATGAAAGGATACAGCAAGTCAACTTAAGACCTGATCCAGAAATGGACTTGGGTTCTGTGATAATCAGACTGCAGCACTTAAGAGTAGTTAAATGCTTACTCGAGCAGTGGAATCTACAGTGCAATGGTGGGAATCTTGATTCCATGTATATCAAATGGGGATAGTTCATCCCTGTAATAGACTGAGAACATATCGTTTATTATGTATGGGAAGAAGTCTACTTCAGCAAGTAGGTGTTTATCAAATTTTACTAACTTTATTACTTACTAATTTATTGCAATTGGTGGTCAGCTGTTTTATTATAGTCTTACTAGGTCCAAGGAAAAAAAAAACTGTTACTTGCAAGAAGAGCAGGCTTGCACAGGTTGGAGTATTGCTAAATCATAGTCTGCAGCATCTGGAGGAATGTTTCAGATCTCCTGAGAATAACTTTTTGCCAATCCCCCATGATAATTCAGTGAAGTTCTAATTGTTTTGGCTTAATTGCATATATGTACTTATCCTAGAAAATGTTATAAAAGTTTGGCATTGAGATGCATTAAGTGCAAGAACACTGTTTTTCACTGTTTGTCTCTGAACAGAAATATTCATTCTGAGTACAGGGGAACTGTAAGCACAGCACTCACTGGGAAAACAATTTACACCTGTGAAGAAATATTTCTGCTATGTTTTCTACCATAAAAAGTCACTTTCCATCACATTTTCTTACTGGTTTTAGATGTTCATGAGCATATCATTGTTGATGTGTTTTACCAGGTGCAAAAGTTTAATTTGAAATCCCTTAACTTCTGTTTTCTATAACATTAAAGGTAATGCAAATAATTACTCATCATATGTACTTCATAGGAGTTTGTAAATATGTGTATATATTACTTGAAATTACTAGCTAGAACTCATCCATTTAAAAAAAAAATGTTTTTCTCCTCAGCCTTTTTGATGCTGTATATTCATTGATCAAAAACAAAATCCACAGATTGCCAGTTATAGATCCAGTCAGTGGAAATGCACTTTATATACTTACCCATAAAAGAATCCTCAAGTTCCTCCAGCTTTTTGTAAGTATTTAAAATTGCACTTTGCTTAACTGTTTTTTTTTTGTGCCCAGTAGACATCATCTTTAAGTAATTTAAGTTTTAGTATAGAAACTTTGTGATAAACTTCCATATTCATTGTCTCTGTCCATATCTTTCTTTGATAACAGAGAAATTAAAGCTTGATACAGGACCTGTACATTACCTTTACTTTGTTTTAGTCATCTAAAGAAACGTAAACACCAAGGACTTGTCTTGGCTATATGAGTAATTTGCTGTCCTTTCTGGAAGATTTTCTCAGGTTCAGAAGCTTGTTTACATGAAAAGAAAAATGAATTGTGTCCCAGAAACGAGATTATCATAGGCTACAGTGAATAACATTAGTCACAGGAATTAATAAGAGGCCAAACAAAGGAAGAAGAGTTCAAAATAAGCATTCAGTGTGTAGTATGTTTTGCTGTCTTCTTGCTGCAGTTTCAGTGGGTATGACCTAGCTTAGGATCCAAAGCTTTTAGTGATGGCTTACTCCAAAAATAAATGAGAAAAAAAATCAGTTACATAGTCTTAATTTAGCGTTGCTTTGAACAGAAGTAATGCGTCTAGATCTGAGCTTGTTTTGGCTTTATGTTAATCTAGTAGCAGATTACTGTAATCTGTAACAATCATTTGAAATCTGTAGATGGATGAGAGAATACAGATTTCGTGATTATATATACCAATCATGTGGAAACACAGTAGGTGTACAAGACATGGTAGGTGCAGAAAACTGCACTGTAAATAAATTCATTCTGACTTTCCTAGATGTCAGAGATGCCAAAGCCTGCCTTTATGAAGAAGAATCTGGATGAACTTGGAATAGGAACTTACCACAACATTGCCTTCATACATCCAGACACTCCTATCATTAAAGCCTTGAATATATTTGTAGAGAGAAGGATATCGGCATTACCTGTTGTGGATGAGTCAGGTGTGTGTTGGATCTTCTGTATACGAAAGTGTGGTAAAATAAATGGTGCTGAACCCTGGATTGATGGGTGGGGGGAGGAGAAAGAATTAAAAAAAAAAAAAAAGGCAAGGGGAGAAGGGGAATATAAAGAAATATTTGTGCAAGATATAGGTTGATAGGCTTGGAAGAACTTCATGGTTTGGTAGATTGTTTGGGGATTTTTCCCATTTTTCCTTCTTGACTTGTCTGTTTTCTTTCTGTGTAATTATAAGTTAACAAATGAAAGCAGGAAGCAAGAAGACTAATTTTGTATTTTAGGCATTTTATTAATTTTTGTTTCTCTTTTTAGGAAAAGTTGTAGATATTTATTCCAAATTTGATGTAATAGTAAGTATATCTCTTAAAGTCTACTAAATATTTTATATGCAGTTTTGTTCCTTAGGATTTAGTTAACAAACTGAATAAAACATTCAATTCACCCTGCACAGCATTTTTTATTATTATTTTTTATTTAAGCTATCCTTAGTAATACTACTTGCATATAGGCATCTACTGCTCTGGATGTTACCCAAAACTAGATCTGGCTGTACTCTTAAAAAAAGAGGGCATAGGGTTGTTTCTTTTCCCAGCTGCTGCCATTCCACAGTCTGTTTTCAAAAAGAATGCAAATTTCTCCATGCAGTCTGGGTACTTTGTATGACTTGACCTTCTCAGTGAATTGGCCCGTGCTTTTGTGTGAGTCTCTGGCTCCAAAGTATTGCATCTGTATTCCTTTTGGTTTAGATCTAATTCAGGCCACTGTTTCTGGTTTTCCCTCAGGAGTGCAGCAGTGTAGTCAGATTCATGCCATGGTTTGCCAACTTCAGAGAGCAAGGGCTCTTCCAGTCTTGTGGTCTTCAGAAACTGGAAAAAGATATTTAGGGTTTTTTTTATCCCTGACACACCCCCCCCCAGCTGTATGTACCTGCCTTCTAATTGGAACTTTTGATAGATACCTTATTTTTTTAGAGATTTAAGTGCCCAAATTGCTTGTTCCACCAGCCTGCTAGTGCTAATGAAGAATCCAGATGTCTGAAATGCTGTGTAGAATGCTTTCAGAAATATGGAGAACAGTCCTAAATGGAAATACTTTAAGCATATAAATATCTCTGGCTGCTTCTTTTTGTTCTTTGGGATTCTCTACTGTGTAAGATCCTGTTCTGCCATAAAAGCTGATCAGGGAATTGTAGTAGCTGTAGCAAAAGTGATCTAACATATGAAAGACAATGAAATTTCACAGTTGGTGGGTTCAGTGTTTCAATTTATCTTGTAACTGCATTAGACTTTGAGGCAGGACATGTTTCCTTTATTTGCCGGTTTTTTTCAGAAAGACACCAAAAGGAAGAGGGTTCCTTATGTTTTTCACTTCTTTTCTCATTTTAAGTGATGGGGCAACAAAAATTATAGGATTTTTCAAGATGCTGGATCATTTCTTTGGAAAAATTATGTACTGGGGTCAGGGAAAAAAACCACCACAAAGGCTTTAGGATATAACTGTTTGCTCCTAGCTAGTAACATGGGAAGGAGTTAGGGCATCTACTGATAATTTGAGATTTTCCTCCCATATACTAGTTTGCTTATTAAATGGGGCCGGGGGAAAGATGCTGTTCTTAAAAGATAATGACTGCTGAGGCTTCCAGGTTTTCATCAGTCTGCTTCAACCTGATTTTCAAGCTTTAAAAGAAGGAGGAAAAAAAAAGTATAATCTTATCTTCCAATAAACATAGAATTTGCAAGATTCAACTGGTGATATTTAACTTGAAACCATGCGGCTAATTGCTTACTTAAATCAGTGTTTTAAGCTATGCCTGTATATACAGCTGGTGAAGTTGATAGATTTCTTTCATTTTAATAGAGTTCTGAATTCATTTTCAGGTTCTTGACAGGAGAAACCTGGGAATGGTGTGATGGTATAGAAATAGCATTATATTACACTAGTTATTTTGTGTAGGGTGACTTCAGTTTGCAGAGGCTTTTTTATGTTCTCCTAGTGTCCTTCATTAGGAATTAATGAGTAAACCAAAACTGCTTGTATCTTCATGATCATCTCAAACCTATCTTGTCATGTTCAGTGTAATTCAATCCAAAAACTTGACCAATCACAGTATATTCTAGCCAAAAATTAATTTCATTTTATTGCTTGGTCCAGTGCTTTCATTTTAAAGGTCTGTCTTTGTTCGTCCTTCAGTGCTTTGGTACACAAAATCAAGAGGCCAGGAAATGCCAACACTTACCAAAATATCACTATGATTTTGCCTATAAAGAAAGCTTTAGCTGGTCTGGACAAAGTCCTCTTGCTACGAGCATGGTCGTCTTCTTAAAATTAAAGTTGAGAATGTCAGCTTTCAAACTCTTTTAATCTTCTTCCTTTTAGTGGTGGTGATAGGTTTTCATTTATATTATTTTTATAGTACTTATTAAAATACACATAGACACACACGCAAAAAAAATTGTTGTCAAATGGCAGTGCCAGCACAATCCAGGAGAGGGAGTTTGAGCCCACAAGTAAGAAAGGTGAAGAAAATCTCTAATTTGTTCTCTTAGCTCTCCACTAAGATCTACTTCATGGGTGGTGTTCAGAGCAGTTGGTGTCCTCCCCTATCTTATGAAAAACAAACAACAAAAAAATGTATATTCTTAAAGCATATTCTGTAAATTCTAAAATCTGTAGAACTTCATGTTTACATTTTCTACTCATGACAAAAGCAGGATAAGTGGCATCAAGCCAAATATCAGATAGCAAAGTAAGGAGACTTTCATTGGCCTAATGCATATCACAAAACAGTTTTATCAGTTAACCCAGTCTGTCATATGGTGTTTAACACAGTTGCATGCTTGACTGTTCCCAAAAACTGAAGCTGAAGAGCATCTGCTTTATTTAATATGTGACTTGGAATAGACTCAATTTACACCAGAAATGTGTATCTACTTGATGCCAAAATATTTGCTTTATTGAGTACTTTATTACTAAGTACTGAGATGTGTTATGTGCCTTGGGGTTTTTTTTGTTTCTTTTTCTTTTTTTTCCAGAATCTTGCTGCTGAAAAAACATATAATAACCTAGATATCACGGTGACGCAAGCCCTACAGCACCGTTCTCAGTATTTTGAAGGTGTTGTGAAGTGTAGTATGCTGGAAACACTGGAGACCATTGTGGATAGAATAGTGAAGGCTGAGGTGAGCTCGCTTTGTATTTTTCCCTTTACTGTAAGTTAAAAGTTGTATTACCAAACTAATAAACAGTAGAAATTTATTCTTTTCAAGTTATTTTGGTTACTTGTCGGAAGTATTTTTTTCATAACTACATGTGTTGGGTATTACTTTGCTTTATAGACTTAGATGATAGGTGCTTAGAGGGATGTGCAAAATATTGTACAGCACATCTGTAATAATAGTTGGTTATTTGCATTTCTGTTTTATGACATTTAACTGAACTGAATACAAAGCTGCTTTGAAAAAATCAAGTTTATTCAAAGCCTATCGTAAGTTTTTCAGAGAAATAATTCTTTAAATTCCAGCTTACGGCTAGAGTTGATTGGCATATTGTTCAGGAAATTTAATGGGTATAATTAATTAATGCATACGGAGTCCTGCACTGCTGTCATAGAAATACTGTGAAACAGGGTGTGATGGATCAACCCTGGCTGGACACCCGGTGCCCACCAAAGCTGTTCTATGACTCCTCCCCCCTCAGCTGGACAGGGGAGAGAAAATATAACAAAGGGCTTGTGGGTCGAGATAAGGACAGGGAGAGATCACTCAACCAATTATCATCACGGGCAAACCAGACTCAACTTGGGGAAAATTAATTTATTGCCAATCAACCAGAGTAGGGTAATGAGAAATAAAACCAAATCTCAGAACACCTTCCCTCCACCCCTCCCTTCTTCCCGGGCACAACTTCATTCCCAGATTCTCTAACGAGCCCCGCCAGTGGTGCAGGGGGATGGGGAATGGGAGTTACGGTCAGTTCATCACATGTTGTCTCTGCCATTTCATCCTCTTTAGGGGGAGGACTCCTCACACTCTTCCCATGCTCCAGTGTGGGGGCCCTCCCACAGGAGACAGTCCTCCACAAACTGCTCCAGCGTGGGTCCCTTCCACAGGCTGTAGTCCTTCAGGAGCACACTGCTCCAGTGTGGGTCCCCGATGGGGTCACAAGTCCTGCCAGAAAACCTGCTCCATGGGCTCTTCTCTCCACGGGACCACCGGTCCTGCCAGGAGCCTGCTCCAGTGGGGGTTCCCAAGGGGTCACAGCCTCTTTCGGGCGCCCACCTGCTCCTGCGTGGGGTCCTCCACAGGCTGCAGGTGGAGATCGGCTCCCCCATGGACCTCCCTGGGCTGCAGGGGGACAGCCTGCCTCACCATGGTCTTCCCCACGGGCTGCAGGAGAATCTCTGCTCTGGCGCCTGGAGCATCTCCTCCCCCTCCTTCTGCACTGATCTGGGGGTCTGCAGGGTTGGTTCTCTTACATGTTCTCACTCCTCTTCCCAGCTGCAGTTTCTGTGCCTGCTGCCACTTTTTTCCCCTTCTTAAATATGTTGTCACAGAGGTGCTACCACCATTGCTGATGGGCTCGGCCTTGGCTGGTGGCGGGTCCGTCTTGGAGCCAACTGGCCTTGGCTCTGTCAGACATAGGGGAAGCTTCTAGCAGCTTCTCACTGAAGTCATCCCTGTAACACCCCCCCCCGCCCCCGCTACCAAAACCTTGCCACACAGAGCCGATACACAGGGCCAGAAGATATATTCTTGTGAAGAATCCTTCACTAACTGCTCTTGTAAATTACTTATCTGTGTGCTTTCCATTCTTTTGGTACCGTTTTTCTTGTTTGTTGGTACTGGGAACTTTCTTATACATGGAGGTGAATGAGTATGTAGGTCTTCCTCCCCTGTTATGCCTTTCTGCAGAAGAAAACCAGTATTACCAGTTTCAGTTGTCTCCAAGGTGTGATCAACTCCATTTAGATGCTTCAACTTCTTCAATGACAAGATTTTTTTTTTTTAATCTTCAGGGCTGTAACCATACATACATTTGATATGAGCAAAACTTCTACTTTGTTAATAATCTGTTAGAACCTCCATTTAGCAATGTTTACTTGTAACTTTCTGCATCTGCTTGATTTTCTTCCTGAAATTGAATAATTTTAGTATTGCTGATATACAAATTTCAAATTTAGGTAATTTTATTACTATGTTAAGAAGCTTTAGACATTTGGGTTTTAAGAACAACTCCTACCCTTTGGTTCAGTCTAAACATAGCGTTGCAGATGGAGTGACACACTTCACTGATAAGAGAGAAGTAGCAATATGTTTATTGATATAAAACAGTGATTTAACAAAGTTTGACAGTAAATGTGACAGTGGTTTAAGAAGATTCAGTGGCAAGGTTCACTTGATACTTACTGCATAGAGGACAGGGTCAGACAAAACTGTCAGGGAGACCCTCCCGTTGAGTTATGAGGTTCAGAAAGGACCCCCTTGCTTTCTAAACTCCTTCTCAGGGAGGAGTTTAGGTGCAGCTGGATCCACTCCTAGTCTCAGACTTGGTCAGTGGTTTATGTCTAAAGCATTGTATATGCACAATCAATCCTTTATATCACTTAGCTAAGATTTCAAAGTTTAGCATGCCATTAATCACTGAGAATTTGTTGCAGCAAGGAATCTCTCCATCTCGAGGAGTAACCTTGAGAGGCATCCCTACGCACGGGGAGACCCTGGTGTCCTGCTGCTGTGCAGGAGAGCTCAATGTGCCCTGGGCTGTCCACTATTTAAGGAGTAAGATAATTGACTCATAGTCATACCGACTACAGATGTTAGCTTCTTCCAAATTTGGCTTGAGTTGGACATTGACCAGCACTGTGGTTAGGTGGGCGCATTGTTCAAATTAGCCCTTGGTTATTGTATTGTTATCTGTCTCCCCAAAAATCCACTTTGAGATGGATGCAGCCATCACAGCAGACACATCCACTGGTGATTATCACTTGATCAGGATTATGGGAAATACAGGTCCTGCTTGGGGGCGGGAGGGGGGGAAGCACACTGCCACACATAGTGAGATTATATGTCAAAATGAGTCAGTCAAAACTACAAGCTATTTTTAGCTGCCAGATGAGTGCTTGATCTTACTGGAAGTGAAACAATTGCATTGTCCATTTTTCTTGAATTCATTACACTGAGAGAATAATAAAATGATTAAATATGTGCATATACAAAAACTAATAATGCCATCTAAAATATCACAATATAGTTTCATCAAAAAGAAAACCAACAATATTTTCTTCCCCCCTCCCCCCCTTTTCTTTCCTCCCTGTATCAGGTGGGTATGACTGTTCAAATAATTCAGAGCTCCTCTTTCCTTGTATCTGACTAGCAATGAAGTGGTTGACCTCAACCATAAATTAACATATCTATTAAATCAAGACTGATAAAGCTTTCTTGCTGTCACCTCTGTGAGAAGATGAGAAAAATTCTTTTTACTTTCTTCACCATTATATCTGATTGTTTGAACTTAAGTGAATTCTCTCTCTTCACTATTTAGGTAAAAAGTAAACACGTAGCAGGCTCTCAGCTTTTGACAAACAACCTTTTTAGGATCGCTTACTTAGGAGCTGGTTCAGCTGTGAAGTTTAAGTTATACAGTTCTGTGCCCACTTGCAGTAGGCTTTGGTGCCAGCACTGGCATAAGGGCACTCTCCTGGTTCTGCAGTGGTCTTTCACTGCTGTAGCCTGCTCTGGCCAATGAGCCTCAGGATATAGGAGTATCCACCTACTTTCCCTACAGTTAGGACAAAAGTTTTGTACTTTAAAATATTTCCTAGAATAGATTTGTAAGGATCATTATTTTAAAATACAGTCTTACTGTTGATAAATCTTTCTTCCAAGTTGTGTCCATGTGTTTATTAACTCTACAGTGAGTTTGCACAGATAAGTTGAATTTTTTTTTTTCTGTCTTCATGCAAAATGAAGATTTTAAAACCAACCTGGCAGTCAGTTTCAATTGTGTAGCCCTGTGAGAAAAATTAGGTTAAACCCAACTTGGACATGTGAAGATATAACAAGTTTTAATGCTGTGCCCCTCTCTGAGAAAGTATTTTTCAGAAGGAAGCCTCATTTTATTACTGTATCTTATTTTTTGAGATCACAGGCTGAGTTGGGCAGAGCCTGTAAATTGGGGAAAAGTGTTTGATGTGAGTGCCACTTTTTGAGAGCAGAAGTATTTTAAAGACCTAGATCTTGGCTTAGCTGTCACTTCAAATCTGATTTTGTTGCCATGTCGGATAGCTGTGTGCTTTTGAAACATGTGCTAGTTTTCATTTATGTAGGGCAAGCATGTTTGTATTGCTGTGTGAGTTGGTATTGCTAACATTTTGAACCTTTTTTTTTTTTCTACTTGTCTTCATACTGCATTACTTTAAGATTTTGGTTTTCTTTGCTTCAGCTACTACTTTAAGTCAGGCAAATATATTTCAAAATATTTTCCCTGCTTGCAGGTTCATCGTTTAGTGGTAGTGAATGAAGCAGATAGCATTGTGGGTATCATCTCCCTTTCTGACATTCTACAAGCTTTGGTACTCACACCAGCAGGTATGGATGTTGCCTTCTGTCCTTTGCCATAAGTCATTTGGTAGTGTGTACACCCTACTGGTTTTAATCTATTTGGCAATGACAAACTTTTGATTTTCAACTTATGTAACTGTTTGATCATAGTTCTTAAATACACTTTTCATTTCACTTCAGGAAAAAGCTGACAAAATATTAACTGTCAGTCTTTTGTTCACTGAGGAATGCATGCAAAAGCTTCAGGAAAAAAAGAAAAAAAGGTCCTGATTAATGTTTTAACAGGAAAAACAGGATGAAGTTGAATGTTGTATGTATAGACAACATCTACAACAGGGTGCCTTCCCCACCTTCCTGAATTTTTGTGCTTTGGCCAAGTGCTCCTAGTGTGGATGTGGCTGTGCTTTCCACTAGCTCTGCAAAACCACCTCCTGGGAGCCCTGCAGTTGTCCAGCTACGCTGTGGGTTTTGATTGGCACAACTATGTCAGAGGCGGTACCCCAGATCACCAGAATTATTCCAGTAGAAATCTCTAGTGTATTACTAAACACGATCAGGTTCCTTTTAACAAGAGTATCCAATGATAGGTTTATTTCTGCTACTTTTATGTTGGTTGGTTGAGTGGGGTTGGTTTGGGTTTTTTTGTTGTTTTGGTTTTTTGTTGTTTTTTTTGTTGTTGTTGTTTTGCCCAAGTAACTAACATGCTTTGTGTTCTTAATTGTAACTTCACTTTGACCACATAAATGACTTCAGTGTCACAAGAAGTAAAGCAAAGCCCTCTTTTGGCTTTGTAAGGAAGACAAAAAACGTCTTGAAGATTACAATTTTGCTTCAAAAAAAACCCCTCAGACTAAACAAACAGAGCTGGCTACATCCTTCAAAAACGGAAGTCTAAATGTGAGCGTAACTGTGATCTCTTACTTGCACTGATAGATAACATGATAATGTAAATATCTTTCTCTGTATATTTAAAAAAAAAGTTAATGTAGCTTTTAAAATAATAAGGTTTCTCCTCTGAAAAGAAGTAATCGGTGATACTGCTGGAGGTATTATGTTAGTGCATCTGGTTCCTTTTACGGACCTGGAAGAGCAAGTAACCCAGCTTTCTGTGAAAGGTATGGATGAGAAATCAGCCCAAAGGCCTGGGTCAAATGGGCTTATTGCCTAGAAGGAGATGGAGGGACATATGTCCCTCCTAAGAGGGAGATGTAAAGACAGGCAGATGGTGCCTCTCCAGCCAGAGGACGTAGTTTCCCTCATGAGGAGGGTAGAAGGATCCAAGGAGAGTAGAACTTAATTGTTAATGGAGCAAAGTTTAGACAAAAAAGATGAATCTGGATACTGACAAACCAAGAGCTTTGTTATACTGGAATTACACGGACACTTAAGTTGCAACTCTTGTGAGCTGATATCAACAGTGCTCTGTAATTAAAAAGGGCAGTTCCTGCTCCCATACTCTGGACCATGTGCTTCTGGTGTTTAGTGTGTGGGCAGCACCCATGCTCATGAGATCCCTCTGTGAGCTGCTTTAACTCATTGATCAAACAGGAAACTGAGCCAGCAAAAAAGCTGCAGTTTTGTCAGTTTGGCACACTAAACTGACTCACAGAAGAGTCTAGTACTGAGTACAGGGGTTAGAGCAACAGAGGGGGCAGGATTATGCCACTGGAAGAGATGAGGTGAGGGAAGGCATTTTTTAGGAGCAGTTAGGCGTTATATTGCAGTTCCACAGGCAACTGCCCAATTTTAGATTGGGATTTGTCTCATGAAGTGAGGATGTCTGCAACGTAGATCTAGTTTGTAGAGTACAGAGTGTGACATACCTCTTAAAGTGGATGCGTAAGAACAACCAGATAAATCATGCCCTAAAAGTGTCCTTTTCTCTTCACAGACTAGAAAGGAAAATTTATCGACTGGCAGGAATTAAGACCAGCCTGCATTAGGGGCAAAAAGTATCGGTTGTGGTGTGAAAACTGGATGTATTTAATGAATCTTCCAGTGTTTGATTATACATTACAAGTAGTAACTCCAGGTTGCTGGCACGAGATTTTTGCTCTCTAGAGTTGGATGCTGAAGCCAAACTCACCATAGGGTTCAGCTGTTGCCCAGCATGTGGCTAGTTTGGGTACTTGGAGAAGAGGCTAGATGCGGTATAGTCCTGCTGAACAGGTCTCTTGGATCCCTGCTGTAAGCAAAATCTGCCTCTGAGCCAGGAAAAATGGGTCCATCAACAAAGTGTAGTTAAACTGAATTCTTATGTCGTTTGTTCTCAGGCAGGACTTCATTTTTTGAGGCTATTATGATGATTAAGCTTGGCTTCTAAGCTGATGGACAGGTTTGGGGTGTGGCTTTTTGGTTGGGGTTTTTTAAAATAAATTTTTGTGCTGGGGAGAATCTTCAAAGCCACTTTTTAGTAACTTCCCGGAAGAGTTACTTGGACTACCTTGCCAATGAAGTTCGAAGCAATAATGGTCTCAAGGCCTTCCTCATGTATGTTTTACATTAGCATTTAGCAATCCTGCAGTATGTTCTTTATAAATGGTGTCCAGTACTAAGACTCTGATAACATGGTCAGACACAGTTCCAGCATTCAGAATGAGCAGTGCTTTTCCGGAAGCCAAGTGCTATATGCATAAGGAAATCACGCATGCTTTCCTCTTCTGTTAACAGGTGCCAAACAAAAGGAGAATGAAAGTGAATGACTGCTGTGAATGTATACACGTTTGTAGGAGAACTTGAACAAAGTTTCTGGGTCAAGTTTGTCTCAAGAACAGTGACTGCAATAGAACAGAGCAGGATGGTTGAGAATGTGTATTGGGACTTAGTGATGGATGATGAGTCTATTCCCCCCAGTGATGTCGCAAAAAAAGCAGCATGACAAAAGCTTATGTTAAAATGTAGGCTTGTATTTCAAAATGTCTTCAAAACATTTGCTGGAAGACTTCACATGATGTCCTTCATTAAAATGCACTGTATTCTGAAACTTTTTCATTTTGTATTTGACAGAAGTCACTGGTCAGCAATGGATATATGTGACATAAGGCAAGTGTATGGCATATTCATATCATAGTGCCTTATGTCAAAATACAGCAATATGTCATCACTGTTGCCCATCACTGTCAAAGGAAGTATTGTGCTAAATGAGACACTGTATTTGAATGTGAAAGTCTTTAAACAAAACCAAATCAGTTTCAGTTCTCATTAGATTTGTCATAAAAGCTGTAATTTGAATATCGGTAGACTTCTTTAAAACTTCAATGACAGTTTTGTGTTAAATGTTGCATTCTGAACTGAGATGTAAAACAAGACTGATTTTAAAAACAGCTTTATTTATTTTTACTTTCATGACAATTTTTTACACATCTTTGGTGGATAGCTAAAATTTCACCATATCCATTAATAAACTGTTGATTGTTATACAAACAAGTGGTAGATTTTCTCATTATTTAAAACTGTTGCAGAAGCTGTGGCCCGTTGATCAGTCCGTATCACTTGAGTTGAAGATTCCAGAAGCATGGATTGAAAATGCTCTGTCCTGTAACACCCAGGCACCATGGAGGAAATGAGGTGCCAGGGAACAGTATTTTCATCTGTATTAAAGTGTAAAACGATGTTTGTACAACAAAACCGAAACTTTTTATTGTATATGATTTGTACAGAAGTGGAGAAGTGAGGAAAGCTGTGGGGTATTTGCTCATGTAAATGTACTGTAAAGTTTGAAGATGAGACTTTTATAATTGTAGATTCTTGTAGATGGAAGAAATTAAACCCTACAACATCAGTTTGTTTTCAGCGGTTCTTGCCAAGTTCTTTTGCATGTATAAATGTACGTGCATTTTGATTAGTGTAAACTAAGTGTAGAAGCATTTAAAGGTGGCTTATGCTAATGAAATAATGCAGGCAGTACTACTTCTTACTGTGTTTCCACCCTGAATACTGTACTGGAATAATGCAGCAAATTGCTCCATTATTTTTCCATTTATAAACATTGAGGTAAAAGGTTAACAGTTTTGTTTGCTTTTATAAAATGTGAGATGTTTAATAGTAATCAAAACCCCATTCTTTAGAACTTTTTCACTTTCAGTAAGAATTTAAATTTTGAACTAAATATTTGAAAATTTTCTTCTTACTGGTATCTTTCATGTATAAAAATATTCCTGTAGTATGTAATGGAAACTGTTCTCTTAGACTTTATCTCTATTTATTTCTTACTCTGTGAAAAATATTGTCAAATCTTCTCCAGCACCTTTTCTGACTAGGTAAATACCAACTCTGTTCCCTGCAATTTGGATGGTATTGAATTGAAGTAGCTGGTTTGGCCTAACAACAGCAACCTTAGGGTCTGGTGCCGATTGCTGCCATCAGAGGTGACATCAGCACAGCTCTGATATTTCTTTGTTGGGGAGATGGAGTGATAGAAACTAAAAATAGTGGCTCTCGTTCTTTGTGGGGTGTGTGGAGGGGATAATTTGTGGTAGATGAGAACTTTGTATTAAGGGTAAGTGGTCGGCAGTACTACCTGCAAATGCCACCCAAGCCCCACAGATTGCAACGTTGGGAAAGCCCGGACAGGGCTCCAGCACCTGCACTGTGGCCTCCTCTAGGAGATGGGATGCCAGGGAGTTTCTTAAATGCATCACAGGATCTCTCTACCTATCACTATATATGCATGAGCATATTCTTCAGCCCTATATTCAAGGGATTTTTGAGATAAGGGTTAAACCAGTGGTAGGTACTTCTTTATATATTTTTTTTTAGCACAAAGCCTTTTGGCCCTGTTCCATGCAGACAGCTTTGGGCCTGTCTGCACAAATTAGTATGCAGAAAGCCAGAATGAATTTGCAGTTTTTGAACAACCATGTACAGACTTCCTATTTTAACATTATTACAAGTGCTGTTGATGTGCTGTGGACACAGGACTAGCAAAATCATAGAAAGCAGCCTCCTCAGTGATGCACAACTGTATTTAGAGAATTTCCACCCTTTCTGGAATTCAGTTCTGAGCTTTGAATTTGTGAGAAGTAGAATTGCAGTGGTAACTCCACAAGCATGAATAAACAGCAGTGCTCTCAAAAAGGCACTCTGCTTGTACTGGCACAAGTACCAGTGCTGATGCAGTAAACACAACTAAAGAAATCGCGTCATTTGTAATACAGATCAGTTTACTACAGAGCTAGAAAAATGCTTGTTCCAGCACCAGGGAGGGACAGGAGTAAGTAAATGAGGGCAGAGAACTGAGGGGTGACTCAGCAGCACTGCTGCATGTACCAGATTAAAGTGACAGTGCAACTAAAGCTTTGACCTAGGACTTTGCATGGCTTGCGAGAGGCCTCAGCCATGAGAAAGAATGAATAAAACATCATTAAACTCAAGTCCTTTTACATTTTTCTCCTTTGGACAGGCAGCAAGCAGTACCTATAGATCTGAGACCACAGGACTGGCTCCAGGCGCTCCCTTTCTTTCCCCAGACAGGAGCACACTGCAAATGGAGATGGCAGTAAGCTTCCCCAGTGACTCTGCTGAAAGCCTGTTCAATAGCGTAGATATCTGTCCTGAGGGTGTGAGACACTGCAGAAATGGATTCTATTTCAACCAGCAGGACTGTAAAACACGTGATTGATTCCTGTGCTTCCCAGTGCGTTTCCTTGCCCAGCAAGAGAGGTCTGTGAAAGATAATTATTCTAAAAGGCTTCTTGGTCTAGGAAGGGAGGAGATTAAGTCTGGGTTTTACCTACTCTGGGTATTTTTAGCTGTTTAGGTGTAAGAAAACTTTTCTTAGTGGACTTCAGCCCTCCATATTTTCCAGTATCTAAACGTGCTCTGAACTAATTTAGGAAAAATCACGCTTTGCTGGCATTGATCGCTTGACTGATGAAAACATTTTGCTGTTTTACTTCTGGAATCCTTCTAGTTAGAAGGTCTGAGATCTTTAAGTCCTCCCCCCCCGATAGTATTTGCTGTTTGCTAGGAATTGAACTACAATTGTTCCATATCCAAGGCCTATTCATCATCTTTTTACTAAGGAATATTATTCTGCTGGGAAAGTTTGGGTAACACAGAAAGAACCAGCCTCACTTTCTGAGGCCTGAGCTCTTGTCCTCACAGCAGACAAGAGGAATCTGACTGAAGTGGTTCCAAGGCTACGCATTGCTTTGAGAACACTCCTTGCCATCTTTGGAGAGAGCACAGGGTAAGTTGGGAGTCTTTCAGTTTTGTTCCAACTGGAAGTGAAACGACATGTGCTTAATGCTGTCACACAGCAGGCTCTTGAACCGTTCGTACTGAGCTCTCCAGTCACTTTCAGAAGTAACCAGTTTACTTCCAAAGTTTTTATGAACTTTCACCCCTTATGCTCCCATATTGAATGCTTATTAGGGGCAATTTCCAGAGGAAAGCGTCATCCTGAATAATTTAATACTACCCTTGTACCCACATAATGCATTTATGCAAAAAGAACGTTCTGCAGACGCTGCTCTTTACTCTTAACTTCAGGTCTTAATTTAAATGTGGTTTTGAAAGTCACTTTCTTAGTACCCATTTGTTCCATGATGATGGCAGTCAGACCTGTTCCCACTGAAGTGAATGGGAACAGGAGGTGACCTACACTTGTACATCAAACCCATTCCTTCAGAAAAGAAGTGTCTATAGAGTGCATCCCTGCCAGCTGCGTACCTGGTCCTGTATGGCATAAGCCTGTGATGTCAGTAGCCGCTGTGAACCTAATTAGTTCCTTAATTTGCTTCTACTAACATTTTGCCAGTGTTTCTATCTGAATATTGCAAAGTACTATTGTTGTGAAAATGCAGGAGGGAGTAGGAACAAGTGTAAGGTTGAACTGAACATACTTTGTAACCTCTGTGGGCAGCAAAGTCTATGCTGTACATGTGGAAGCATGCCCACTGCAAACACTGGACACACTTCAAAAAAACTCCTCGGGAAGGTCCTGATTTGCCAAAGGACAGAGCACGTAATGATACTGGTAATTGCTGTTACAGGAATTGAATGTGCAAGTCAGAGCTGTTCTGTATTTGGAATCTGAGGAGCAGTGTTCATGGGTTTGTATGTACTGTATTATCATAAAAATACTTGACTGTTGAGTTACGTTTACTACATGAAATTCATCATGGTTTTTCCTCCATCACAGAAAAGCAGATACAGGCAACAAAAGACAGACACGTTCCATTTTTGCAGCCTCCCTCAATGTCTGTTCCTGATCTCGCTGCACACACATACTCTATTGGTGCTTGCAGTTCTCCATCTGGTATTTTCTCTTTCAGAACCTAGGCTGTACCTGATGCGCTGCATTCATTGACCATGTCTGTTGTTAACTCATTTACAATAAAATTAATGTAATTTATCATCTAAACTGATACAAAGGCTGCATTTGATTTGAAGGAGTATCTGGTGAAGCGAGACATAAAGCAGGCCTGGAGTACAGCCAGTGCATAGGTGCGTGGTGTACGTCACTTGTCCCAAAGTTCTCCGAACTCCTTTGTAGTTCACAGCACAGCTTGCAAACACTGTAGAAATGAAGAAGCTGGAGTAGGACCAGGGAATGCACAGACAAAGCCCTAATCCCTAATGCTACTGCTGCTACGGAACACTGCACGGTGAAATCACAACCTGAAGGTTACACTTAAGATTATGGGAGGGGGAGAGAACTTCAGCAAAGGGCCACTTAGTGTGTGAAGCTGTTCAGCCCCAAGTATATAAACAGCAGGAGTCCAAGTTTAACGCACAATGCCCTGATTAGATTTTCACAGCTGAAGGTGTGCTCTCCCTCTGCGCCAGAGCACTCCAGAAGCGTTGAACTTCACCTGGGCAGAAATGCAATGACAGCCTTACTGTGATCCAGCTCCTCTCACCTCTGCTTAAGCTGCTACCGCTTGAGTAGCAATATCCCAGAGTGCTCTCAAAAGGCACTCGGCAGTATCACCAAGTCCTAGAGCGTGGAGAAATGTCGAAGTTCCCTGAAAGCTCTGTATTTGTCTGTATTTTGAGTGTCCCAGTCAAGATAAAATGAAGCACTTATGGGATCCTGATGGAATGAGGATTATTAGCCAATTCCTTCCAAAGAACAAGTGGAAGAAAAGAAAGTCATAGTTTTTTTCTGGAAGTTTAAAAAACACCCGTGCCCAGGCAGGATGAGTTCTGTGTTCCTGCTGCAAAGCAGACTGAGCAAGCTTGGAGGGCATCCTAAGGTGGGACAACTCT